>NW_022105033.1:0-1224 GCF_000313985.2 Echinops telfairi | reverse complement strand
TTTCCCCTCCTACTTTCCCTTCCTCTCAGATGTGTTTAATCTCTTCCTGTGACTCACCATCTTGGGTGCATGATCTTTAAATATTTCCTTAAATATTTGTCGTAGTTAAGGGGCAATAATGCCTTTTTTGTTGCTGTTTCAGCAGCAGATTTCACTTCTAACATGTATTTGAAGAAGTCCCTGCAAAAGCATGATAGTTTTGAAATCATTAGAGCCCATGAGAAAGCCTTTGAAGGGATGTTTATCAAATGTCATTTTTTCCATCTTGCTTTTCCTTCTCCTCTTGTTTTGATTCTCCCATGACACTTTACCTCACTGTTCTCCTTGGAGCACATAATGCATGAATGGATAAAAAATCCTTCCAAAAATTTACAATGAAATTGAATGAAAGCAAGTGGGGTGGGGGGTGGGGGTAATAACCAGACAAGCAGTTGATGGGGGATGAAGGCAATATCTGTATGCAGAAAAGTTCTAAATGAGATAGACCCATGTCCCAAACCAAAGCAAGCCCACTGCTGCTACATGGATTCCAACACCTAACAATCTTATAGAGAAAGTAGAACTACCAACCATACATGGTTCCCACGACTGTAATCCTTTCAAAGGCAGACGGACACGACTTTCCCCCATAGAGCCACCAGTGGGTTCAAACTGCTGACCATTCAGCTGGCAGCTGAGGACTTTATCTGCTGTCACTACATCAATTTAAGTACTCAAACCTCTCAACGGTATGCATGGATGCCACATAAATACCCACTAAAATATCAGACATCGCAATTTAGGCAAGAGCATCTTTTGATATTTATACATAGAATGCTAACAATATCAACAAACACCTCACTATTTAGCCTGCACATCCTTGCTGCACACAGAAAGTTACGATCAGGCTCATCGTTTTTTCTGCTTAGTGTTGGCTGTTCTCACAGCTTTACTTATTCAGCACATATCTCTCTATTCTCTCCGGAGGCAGGTTAGATACCTGCCCTGGATTAGGAAAGTTAACAAGTGAAATGATATTTCCCTTAAGCTCCTAGCAGTGTTGTTGGAATATATTTGAAAGCATGCATTTAATGTAGTAATATTCTTTTCTGTACACTTTTATTGCTCTGCAATTGAATTCAATTCCCAAGGTCGGCACAGAGGCCCACAAAGAAACAACGTGTAACTACCTTATCTAGAAACACATTCTTCAGACACATCAGCACACCAACACACACACACACA
>NW_022105032.1:2912-4903 GCF_000313985.2 Echinops telfairi | reverse complement strand
AGGGGGGAAAATGAGGAGCTGTTGCCGGGGGGGCTTTTTTTTTTGCCAGGGGCTTAAGTGGAGAGCAAATGTCTTGAGAATGATGAGGGCAATGAATGTACAAATGTGCTTTACACAATTGAAGTATGTATGGATTGTGATAAGAGTTGTACGAGCCCCTAATAAAATGAATTTTAAAAAGGGAAAAAATAAAAGTTAAGAATCAAAAAGCAAATACTGAAGCTTGAGAATGAATCATGTTTTTTGTTAAATTATTTCAATAATGTATTCTCCCTATAAGAACCTCACTCTCGCCGGCATTCAGTATGCTTTCCTGAGTGGGAGAGAGCTGGGTCGCAGCGGGTGGCATGGTAGGGAATCCCATGGGGGTGTTGTGCATGGGAACACCAGACCGTGTGCATCTGAACAGAAAAATGGTGAGAGAGTCGAGCATGAAAGTTCCTTGCAGCTCTAAATTTGGATGACTCACCCAGAGCCAACAAAGCATTGATGGCGCTTAAGATCAGCACCAACCATTGCCCCGAGTCCCGGTAGCTTTTGAAGGATCACTCACTAGAGAGTGGTGGGGTGATCAAACAATGTAGTATCCAAGCCAGGATGTCTTTAAGAGAAGAAGAGGCATTGTTAGGAACTGCATTGTTCTACGCTGAAGTTCCAACCCCTGTACCTGTGAATGTGCCCCCGTTTGAGAACATAGGATCCTTGTCTGATGATAGTCTCAGCTGAGCCACAGAGGAGCAGGATCAGTCCTAGTCCTAACCGATCCTTCCTGGTGTGTTATGAGACAGGCGGCAGACACAGAAAAGGAGTCGCACGTAGGGAGAGGACCGACATTGGGGGACAACAGGAGCAGATGCTGCAGAGCAACACCGGGATCGCTGGCAGCCACCAGAAATAGGAGAGAGAGACTTGGAATAGCTCCCCTTCCAGAGCCCTTGCTGATGCCCTGGTTTGAACTTTTATCCTCCAGCGCTGTGAGGAAGTTCATTTCTTTCTTTTCTTTTTTCTAAAGTCACCCACTTTCTGGTATTTTTGTTATGACAGCTCTAGCAAATGAAGATGGTTAATGTGCTTGGATGGAGGCTGGAGTCCAGCCAGAGGTTCCTAGGAAGAAAGGCCTGGTAATCTCCTTCTGAAAAATCAGTCCTGGATGGAGCCATTCGACATCCTACTCTGGTAAGTAGTCACTGAGGTCTTAAAACCCAGCATCTAAAGTATAGCTCCTGGTCTCTCCCTCGCTGAAGGAAAGAAGAGTGAAAAAACATTGAAGATGCATGGATATAATTAGTCTACTAGGCTAATCAATTTCAACATCAGCCTCCAAGACCCTGAAGCCAGAAGAACTAGAGCAGGGGTTCTCAACCTTCCTAATGTTGCGACCCACAGTTCCCTATGTGGTGGTGACACCCAACCATAACATTATTTTCGTTGCTACTTCATCACTGTCATTTTGCCACTGTTATGAATCACCATGTAACTATCTGATAGGCAGGATGTATTTTCATTGTTTCAAATTGAACATAATTAAACATAATTAAAGCATAGTGATTAATCACAAAACAATATGTAATTATATAGTGTGAATATTTATGTGTTTTCCGATGGTCTTAGGCAACCCCTGTGAAAGGGTCAATCGACCTCCAAAGGGGTCGCGACCCACAGGTTGAGAACTGCTGAACGAAATGATACCCAGTTATCACTACAAATTGCTCTGAAAGGGATCACATTAGAAGGTCCTGGATAGAGTGGGAGAAAAATGTGGAAGTGAACTCAAAATTAGACCAAACTTACTAGTCAGTTAGAGGCTCGTAGAACTTCCGAGATTCTAAGCCTTCGCCCCCCTTCAGGATTGGAAATAGCTCATTCCCATGTCTTAATTGCCAGCCAAACAACAGACCGGCCTGTATGCGGAACAGTAACCCTAGAGAAGTATGCACACCCATGCCAACCAGCCACCGGAGAATAAAAGGGCAGCATTTCCCCAAGGACCA
>NW_022105032.1:0-1338 GCF_000313985.2 Echinops telfairi | reverse complement strand
CACTCTGCTGGAGAAAGATGAGGCTCTTTGCTTTCACAGACATTTATAGTCTCAGACACACTCTGAGAGGGAATCAACTCAATGCCAGTCGTTTTAGTTTGGTTTTGTCAACTGTGGGCAGCTCAAATGTGATCCTGTGGTGGACACAGAGATAGGGAGTCGCAGCCCTTTCCAGGAAGGAGGTGTCTTGCAGCTGTAGGAATGTGTGGCCACAGAAGGCCCCCTTCTTCAGCTCCTCAAGGTCCACCATGCTGCCTCGCTAAGATCAGGCTCTTCCTGGGGCAGCCTGCTCAGTTTCAGGCAGGGGCATAAAGGGTGGCTGTTCCTGTCTAATAGGGAATTTGATGGGCAGTTCTCATTCCAGAGAACTGCAGAGACTGACCAAGGCTTTGTTCAATCTGCACCCTGCTGGGCAGTTCCCTCTGCCTGGCCTTGCTTCCTTTCTCAAGGGTGGGTCCCTCAGGGGCATTTTATATCCTAAATTGCATATAAGCATCTGCAAAACCTAGCAGGCGTTGGGTGGTGCAAACAGTTAAGCACTCAACCCAAAAGTAAGTGGTTCAAATCCACCCAGAGTTGCCTCGAAAGGACAGCCTGGAGAACCAGCCAAGAAACCCTGTCTCTGCAGTTCTCCTCCGACACTTGTGGGGTCTCGGTGAGTGGGAATCAACTCGACAGCAACTGGTTTGGCTTTTTTATGTTCCCGAGGCTCAGCCCCGGAAGAACTCGAGAATCAGGTGGAAACGTCTCAGATGGACTCCAGCCAGGGCCAAGGAGTCCAAGTGTTTACGCATCAACCCTTAGAAGTCACGGTTGAGAGCTCAACTGAACAGGAAGCAACCAAGAGGCCCTTCGGCTGGTGCATGAATAAGCAAACTCTGGTACCACCAAACCGTGAGGTGAGATTGCGCAATAACAAGAAATGAGCTAAGGAGGAGCAAAAAGGCCTGGGTGAGCCCCAAAGACACACAGACAATGAAGTGAAAGACGTCAGTCTGAAGGGGAGGCTGTACTGTGTGGTTCCAACCGTATGACGCTGTGGAAAGACTAAAACTGCATGGAGAAGAAAAGAATCCGTGGTTATCAGGGGCCCGGGGAAGAGCGAGTGAAAACATGAAGCACAGGGGAGTTTGAGAGGTCTGGTGGTGCTGGCGAAGTCAGCTTTGTACTGCTAATTGGAAGATCAGCGGTTCAAAACCACCAGACACTCCACAGGAGAATGATAAGACTGTCTGCTCCCTTACATCTTAATGACCTGGGAAACCCTAAATAGCAGTGGTTCTCAACCTTCCTCATGCCACAGACCCATACAGTTCCTCATGTGGTGATGACCCCACC
>NW_022105031.1:3197-4962 GCF_000313985.2 Echinops telfairi | reverse complement strand
CCATTTCTATAGATCACCTCTTCCAAATCTAAGTCCTGTTTGCCATGTATCCTCTTAGTCATAATTTATTGTCATGAGCAATTTACAGATGCAGAAACTGAGGCCCAAATAAAGGAGACCACTTAGCCAAAGAGAGCCCGTTGGTGCATGGCTGTGCTGGGATTTGAATGAGGCGGATGCTCCGCCTACTGGGTTCTTTTTTTTTTTTCTGTAGCCTGTGAGTGAGTCCCTAGGTTAAACCAAAAATAATGACCAACCAAAACCAAACTCTTAGTGAGGCTACAGGAGAGAGTTTGTCCCACGGGGATCCGAGGCTGTACAAATGGTTAGGGGAGCAGACTGCCACGCCTTTCTCCCTTGGAGTTGCTGCTGAGTTCAAGCAACCAGCCTTTGGTTGGCAGCTTGCTGGGCCACCAGGGCTCGTTGAAAGTATCTGTCGCTTCTTTGAAAATTGCCTTGTGGAGCTCTCACCATCCCAGACGCCTCTCCCCGACACCATTGTATCTGTCGGGTGTTGCCACTGCTGTTGTCGCTAGTGCTTTGGAGTGAATTCTTATTCGTGGGAAGCACAGAGAAGAACTGCTCCGAGTACTGTCATTGTTTGGCTCGTTTTACTGTGATCTTCATGAAAGCAGCTCACCAGGTCTTTCTTCCACATCTCTTTCTTAAAGGCAGCACGGAAGTCATCATCATATTTAGGATGCTCCCTCCCTAGCACAGAGAACAGCAAGAGGAGGATCAAAATCGGTTTGGACCCACCGGATCCATGTTTGCAAACTAAGATTTTGTGGGTATTTGTTATTAGATGCATATTTATTCCCATTTTTAATACCAATCGCTTCTCACAAAGTCTTGTCTTTTTTTGTTTTTTCAAGCCAAGGGTCGATTTTAAACAAAATGCTTAACCATTTATCTTCATGAAATTGCAGCCCTCTTTGGCTGGGGTCTGCCTTAATCACTTTAAAACTTGATTCGGACATCTACCAGATGAGCCATCTTGCACACTTGCTATGTTCTGCAAATCCGATAACCATGTCCCGAAGCATTTAGTCCATGTCACTGCTTCAATCTCAGAAGGACGTGATTCATCACAGAGCTGAGCAAGATCCCATTAGGCTGAATCTAGGAGGAGCGGAATGTCTCAGGAGACAATGGCTTTGTCGTCGCTGAATCTTCATCCAGGCCACACTGCAGCCTATTATTAATCAGGAAATAATTCTGCTCAAATGTTCTGCAGAAATAATTACACCCTGGGTGTCAAGAGTATGGAAACAGAGCCAACTCATCCTGACATTTGCTTAGTTACTGAAGTCACCCTGGCACCTAGTGATCGCATCGGCTTTTCCATGGGCTCCAAAACCACCTCGTTCCTAACACACTCTTGAATTCTCTGGGGAGACATTATGGGTATGGTTGGGGCGGGGAAGTATGTGATCCTAGAGATGGAAAACAAGGTATGAAAATAAGATCTCGCCTGGAAGGTGAAGTGAAAACACAGGGGGGATGCTTTTTGCAGCCGCAGAGTTCTGGAGATTATAGAACTGCCTTCCATTCTCATCCACTTCACAACAATAAGACCCTACACTGTATGAGCGTGAATGTTTAGAAAGGTGCTCATGATGTTAGGAGCCCTGGCATTGTTCGAAAACTGAGAGAAAGAAGATGGATTAGCTGTTCTTAAAATTACTAGAGAACTCCAGAAAGATTATGGAAATTTTCCATTATCTTTCCACTCTATTTTCCATGAGTTTTTAAAATGCCCTCG
>NW_022105031.1:0-1115 GCF_000313985.2 Echinops telfairi | reverse complement strand
GAGGCTCACCACCCATTTATCCCTCCGCCTTTCAATTAGTCCCACATGTGATTATTGGCCAGGCTGGCACAATTAACTAACTCAAATATATATAATATTATATTCTTTATATTTATATTATGTGATTATATTTATTTGTTTTAATTATACTGTATATAATTATATATAATGTATTAATTAAGAATGAGTGCCTCTGATGATAGGTACTGTTGAGTTGATTTTGACCACCCAATGTAGCCCAGAATGGACACTGCCTAGTCTTGCACCATCCTCACAGCCGTCCCTATGTTTGAGCCCATTGTGGATGCAGAGGCTGGTCCTCTCAGGAGGCTTCCCTTGGACTGAGATATACTCACTCTCCTGCCCTCATCTCACTCAGCCAACCCCCAATCAATGACAATGTAGTCGAGTTTGACTCACAAGCTAGCAAGACTGGCCTGATAGAGACTCTCACTCAACCTCTTTCCCAGTCCCAGGGTGTGGCACCGGGGTCACAGCTCACCTGTTCCTGGCATCTCCAAACCCAGGCAGGTGCACAACACTCACAGGTCAAGCTGAACTGCAGCACAGATGGAAAGCTGATGGCCCTGAACATTATGTCAATGATGGCCCAAGGCCAGGGCATGGAAGCAATGAGCCTCTGGGGATCACTGATGGAGCCAGAACCCTGGAGCTGGAGGAGTCACATGGAGACCCATGCCAGCACTGAGATGCTTTCACCACCACTGGATCCACAAGACTTTCCATCCACTGGCTTGTGATCTTCCTGCATTCAGCATCATTGCATAGCTGTGTGAGTCGAAAGAGGAATTTACGAACTTGTATTGACATATAGGGGAATGCCGGATTTATGGACTTGATCTGGACTGGGCTGGGATATTCATTTAATGTGCAATTTTCTTTGAAATGAAGTTCTTTCTTATACACATATGCGTGTCTCTGGATTTGTTTCACTACTCAACCCAGACTAACATAGGATCTGCACCCCTAAACAGCTTCAAGAGGGCAGGACCTTCAAATTCCACATCCTCCAGGAGGCCAGGAGACATATTATGATCCCAGAGCCTGAAAAGTAGTGGGAATGGGCAAAGGGATTAGGAGCCATGATGGTGCGA
>NW_022105030.1:2907-5020 GCF_000313985.2 Echinops telfairi | reverse complement strand
AGGAAGCCCTCTGAGGCTCCTCAGCACTGGAACTCCACAACCCAGCTGTGATCCATAAAGCCCATTGCCCTTGCCCACCTGTCTTCTGTGCGGGCGCACCTGCAGAAACCAGCAACCCTCCGACATCACTTTTCGGACAGGACTTCTTACTGTAAAGGCTGCCCCTCCCCCGCCTCTGTGCCATGCCCCTGCCACCTGGCTTTCTCCCCCAGTGTAAGCACAACCGGCTCCCATTGAGCATATCCCCTGGAGAAAACGGTGTTGGAGTGAAAGCCATTGGCAAGGTGGGAGTTCTCCATGGACCAGTTGAGCCTCCAGGGTCCTGTTGGCAGGCAGGTGGCCTCAGACACTTAGCCTCATCACTGGGCCTTGACTAAGGGAGGCAACACGGGTGCCTTTGAATTATGGTCTTGATGGGTGAAGAGCATGGATAATACCATGGGCTGTTAGAAGAACTAGCCAAAGCCAAGGTCAGAGCACAGCCAGCCCAGCTCTAGGACCCACTCTTGCACCCATACTGCTGTCTCCAGAGCCACCCATAGACACCAGCCACACTCTGTCAAACAGCCTCCTTCAAGGCACAAAAGAGATGCGGACTGGCTCTCTGGCACAGGCAGAATGCATCCAGGTACTCTCTGCTACCGTCTCAAATGCCCTTTGTATTAAGCAGCTCCTAACTCATCGTTACCAGTTTTCACCAAGCTGCCCTTGCCAGCACACCCAGGTCAAGCTCTCCAATTTAACACAGGGGCTAGGAAAGAAGTTGGGAGGAGACCGCAGGGCCTGTGGGCAGGCTAATGGACTTGAACTTGGTTCTTTCATTATGGTTATGTGCCGTGAAGTTGATCTGGACACATGGTAACACCATATGGCAGAGCAGACCTGCAGTACAGAATTCTCCAGGGTATCATTTTTATGAGAGCAGATTGACAGGAACTGTTTCTTCTGGAAGGAAGTCTGTGGTGGAGTGGGTTAGGTGTCAGGCTACTAGACACAAGGTTAGCAGTTTGAATCCCCCAGGCACGTTCACCTTCCATAAAGCATGACAATCTCAGAAACACTCGGGGCTCGTTCTACTCTGCCCTGTAGGCTGCCATGAATCCGAATTGACTGGATGGCAGTGAGTTTGTCTCCCGGCTCCCATGGAGCAGCTGGTGGGTATGAAGTTTGAACTTCAAACTAATGAAGGTCTGGTTAGCAGCCTCGGGTTTGCCTGTATGGCCACCAGTGTTCTGTGGACCTTGCCCTGGGCTGTCATTAAAGATCACTCAGCATGAATACACTGACCTAACCCTCCCTGCCCTGCCCTAGGAAGGTGCCCCAGCCAGGGAGAGGGTCTTGCAGCCCAGCCTAATCTTCTTACAGCTGATTGGCTGCTCACAACTGATCCCGTTGTGGTGTTTATTACACTGTGTTAGGGCACCTCATGGGGGATACTAGCTCTTAAATGCCAAGGCCCTGGGCATCCTGGCCCAGTCAGGTCGACGCAAAGCCTCACCATCATAGTCCACTCTTTTTCAACTTGGCATTTGTACCAAAACAATCGAACCAAACTCCCAGCCACTGAGCCAATGCGGACCCATAGCAACACCCTGTGGGTTTCTGGGAGTGTGGCTGCGTCAAGGGGTACAGTCCAATCTTTCTCCTGGAGGTTGCTGGTGGTTTCAAACTGCTGACCCTGCAGACCGCGGCCCAGCGCCGCCGAACCATGACACCACCAGGGCCCCTGGCAATTGTACACATCTCTTTAAACCACACATAATCTATAAATAAAGACAATAAAGTTATCCTTGTGCCTAACATGATACAACCAACATGAGTACATCCAAAAACACATGACCCCTTTACATTTTATATTTGATAGATGAATAATACAAAAACATTTGATGAAGATGTACACAGAGGAAATACTAGTGAAAATTCGTTCTTGTTTCTACAACTGATCCAAGGGGTCTTAGCGGGTATTCACAACTACTTTCTTCCACCACTCACTTTGTACCCTTTTTGTCCTCAGCAAACACCTCAGTTGGTGGAAGTTACTTGACTGGTGGAGTGACCCCAACCTTCCTTCCTGCAGGGTCTGAGCCCTTAGTAGTCCTGTCAGCCCTGGATC
>NW_022105030.1:0-1356 GCF_000313985.2 Echinops telfairi | reverse complement strand
GGGGTCTCTCTCCCAGCACTGTATCTGACCACATCCCACTGCGAGTCACTAGGCTAATCCCTCCCCAGTGAGTTGTGTTCTTAGTCTGGAAGCTCTTTGGAAATCTGTACACGTGGGTGGCCCACCCCGATGGTATTTGAAACGACAGCATCACAGCAGGCCAGCCACCGTAGGATAGCAAACCGACAAAGTGGTGCTGGCTACACACGTCCGAAAGCAAGCGGTCAGCAGAGGTTCTACGGAAGAATCCTGCTCTCTCTGGCTTAGTGGCCCTGGCCTCCCCAGGCTTCCAGCAGCATCGCTCCAACCTCTGCCCCTCCCTCACGCAGACGTCCACACCCCCCTGTCCTCTCATCTTCTCACAGACACCAGTCATTGGGCTGACCCAAACACCAGGAGGATCTCATCTGAAATCCCGAAAGGATGACAATCTAAGGTCACAGGTTATGGCTCAGGGCCGGGGGTGGCAAGAAACTGGGGGGTAGTATTTAACACGCCTCAGCATCTGGAGTTTCTTCCTACATCACAGGGTGCTTCCCAGACCCCTCACCTTCTCGGGAGAGGGGTGCTTGCTTGTCTCATTAAGACTCTTCCTGGGCTAGGCAGTGAAATGATGGGGGGGTTGGGGGGGCACGTGGAGTGAGGGCTGGCTCACTGTCACCCTGAGAAGCAGGCAGGGTTCTCCGAATCTCTGGGAGACCAGGGGGGAGGGGATAGGAGGGGCAGCTGCAGAGGGAAGCCAGGTGCCCTGTGGGCAATCACAATGGCCAGAGGCTCTAGCACACCCAACACCCAGCTTCAGGGGGATTGCACTGGGATACTGATCCCCTCAACCTGTCTTCCCAGTTACTCACTCTGTCCACTGGGATGGAAATGAGAGAAAGGGTGAATCCCATGCCAGGGGCTCCTGTGTCCAGTACAGGGAGCATTTGGGGCAGAGGGACTTGGAGCTGGCAGTGGCTGGGAGGACCTAAGACAACCTGAGAACGTGCAGACGTCATGGGGAGCCCACAGACTTGTCACGAGGTGCAGTAAGAGGAGGGGTTCCAGCCAGCCATCTGCATCTTGTTCGGCCACAGACACTGGGAGATAGGACACACGGGGCAGTGTAGGATGTGTGACTCACACGGCCCTTCCTCTCTCTGCTCAGTCCTGGGCTGTGTGTTCTCCCCACCAGTGTGAGCCCATTGCACCCAAGATCTGAGGAGGAGTCGGGATTAGCTGCCCCAGTGGCTCTGGAACGAGATGCTAACAACGAACTCATATGCTCAGTCAGGCCCCAGGGAACATCCTCAGGGGCAGAGGATGGTCAAGATGATGGTGAAACGCTTCAGTATCACCTAGGGCAGTGGTCCT
>NW_022105029.1:3474-5022 GCF_000313985.2 Echinops telfairi | reverse complement strand
CCTCACCAGGGCCTCCCTCCTTTATGGCATAGCTGGCGGCTTCAAATGCCCCGACCTTTTGGCTAGCAGCGGAGGGCGCTTCACCGCGGTAAGGTACCTACCACCAGGGCTCCTGCCTCTCCGATACTGAGAGTTTCCCACAGTGGTTTGACCCGCCACCACCACCACACATCCCTCACGTGGAATTTATTAAGGGAAAGGTGTGATGACTTGTAGACAGAGAAGCTGGTCATTTCCTGAAGAGTTGGTTCACAGAAGAGTTATCAGGCCCAGAACCCTCCGGCAGTTGTACTCCGTGTGCACTGACCACCATGATGAGAATGGACTTTGAGGTTCCCAAACCACCACCAAGTCTGTCTGGAAGCAGCTCACCAGGCCAGGCTGCAGAGCTTTTGGGTGGGTTTGAACTCCCAACCTTTAGGTTAGCAGCCTGTACCCTCCAGGCTGCCTTGTTGTAGAGCAGGGAGTTGTAGAGCAGGGAGTTGACTGATCTAACTTCTTTGGTGCCCATAATTTGAGAGTTACCCAGGTCTCATAGAATCTTTGCTTTTTAACGAATTTCATTTTGGTGACTAGCTGCTCTCGTGAAGTTTACCACTACGTCATAGGCTCACAAACTTACTTGGCCTACCCCCCACCCCCTTTATCAGAAATAAAAAAATCACTCGAAGCTTCTCTGGCAATTAGAAATTTTAGCCCATAATTCAGGATAAAGTGTAGGTCATTCTAAGCGATACCCAAATATTCCCCAAATAGGTTTCATTTATTCAACAACTGCTCTGTCTGGGTTCTGATTCTGTAAAGATTTATGGAAGAAGACTGCCTCTTCTCTTCCCCTATGAACTAGTGAGTGCCTTTGAACTGCCAACCTGTTGATTCGCAGGGCTCATTCATTGAGTGTCTATTGTATGTCCGAAACATAAACATAAAGAAAAAACCATACACTAACAAAAAATATGCAGAAGCAAAAAAGCCCAGGAAGTTTATGGTTTAGTACTGCGGTTGAAAATATTAAAAGTTCTTACAAATCTGTGCATGCTAATGCAGATTGCGAAAAGAGAATGGCTCATATTGAATCTAGTATAATCTTAAGGTCTTAATAATGGTTCATCTTTCAGCAATAGGTGATTAAAAAGCAAACGTATTGTTTTTTGTTGCTTGTTTTGTTTTTGAAGTTATTGAAAAAAATTGGTAGGCATTTTACTTTGTCACTTTCTATAACTCACTTTTATTTATCTTTTGCATCCAGCTTAATCCACTTGATTTTATATTTATTGTATAGTAACTGCCAGAGTTTTGAACTGGTTTATTCCAATTTGACCCCCTGTTGAGAATTTGCATTTCCACTCCAGCTGATTTGAATCATTATCTACATCCTAAAGAGAGTCTTAAGGGAATTTTAACAAGGTTCCCTTAACAATCTTGTTAAGATGTTACTTAATGATTCAGTTGTGAGGACGGTGCAGGACTGGATAGTGTTTGGTTGTGTTGTGCATAGGGTCACTATGGATTGGAACAGACTTGATGGCGCCTAACAACAATGACAAT
>NW_022105029.1:0-1377 GCF_000313985.2 Echinops telfairi | reverse complement strand
GCTTCATCAGGCTCATCATTCGTAATATCTTGCAGGGAGTGTGTGAGTGTGCGTTCCGCCTCCAGCAAGCGATTTATCTCTTTAGCCGATAAGGCTTAGCGCCTCCAAATAAGGTCATGAAGCTGTGACCTGATTGACAGGCTAAATTCTACCCCTTTACTCTTAAGTCTCAAATTGACAACAGTTTATGTAAGTACCACACAGGGTTTGATTTAGTTCCTACTTTTAATTGGTTCGAAATGATGATTTTCAACCTAATTTTCTCCTCCTCCAACCCCCTATTTATTTAGGGATGATTTTGACTGCAAGTCTCGCCCCAGTGACAAGGTAGTTAAAGCACTCAGCAGCTAACTGAAAGGTTAGGGGTTTGAACCCACCAGCTTCTCTGTTGGAGAAAGCTGTGGCAGTTTGCTTCTGTAAAGATTTAGTCTTAGAAACCCTGTGTAGGCTGGTTCCACGTCAGAGTTGACCTGATGGCACTGGGATTGCTTTGGGGCTGACTGCAAATGACACTAAATTCATTTCAAACTCAAAACTAAATTAAATGCCGCAGAGTCGATGCCAACTCAGAGAGACTTTATACGACAGGGTAGAGCCAGCCGCCCCATGAGTTTCTGAGACTGTAACTGTTTATGGGAGTAGAAAGACTGTTTTTCTCCTGAGGAATGGCTGGTGGTTTCGAACTGCTGACTTTTCAGACTGCAGCACAATGCGTAATCACTAGTCCACCAGGGTTCCAGTTCAAAGATTAGAAATATGAAAGATTAATGATCTCTTATATCTTGGAGTTTGGAGCTCAGATGCCATTTAAGCTCTGGGTTCTTTCCATCATCCTTTCAGCAGTTGTCATACTGGATCAGAAGATAGCGGCCGCAGCCTCCACACTGCAGCGCTCAGAGAGGGCAGAGGGGGAACTCTGAGGAGGCCTGGCCCAGCAACTCCCTTGTACATCATTGGTTGGACTTTCATGCTGTTCTCTGGTCACTGGTGAGGGGAGTGGATCGCTGTGATAGGCTTAATGGAGTACAGAGAAGTAGAGGCTGGCTGCACAAGATCGAGTTCTGTGATGGGGATGGGGACCAGACGTTGATAACAGTGATATCACCCGAGTCTGAAGTGAGTCGCAAAGGAGGACTCCCTTCACTCTCAGGTAGAATTTTGGGGAAGAGAGTATAGTTTGGAAAAAAGCTCCTTTGTTTTTTCAGATATAGTCTCACTCTCTCAGTTGGGAATCTGCACTCTTCCATGTTGCTGTCCCCCAAACATTTACATGTTGTTGTTAGCACCTGAACTGGCCCCCCTGCTCACTGCAACCTCTTTCATAACGGAACAGAACCCTCCCCGGTCCTGTGCCATCCCCATGACTGGTTTCAGAGC
>NW_022105028.1:2814-5024 GCF_000313985.2 Echinops telfairi | reverse complement strand
TTCTATACTCGATGAGTATTCTCTGTAACTAGATTATGGATTCATGTACTTTCTTCTGTGAACTTACAGGCCCGTTGGTAGGCAGGGCTGATTGCCCTGATGTTGACTCTAGTCTAGACCAATGTGATGAGGATGGATGTGATGCTCATTACCACCCAGGTGAGACTTAAGATGTACCTTGTCCCCTTGTGCTCCTGTGCTGTACCATGAGAAGATCATGCCATAGGGAGCAATTGCTTCCTTAGCTTGGGTACCCACTTAAGGAGACTTGTGTAACATACCTGAACCCTGCTCACTGCTCAGACTCAAGTTCAATGAGATCAACAGAATGACAACTGATTCCTAGCTCTCTGGGCAAGAAGATGATATTTGCAGGTGTGAGCCACCAAGATTGGGGAATGCTTGTTACGCAGTGAGCTTTGATTAACAAACCTAACTAATATATCATGTGCCAGGGATTTAGAGGTGGGCCTCACAGAGCATGGATAGAGGACCTTGACACCAGCTATGTCTTTTGATTTCACCCTGAGGAAAATTAGAACTACTTAAGGGAATGATTTAGTGCCCATAACATACTAGGTCTAGGTTTCAAATGGACAAAGCTGTAACCAGAGACCTAAGAAGGTGGTGGGAGTTACGGCTCAGGGAAGGGATGATAAAAGATGCAACTAGGACAGTCCAGATGTGACGGCAGTTTTCTGTCCAGCTGTTGCAGCTCCATAATTACTCAATTCAGCTTAAAATAATCAAATCAACGAGGCCAGGTTAATCTGCTACAAAGTCTGCTAAAAATAAATCTCTACAGTAATCTATACAATTGATAATAGCGGGTACCCCCCTCTACTATCTCCTTTCTGATTAGGATTCATTTAATTATAATTACTGAACATAATTCAGTGTCATGTTTTATACATGGAGCAAATACTGGCTCTGATTTCTGACCTAAAGTTCCCATGCAGGCTATATGTGTTTGATAACTAGGATTCTTTTCCATGGAACTGTCCTTAAAGGTATAGAAATAGATACAGATATGTGACTATATTCTGTGCATGTTTTAAAGATAAAAATCTATTTTTTTAATCCAAGGAATTTGAGAACCAATGGTAATGTTGCTTGCCACTTCTGTGATACAAACATTTAACAAACAGACATGTAGATCCTCACCATTCTGGAGACCAGAAGTCCCCATGAGAGTCTTGGTCATGACAATTTCTTCTGAGAGACTCTCTCCCGGTTTCTTGTGTCTGCTAGCAATCCTTGGTGTTCCTTTGCTTGTATATGACCCTCACATGTCCTCTGTCTTCTCTGTGTGGGTTCCTGGGTCTATTCTGATCTTCACTAGCAGGTACCACCAAGAAAATAATGTAAAACAAGATACATGTATCCTCATACACTTCTGCTGGCATAATGTCCTCATTCAAAATACTGACAGGTCTATTCTCCCTCTGAGAGCTCCCAGAAAGTATCCATTCCATTTTTTTAAACTAATTCCTGGTGGTTGCTGTCAATCCTTGGCTTTCATGTGCATCACTACCACCTCTTCCTCCATCTTTGCAAAACCAACTTCTTTCTGCGTCCGTGTGTCTCCAAATCACACGCTCCTTCTAAGGATAACAGGCGTTGGACTGAAGTTCCACTTCACCTTAATCTCACTATCTTAGCAAGTAAGGTCTCCATCAGAGGTACTCCTTTGGAACATGTCTTTTGGGAACTTTCTTTCAGCCCGCTATAGACGGGTATGAACATTATTATCCCCGTTTCACAAATAAGCTAGTTGAAGTATAAAGGAGTTAAGGAGGAGACAGCAGAGCCAGCCAGTTGATACAGAGGCCATGTTCTGAGAAATAACTGTAATTTGTTCCTTTAATTCAGATCTAATTGCACATTTTCTGTTTTAAAAGCCACAGAGCGAGCCCCGTCTGATGATAATCAGCATCACGTTGGTTCACTAATATCGACGTGGAGCAGCAGCAGAAAGAACATCTGCTGGGGATCAGAAAGAATGCTAATGACGATGGCCATTAGAGCAGCACACTGCCAGCCCCAAGCTGACTGGCATCCATAACCCAGCTAATCCTCTTAGTGTCTACGCAATGGGAGGGTAACCATGATCCCCTCTGCAGGGTGGGGATGCAGGGAATCAGAGAGTCCCAGTTCCAGAAGCCAGGAATCTACTCCCAGTCAGACAGGTGCAAAGTGCTAAACCCTAT
>NW_022105028.1:0-1648 GCF_000313985.2 Echinops telfairi | reverse complement strand
ATCAAGCGTGTACAGTATGAGCCAATCAGTGGCAGTAATGACAGAGCATGCGCTGTTACGCAAAAACCGTGATAGAGTAAAGCCGCGGAAGTCGAAGCGCGAAGTGGCGAGGGTTCACTGTATTTTAGGAGACATATTTCAATCCATAACCTCTACCCAGATCAAAATATGAGCTAAATCATTGTACTACTTTCCAAATCCACAGCTCCCTCTGTAGTCCAAGCCAGGGGAACAACTGCAAGGCACTCCTGACTGGTCCTGGTCACCATGCTTCTCTCATTTGGGTCCCTACCCCACTCTAATGCCTTTTATCCACAGCAACCAAGTGGCCTTTGAAATTCATTGAAGGACCTTTCAAATATATTGGTCCTGTAATGCTCTCACTTTGCATCCTCCTAGTGCCCTCCTTGTGCTCAGAACCAACACAGACTCCCGGGTTTTGTCAAGGTTGTGATTGTTCTGCGCCATCAAGTCAATTCTGCCTCGCGGCAACCTCACGTGCAAGTGGGACTCCGTCATCGGGCGCTGGGGCTCCAGTCTTTAGAAAAGCAGATCACCAGATCTCTCCATCCTGCAGAGCCTCTGGCGGATTTGAACGGCTGTCTTCCTTTGAGCCGCCAAGGGCTTCACCATCATATCTCCAAAGGTTTGGGTCAGATCGCCTTGGTAACACACAGGAATGGTCTTCTCAATTAAACCCCATAAATGTGGTCCCTCTACATCCCCTTACAGAGGGGTTACAGGGAAGAGATGAGCCAGTCAGGGTGCAGTGGAGCACCCATGAAACACACAACTTTCCTCTAGTTCTTCAGTGCTTTCTTCCCTCCACTACCATGACCTCAATTCTACCTTACAAATCGGATTAGACCAGAGCATGCACACTGCTACTGATAAGAGCCCACAACACAGGGAATCCAGGGTAGATAAACCCCTCAGGGCCAACAATGAGAGTAGAGATACCAGGAGGATTAGGGGAGGGTGTGGGGAGAAAGGGAGAATTGATCACAAGGATCAACCTATAACCCCCTCTCAGGGAGACAAACAACAGAAAATTGGGTGAGGGGTGACAGAGGATGATGTAAGATATGAAAATAATAATCTATAACTTATTAAGAGTTTGCAAGAAAGGGTAGGCTGGAGAGGGAGGGGAAGAAAGGGGGAGCTGATATCAGGACCTCAAGTGGGAAGAGAATGCTTTGAAAATGATGATCGCAGCATATGTGCAAATGTGCTTGACACACGGGATGAATGTCTGGATTGTGATAAGAGATGTAAGAGCCCCCAATAAAAGTATTTACTAAAAAAGAAAAAAGAAAAAGATGATGGCGACAAATGTACAAATGTGCTTGACACAATGTATTTATGTATGTATTGTGATAAGAGCTGTATGAACCCCCAGTAAAATGTTTTGTTTTTTAAAAAAATATGGTCCCTCTAAGACTCATAAATGAACCTAACCTTGAAAATGATAAAAAGCTACCAGTTGAGAAAGCTTGTAGCATGCGCAGGACCTGCTTAAGTAGTGTATAGTTTTTGATTCATCAGATGAGGTTTTCCAACAAGGCGGAATTCTTGGGCATACAGCCTGTGCAGCAGCCAAGGGGCCCATGCTTAGAAGGACTCATTTAGGGCTCTGCTGCCACCTTGT
>NW_022105027.1:2776-5042 GCF_000313985.2 Echinops telfairi | reverse complement strand
AATAAGAAGTAAGCGAGAACTTTTATATTCTCTAAGCAATTCTGGTTTGTGTGGTCTAAGAATTGAAGCATTTGAGTTATGATATTCAGGAAGAATACTACAAGTATCGTAGGCTGCCAGAAGACCAAACAGATCTGTCTTGGAAGAAGTACACCCAGGATGCTCTTTGAAGCAAGGACTGTGAGACCTCTTCTCAGGTGCTTTGAACCTGTTGTCAGGAGAGACCAGTCCCTGGAGAAGAACACCATGCTTGGTGATGTAGAAGGGCGACAAAAAGAGGCAGACCCTTGAGATGGAATGACATAGTGGCTGCAACAACGAGCTCCAGCAGCATGATAAGGATGGCTCAGGACCAGTACAGTTCCGTTCTGGTGTGCACAGGTTGCTATGAGTCAGAATAAACTGGACCACACCTGATAGCAACACCAGGTGCCTATGGTTATGATTTAGCTGAAATAAATTATTACAATTCCAGTATGAATACCAAAATGAATGAAAAGTCTCAAATAAATCTATAATTACGTGGTAAATAAGTCAGCTGCCTTAACTAAAATGCTGTCAATTCAACACGAGTATTATTTTGAACTCTACCTTTAAATAATGATTCAACCATTTTATGTTTACTTTCAGTTTAAAGGTGATTTTAAGTAACAAGGAAAATAAACAAAATATTTTACTTACTAGCGTCATCAACCTACGAAAACATCTATTACCAGTGTTGTTTTCTAGCTGCTCCTTGCTAGCTGTTTGCTTCAGTAGTGTGTTGCTAGTCCCTCATTGCTTAGGGAACGATTTAATGAAATAGTTACATTAGCATTTGATCAGATTTTACATTAGCATTTGATCAGATCACTGTACCAGAAAAATGAAGCATCACGTCTACACATTATTTTCAATAATTTTAAGAAACATTATTTTCAATAATTTTAAGAAACATGAATTTTGCTGCTTATTGGGAGTAAAATTGTGCCATAATGAAATATATGCCATATATATCATATGCCATATATATTTCCAGTAATCAGGAGGACAAAGATAGACTCATTTGTAATATTACTTATCCTTTTTGGGTCTACAGTGATCTAATTGAAGAAATAAACTAGATGTAAATGTAAATGTACATTTATTTATATTAAATATATATGTAATAATTCACATCTACATTTATATTAAATATCTAATATATTTAATAATAGATGATATCATTACATATAATATATAATATTTAATAATATGTTTAATATTAATTATATCGAATAATTTAATAATATGAATATATTTAGTAATTTTACATCTAGTTTAATTTTTAATAAACTATGAATTTGTTTAAATAGAATTTGTTTTATAAATGTTTTCTGATGCCTACATTGACATTATTACTGATATGAACTAAAACAAATAAAACTAGAAAGTGCTCTATGCAAAACATAGACACAGTCTCTATAGTAAATATGTGAGTTGAGTGTTCATTTTCAGGCTCAGAATTAAATGAGTAGCATAATTAATAACAGCAACAACAAAACTGAGTGCCGCTAAGTCAATGACAACTCATCGTCATTCTATCGGCAAGATAGAGCTTAGCCCTGTGATTTTCTAAGACTTTAACTCTTGATGGAGTAGAAAGCCTCAGCTCTTTCCTCAATAAGTAATTTAAACTCTACAATATTACCATCAATTGTGTAGCTATGTTTCTTTGATGGATATTTTGATTATAAGTTTGAATTATAAAAGACATGCAAATGTCTACCATGTACACACAAATACCACATTCAAGTTATTTCTAGTTGTAAATAAAAATATTCCATTTTAAGGCACTTAAAATACATTGATTTTAATCAATTTCATTCATCTATAGGATATATATTGAGAATCTAAGAAATAAGCGTAGTTGATGTTTTGAGGTGTCGTTGGGTCAGTTACAGCCCATAGCTACCCTATGGCAACAAAACAAAGCAGCACCCAGCTACACGTAGTCAATGACTGCTTGGTTCTTCCATTGCTGTTGTTATTGCTAGGCGCTGTCGAGCTGATTCCAACTTACTGTGATCCTATGTGCAACAGAATAAACCATTTCTCAGTCCTGTGCCATGCTCACAATTGTTCTTCTGTGCAAGCCATTGATGCAGCCACTATGTCAGTCCATCTTGTCCAAGGTCTTCCTCCTTTTTGCTGTCCTGCTGGTTTACCAAGCATGGTGTCTTTCTCCAGAGACAGGTCTCTGCCAACAACATGTCCAAAGTATTTGAAACTAAGTCTCACCATCCTT
>NW_022105027.1:0-874 GCF_000313985.2 Echinops telfairi | reverse complement strand
ACCAAAAAAGATGACCACAGGAATTCCTTCTAAGTGAAAGGATAATCAAGCAAGATGGCAATATGATTACACAGTAAGGAAGAAAAACATCAGAATGCTTAAATATTTAATACTACGTATGTTTACATATGCATATTACATATATGTGTGTGCATATATTAAGTCATAACATGTTTTAAAATTTATAATGTGGCTAGATACTATACATATGTCAAATATAACACACAGGATGAAGGTATAGTAAATGAAAATAAACTTTTATAGGAAACAGATTAATGCTCAAAGTTCATTTATATTACCGATGCAATTTTTAGCTGTCATTATGCACTGTTAGGTTTTTGTCTTTTAACAAGGCAATTTTAGCATAAAGTATGTTTTAACAGATAATCATATAGGTTTAATATTGTTACCTATTTTACCCTTGTATTATTTTCAACTTTCCCCTTCTTTTACATGTTTTTAGTAAGAGCATGTTATCAGTTGTAACTATAGTATTTTAATCATTATACTTTTATTTAAGCTTATGAACTCAATATTTTACAATTACCACAAGTACTCATGCATTTTATTTTATTTTCATCCTTTTATTTTGGGCTTGCTTATTATGGTATATTTTCTCTTTTGCCTTTTATTGATTATTACAGCCTCCCTTATTTGTATCTTTTCCTTATTAGTTGTTTTGAATAGTTGTAGAAGATGTTTTGGTATTAACTTTAGAAGTTTATCAAAAGTATTTTCAATTAAAATGTTAACACGCAACTTGCTATCACTCATACATAGTTGTATTCTCGTCAGCATTAGTTATATCTTTATTTCTACCTCAAAGTAATTATTATTAGTATTATTATCTTATAATGATACCATAAATTATTTG
>NW_022105026.1:3077-5045 GCF_000313985.2 Echinops telfairi | reverse complement strand
GTGTCCATATTTGTGCTTCATATATCAAACACATAAAGGATATTCCCTGGTGGTTCCCTGATTTTATCTTCTAGAGAGCTTATAATCAGATTTTCAAAGTTGCATCATGAGGGAAAGTGGGTATCTCTTTAATAGTTTCCAGATTGAAATATTCTTCATAAGTATTTAGTAATTAGTATCAAGAATATGTAAAGTATAGAACATTACAGTATCTTTAATCTCTGAATACATTGGGGAAATGTGTGGCAGAAATGATATAGTTTATTATGAAAACATAGTCAGCGTTACCTAATATGTCATGCAAAATAAGATTATAAAGAAATTTTATAATTCTAACTTACTCTCTCCACAACTCTAGCAGGTGACAAGTAAGCAGAGGTACTTCTGTCTTCGTTTCATAGAGCCTTTCCCTGCCCTATTGCAAGCCAGGGCCACCTCTTCCTCTTCTAAGCACTGATTGAATGCATGGATCCTGAGCCCCTCCAAGTAGCTCAGCTCAGCTCACTGTGGAACCCGCCTGAGTTCATTATTTAACCAAAGAGCCCCTGTGATTGTCGCACCCTTCTGAGATCAGACACTACTCTATAGCTTGCAGATGATAAACTGTTGCAATGTGGCTCAAACTAAGGGGGGAAAAAACTGTACATTGTTTTGTAATCATTTCACTAAAAATGTGTCTATATGTGCAACAGAAGGAAAGATGGCCCCGCCCTGAACCATCTTCACAACTGTTGTGCTTGAATTCATTGCTATAATCCTTGTATCAATCCACATCATTGTTAGTCTTCCTTCTGTTCTTGACTTCCGATTTTACCAAGCTTGGTGTCCTTTTCCAGGGAATGGTATTTCCTGATAACGTGTCCAAAGTGCTTGGAATGAGGTCTTCTTCTCCTGGCTTCTAAGGAAAATCCTGGCTGTACTTCCACAAGGACAGATTTGTTTGTTCTTCTAGCAGTCCACGGTAATTTCAGTTTTTTTTGTTTGTTTTTTTTGCCAACACCACAATTCAAAAGCATTGATTCTTTTCTGGTCATCTTTATTTAGTGTCCATC
This sequence comes from Echinops telfairi, assembly GCF_000313985.2. Lineage (NCBI taxonomy): Eukaryota > Metazoa > Chordata > Mammalia > Afrosoricida > Tenrecidae > Echinops > Echinops telfairi. The sequence continues at coordinate 3,993 of NW_022105026.1, read as the reverse complement.
TTTCCCATGTAAACGAGGTGATTAAATGAAAACAAACAAAACCCTGGCTTGTGTGGGTGCCTCACAGTCCTCACAGTGGCATGTTTGCTCTTGAACAATTTAACAATATGCTATTTAACGATAAGCTATGAATCCAGTTACTATTTATACAGAGACATGCATCTTGTGCTGCAGATTTACCAAGGGATTATGATGCTTGATTTTGTGACTGCTGCTACCACGTGCATTGATTATGGATCAGAGTAAATTGTGAGACTGGAAAACTTAAACCTCTTCTCCATTTATCAATACATATTTACCATGTGTTTTGGTCCAGTTGTGAGGCTCCCTGTATTCTTTAAAATGAATTGCAATGTATACAGAAGGCTGCAGTCTCGGATCAACATCTGTAAAGACTTCGAGTCCTCTTCACTGCAGCAAGCAGGGTTATGTCATCTACATATGGCAGGTTGTTAATGACTCTTCTTTGATTCTTGATGCCATGTTCTTCTTCATATTGACCATATGCTCAAATCATTTGTTTAGTATACACATTAAATACATATAGTGAAAGGATACAACCCTGGTGCACACTTCTCCATATTTTAAACCATGCATTGTCCTTGTTTGGTTTAAATAGCTGCCTTTTGGTCTTTACACAGCTTCTGCTTGAGTGCAATTAAGGGAATTCCAGTTATTTTTCCAGGATTAACTAACTCCGGTAATGCAAAGTCTAGGAATGCAAATAACCTTCCTACCTGACAGAGAGCATTTGAAACTCAATTTTATGGCAGAAGTAGTTAGACTATAACGTAATACCTTATCATTTGATCTTCCTTTTGACCAATTTTAAAGTTATTTCATTTAAATAAAAGTGAAGAACAAAATCACGTGGATTGGGTCTCTGGTGAATTCCTGTCGGTCATGGACCACAGAC
>NW_022105026.1:0-1516 GCF_000313985.2 Echinops telfairi | reverse complement strand
TTTTTTTTAAAGTGTGAAAACCTGCAGGTGGACTGGATGAATGTATCCAGAATTGTTGCATCATATTCTAAGAGTCAGATATTTTCTATATATGTCCTTAATATCATTTATTGAATTTAATTCAAAGTCACAAGGCAAACTAGAACTCTCTAAGGGGATGGAGCACGCAAAGGGCAGAATTGCCTATAATTCGCCTATGTTTCAGTTATTTCTGAATCTTGAATTAATTATGTATCCCTAAGGATATAGAAGGTTAAGTCCACCTTAGTAAGATCACCTATATATATTTTCAAAAGTCTACCATACTGACTGACATTCACCATACGTGTCAATAACTAATTGAGGTATTCGTAGATGAATAATCAAAAACAGTGGGAAATTGAACAGGAATAATGCATACATTAATTTTTTAAGTTTATTGTATGTCTGTTTCCTTTCATTCTTATTGATAGCAATCAGTAAGTCTAACATCAATTTTCAATACACACACATATGTATTTTTACATTTTAGAGCAGTATCAACTATGGAACACATACCATTGTACAGTTAAATAGTCCATTAAAACCAAGCACTTTTTCTGTTGTTATTTGAGTGTGGGAAAATCTTTGACAATTCCATCATCATTATGGAAATAATAGAAAGCTCTCTTAGACAACGGAAACTTTGGGTAGCTACTTGTGGATAACAACACTGTGGTTTCCAACTCCTACTCTTTCAATAAAAGGATGACGTTTTTCTGCTGGCGCTAATTTCATCGTGTCTTTAACATGGACATATATTTAGCTTTCACCAATAATATATGGATGAATATGTTCCGTATCTGATCAGAAATTCTTCAATACATTGTCAGTTTGCAGAAGCTTTTTTGTTCCTTTTTGTTCCTTCCTCTTAGACAGAAGCAGGAGCACCATCAACCTGCTGGAATCGAATTGTTTGCTTACACGAAAAGAGCAGGAAACAGCTTTGTCCTTGAAAATCACTAGGAGTTTGCAGAGTTGATGAGCTGGAGGGTGCTACACATTGAATGCATAGCTTACCCTGAGGATATGCTTTCCTGTAGTATATTTCATGACATCGACTAAAATGCTCAATATGGTTATACCACTTAGAGCATAATCAGTAGAGGTATATTGTCCTGGTTTTTGTTTTAGTTAAACTAAATTGACCAGGGGTTATGACTCAATATTGAAAACCAGAGAACTGTATTCCTCACATAGCAAGCAAGGCTCAGAGTACAGAACAGGCAAGAGAAGGTAACAAAAGAAATGAACCCTTGTGTCAACTGTACCAACTAGGAAGCTGTTGGTTAAAGTTGAATGATCATAGAATAAAAAGACTGCGGTATGAGAGGGTGAAAGTTTTGTTTTTTTATTTCTCAGTTACTTTCTGGTTGATTCAGAGCTTGGCTGGTGTCATGCTTGGGCAGATGTTGGGCTGTTCCTGACAGGGTCAGCAGTTTGCGGCTTTAGCTACAACAGAGAAGTAAGACACGGCTTTCTACTCCCAGAAAGAATT
>NW_022105025.1:2578-5047 GCF_000313985.2 Echinops telfairi | reverse complement strand
TCTGCAGTCCTTTCTGTTAACTAGTTACTCTGAGCAGGAGTGCTGCCCTCAGGGCTTGGTGCACCAGAATGAGGTCTACTCATTCTCTCTCTTTCCCTCTTAGTTTGTTCCCATGTGAACTGGACAGACCAACCACACTCTCTGGGACTGTACCTTCAGCATTGGCCTCTGTATCACTGTCTTCTAGGGACGGGGTCATAGTGTTAAACAGCAAAGGTGTTACTTTGAGGACTAAGGTATGCTTAAACCAAGTCAGGTGTTTTCATTTGCCCCATATGCATACACAGCGAATAAGGAACCGTGTAGAAGATTTGAGGCTTTTAAACTGTGATGTTGGATTAAATCTACCAATGATATTGGATTAAATTTACTAATGCCTGCCAGAAGAATTAACAAATAAATCTGTCTTGGAAGAAATCCTGCCACACTGCTCCTTTGAAGCAAGGATGGTGAGACTTCATCTCACATCATTTGGACTTGTTATCAAAGGGGACCACTCTTTGTAGAAGGACAGTGTGTGTAGTCATGTGTGATAAACAGAGGAAGGTCTTCAATAAGATAGATTGACATAGTGACTGGGACAATGTACTCAAACACAACAAAGATTGTGATGAAGGAGCAGGGTCAATCAGTGTTTCGTTCTACTGTACATGGAGTGGCTATGACTCAATAGCAACTTGAGGGGACTTAACAATGAATACAACACACCAAGGAGGTTTTCTAATTGCGTTTTTCAGCATGTTGACAGGTCGATGTTCAGGCCAAGAATGACTGTAGAAAACCCATTGAAATGAATCTACTGTGAATCCTTCTCTCCAAGGGCATAGAGCTCAGTACATTTTTATAGGCACAGAAAGGACCTAAAGCAAGTGGCATATTTCAGTGATTTTCTGTGGCACCCTCATGTTTCCCAAACATTGTTGCATGTCCATATTGTCTTGTTTTTCATGTGCAATTGGTAATTAAGGTAATTGTGCCTAATTTTAAAATTGCTACTCTCAGAAAAAGAACTGTTCACTGTGGGCTTGAGGGTTTACATTTGTTTTTGCCTTCATGAATAATTCTATTATGAACAAAGAAAATTTTCATCATAGTCAATGATTTTCATGGGGATCAAAGGACTATTTGAAACCACAATTCCTCAGGAAATATGATCAAGAATGTTCTGTCTCCCACAGCACTCTCTACTTTTACTGTTCTCTCTCCCACAGCATGCTTCACTTTTAAGCTGGGTTCTATAATTCATTACAACAGTCACACAGAGATCGCAGACATTGCACATGATTATGGGGTATTAGGTAAGGTAACAGTTACAATTTAGATGAGCGATGCTCTGGATACAGTCAGTTATTCAATCAGAACAGTTTCCTCTTTGCTGTGTCAGCAAGCAAACTTCTCTTTGGCCCTTAGTTACTAACCTCACTTAGTTCTGTCAATGTTACACAGCTCTCTTAGGGGTGCCAATAAAGGCCCCAAAGCCATGCCACTTTGCTAGAAGAGCCTCAACCTGAAGGCAATGCACTCCAGCTCCAAAGGTCAGCAAACTCAGCTCCTCTATTTAAGTGTTCTAGGCCACCCCACTCCACAAGCCACCCTCCTGTCCCCAAATACCCAGCTTTACCTGCTCTGAGGGCTGTGAAGCCCACTGTTCAGTCTCATACTCTGGCTCCTGGCTCTGCTGTTGCTGCTCCGCTGTCAGTCCTCTGGGGTCAAAGCTGTCTCCTGGATCAAGGAAGTTCAAGGGATGGGTTCCATTCCTAACCCCTTTTTCTTGGTGTGAGATCTCTTCCACTACCCCCTCTGAGATGGCTCATGCTATGCCTGGCAGGGTGGCAAGCACAAGGAATCCTATTCATAAAGCACACACAACTGAATCTTGTCCATTTCTTCACTAGCCTTCTTGTAGCCAGACACATCAGGAAAGGTCATTGGGTGAAAGTCACAGAGACTGTGGCTAGAAGAGCCATGTTCAATAATGCATTGCATTTGCTGTAACTATTCACACAGCAAAAATAAGACAGGTTCTCTCTCTCTCTCCATATGTCCAATCTATAAAGTCTTCTTCAGACTCATGAATACATGCAATGATGCAATGATGCCAAAGGCAGGAGGATCACAGGCCAGTGGGAAGTCTTGTGGATCCAGTGGCGTTGTAAGCATCTCAGCACTGGTAGGGGTCTCTACAGGGCTTCGCTGGCTCCAGAGGTCTGATTGCATCAGGTTAGGTCCATGTTCACAGAGAGTAGCACCATGTGTCTTGTCAGTAGAGTATCTCTCTGGGAGTGAGCAGAGAGTGTGTCTCTCACCTCCAAGGAGGAAATACCAGAGATCCCAGAATTCTCAGGAGAAGGTCATGCCCACCTAAAGGCCTCATTGCTTATATCTTGATTGACAAGCCAGACTCCACCCCTTCACTCGTAATCCTCTCAAATTGACACCAGATTATGTAACTACCAAAGGCACTACCAG
>NW_022105025.1:0-1129 GCF_000313985.2 Echinops telfairi | reverse complement strand
GCTGGTTTCATGGCAGTAGTCTGGGTAGAGGGAGGCCAGGGGCACCCAATAGCAGGAAGAGTCCAGCCAGTGGTTCCAGAAGGCAGCACCATCAGTGGCATCTCAGCTTATTAGAACCACGAGTTATTGGTCTATCATCACCTGCTGGATCAGAAAATTAGGGTGGGGACTAACCGGTTATATTTGAATAATACTGCCAAGTAATTAAAAAATTAAAGTGTTGCTGACATGTAATTCAAGTACCATACATTTCAATGTTTTAAATACATATATACGTATGTATGTATATATACACACACATATATATATAAAATATTTTAAGTCCTCTTGTATCTGGAATCTGAAGAATATAGCTGAAGACCAACTTAGTTGAGCTGGAAAATCAGACTGGAAAACCTATCAGATGAGAGTAGGAAATGATAAAATATGTATATCTCAAAAGTTAAGTTAAGAGATATGGAATATAGGATTTAATGATACAATGAAAAATACAAAAGGACAAAAAGAGTCAAAAGAGGTGGAAGAACATATTTGAGGACATAATGAAAATACAGTTGCTAAAGTTAAAAAAAAATTCAAAAGAGTGACTTCTAGGATAAGATACAAAAAGAAAAAAAAAAAATCCCAAACACACACCTAGCAATATTGTAGAAAATTTAAGAATGTCACAGACAAAATATTTGATTTCAGGAAGAGGATTACCAACAAAGGGCAAAACCTTAGATTAACACTGAACTAATAGAATCAAGAAGATAATAAAGCAGCATTTTTAAATTATAAAAGAAAATAAATTTTAATTCTATAATTTATGTCTAGCCAAATTATCATTTAAATGAGGGCATATAATGAAAATATTTCTAGTCATAAAATAACTCTCAGAATGATTGCCACACAAATACACCAAGAGTACTTCTGAGGAAGAAGAGAGGAACAGGAGTGATTTAGGGGATCAATCAAGATAAGTGTGAAGTAAGGGTAATTATATCTCATGATCAATGTTATTGTTGTCGGTTAAGAAAATAAATGGACAACAACCAAGACGCTAGGACAAACTAGAAGAAAATGAAAACATACATCCAGTATTAATCCAAAAAGTTTAAAAAGCAGATATCATGAGCCCCAAACTATA
>NW_022105024.1:2752-5051 GCF_000313985.2 Echinops telfairi | reverse complement strand
AATTTCAATTCATTTTAATGGTTTCTCTGCTTACTAATAAGGATTTACTGATGAGGACTTTTGAAGAAATATGTTTATTTCTTTGATATCTCAGTATTTGTATACTGTTCTTCAGCTCATTATATATTTTTCTTATTTTAAATATTATTCCATATTTCCCTATTTTGATATTGCTATATTTTATTGTTTTCCTGTGTTAAAATTTCAATATATTCAATCATCTGATTTGTTTTTGAGGAAAGCATGCTATATTCACTTTGAGGTAAAGATTGTACATTTTTGAATCTTAAAAACTGAGAGTATTAAATGATCATAGAATGCATATTTACAATATTTCATATACAAAATAATTTATATTAAAGGAGTATGGGGTTTACACATCAATAAGGAAAAGAATAAGAACCATATGATCATATTGATTGATGCAGAAAAAACCTTTGATAACATCGAAATCCCATTCCTATTAAAGACTAAAGAACATAGAACTAGAAGGGGAAGTCCTCATCTACAAAAAACCAATAGCTAATAAACTACTCAATAGAGAAAATCTGCAAACATTCCCACTAAACAAGGGAAGTGGACAAGGATGCTCCTTATCCCCACTCTATTCAACATTGTGCAGAAAGTTCTAGCCAGTACCATAAGACAATGACAAGAGATTAAGGGTGTACACTTGCGTAAAGAAGAAGTGAAAGTTTTGCTATTTGTAGATGATATGATTTTATATATTGAGAATCTGAAGGGTTCCACAATAGGATTGCTGGAAACAATAAAGGAGTTCAGGAGAGTAGCAAGATACAAGATTAACAAGCAGAAATCAATTGGATTCCTATATATTAGAGAATAGAATACAGAAAAATATATCAAAGAATCAGTTCCATTCACCATAGCCACACAAAATCTGAAGTACCAAGGAATAAACACAACCATAAAAACCAAAGACCTGAATGAAGAAAACTACAGAACATTATTATAAGAGATCAAAAGGGATCTACACAAATGGAAGAATATTCTGTGTTCATGGATTGGAAGACTCAATATAGTGAAAATGGCAATACTACCTAAAGCAATCTACAAAGTCAATGCAATCCCAATCCAAATTCCAGCATCATATTCAAAGAAATAGAAAAACTGATTACTTACCAACTTCATATGTAAAGGGAAGAAACCTAAGACAGGCAAAGAAGTCCACAAGTAGGAAAACAAAATATGTGGTCGTGCACTACCTGACCTCAAAAGCAACTATAAATCCACAGGTGTCAAAACATCCTGGTACTTGTATAATGATATTTGGATCAGGACATAAAACCCAGAAGTAAAAACATCTACATACAGATAATTTATTTTTGACAAAGGCCCCCAAAATATTTAAATGGAAGCAGATACCCTCTTCAATGAATAGTGTTGGAAAAGGCAGATATCCACATGAGGAAAAATGAAACAAGACCCATATCTCACTCCATGCACAAAAACAAACTTAAGGTGGATTACAGACCTAGATTTAAAGCCCAAAGCCATCAGAGTCATCAATAAGACAATTGCAATAAAACAAGGAGCCCTAGCTCAGGGAATACATGAGCTTGCAGAATTAACAAAGGATATACACTCCATGGAAGATTAAATAGATGAATAGGACCTATTAAAAACAAAACACTTGTGTACATAAAAATACATTATAAAAAAGTAAAAAGAGAGCCCACAGATTGGGAAAAGATGCAACTATTTAGTAACTACACAAAAGACAAAGAACTAATTACTAAGACCTATAGAATTTTAGCAGCTTATAGCAAGGAAAAAACTAATATCCCTCAGAGAAGGGCAAAAGACCTGAACTGACCATTTAAAAGGATGACACTCAAACAGCTAATAAACACTTGAGGAAGGTTCTAAGTCATTAGCCATTCAGAAATGCAAGTCCAAACAACAATGAGATACTACCTAATGCCCATTACTGTAGCCCAATTTAAGCAACAAACTGAGATCAACAAGTGTTGGAGAAGGTTTGGTGAGATAGGAACTCTTGTTCACTGCTGGTGGACTTGTAAATATGTACAGTCACTATGGAAAGCAATATGGTGATACGTAAAACAGATGGAAATTGAACTACCATATGTCCCAGCAATACCGTTACTGGGCATATACCCAAGAAGTAAGAAACATATCACGAACATACATTTGCTTCTTATGTTCATCACAGCACAGTCGATAATAGCAAGAAACTGGAAACAGCTTCAATTCCCATCAATAGACAAAGTGTCAAAGGGATCACTGAAGACAAATGGGTGCATAAGCAAATGTG
>NW_022105024.1:0-2012 GCF_000313985.2 Echinops telfairi | reverse complement strand
GAATGATGAGGGCAATGAATGTACAAATGTGCTTTACACAATTGATGTATGTATGGATTGTGATAAGAGTTGTCTGAGCCCCTAATAAAATGATTTAAAAAAAAAGATTATTAGTTAGGGAAGGACTTTACGACCATGCAGCGGGAACCCAGGCAAGGTGCCACAGAACACTGGGACACTGAGTCCAGACCTATGTGGTGCATGTCATGCTTCAAAGGCTGCATTGGTGTGATGCTAATTAGGAACTCCACTAGGTGAACTGGATTCTACCCCACACACACTTGTAACATTGTAGAGGTACCAGGATGGTAAGGAGAAAGTGGAGGGAGAAAGGGAGAATTGATCACTAGGATCAACATATAACTCCCTCCTAGGGGGATGGATAACAGAAAAGTGGGTAAAGGAAGACAGCAGATAATGTAAGATATGAAAATAATAATTTATAATTTATTCAGGGCTCATGAGGGAGTGAGGAAAGGGAAAATGAAGAGGTGATATAAAGAGCTGAAGTAGAAAGAAAATGCTTTGAAAATGATGATGGCAACAAATGTGCTTGACACAATGGATGAATGTATGGATTGTTGTAGGAGTTGTAAGAGCGCACAATAAAAGAAGTTAATAAAAGAAAAATTTCCAGAAATAACTTCAACTTGAAAAGGAGACTATATAAATTCTAATGTACATATGTGATAGAGAATCCCATAAATCTCTGTATGCACTTATGAAAAATATCCAAAGTACATATATAAATCAGTGTGTTTATAATGATAACACTTGTATGTTTAAAAAAAACTACACAGGTAAGTAAATTGTTAGGTCATAGAAAAATGAAATGAACACTGTTTTTGAAGTTGTTAAGTACAATTGAGTGGGTCCCAACCCATATTGACCCTATGCACAACAGAACAAAACAATTGATATTCCATCAATTCCTGGACCCTTGTTTATAGCTAATGCTTCTAGTGCAATTTGAACTTCTTCCATCAGTACTATTAGTTCTTGCTTCCTTCTGAAATGGTAGAATTTTGAGTAGTTCTTTTTGGTACAATGACTCTGTATTATTTGCATCTTCTTTTGATGCATCCTGAATCATTCAATATTTTTATTATATAACCTTTTGATCTTTCAGATGAGGACTTGACTTTTTTCTTCAATTCTTTTAATTTATGTTGAGTGTTTAGTTGATTTTTGGTGTTCCAACTGTAGATTTTTGCACGTTATTATAATTTGATTTTGTTTTCTCAAGATGTCTTTGAAATGTTCTGTTCACCCCTTGATTTCATCATTTCTTCATTGGCCTTAACTATTCTATGATTAAGAATGCTTTCAGAGTCTTTTTAACAGTTTTATTGGTATCTAATTAACATAGTATAAATTAAATTGTTCAATGACTTCAAGAAGAATTGTACAGTTATCACCACACTCAGTTTTAGAACATTTTCTTCATTCTTGTACTCCTCTTTATCAGCTCCCCATTCACCCTCAACCTCCCAAACATACCCCCAAGGAACCATTAACTAGTTACTGTTTCAAAGTGATACTAAAAAAGAAACAAACACTTTGAATAGATATTTTTCAGAGTCTCTTTGGACATCCAATTTGAACTTTTCTTTCTTTCCTGTCTTATAAAATAACTTTTACTTTCTTCATGAATGATATTCTTGATGTCCTCCCACAGCTCAAAAGATCTTCTGTGATTAGTATTCAATACAACAAATCTATGCTTGGGTGTTGTTGAAATCTATGTGCAATAGACTCCAAGTTATATGTTATATTCATTAGCTTATTTTAATCTTCTTCCATTTTATCCTGAACTTACAGGTAAGCAATTGAAGGTCTGTTCCACAGTCAGTCCCTGGCCTCATTTGAGCTGCTGATATTGAGTTTCTCCATTGTTTCCCTAAAGAAGTAGTAAGTTTGATTTCTCTGTCTTCCATCTAGAGAAGTCCTGTGAATATTCACTTTTTTGTAGTTGAAAAAAACGATATTTACTATGAACAATTTGTTGGTTA
>NW_022105023.1:3276-5010 GCF_000313985.2 Echinops telfairi | reverse complement strand
AAGGATCTATTCCAGTCAGTTGGCCAGGTAGCTGTCTTCCAAATTCCCTGGCATAGAAGAATAAGTGCTTCCAGTCCTCCATCAGCTTGTTGAAACATTTCAGTTAGTATTCCATCAATTCCTGGAGCCTTGTTTTTGGCTAATGCCTTCAGTGGAGCTTAGATTTCTTCCTACAATACCATTAGTTCTTCATCATTTGCTACCTCTTGAAATAGTTAAGTATAGCCTAGTTCTTTTCGGTACCATGACTCTGTGTATTCTTTCCATCTTTTTTGATGATTCCTGCATCATTCAATATTTTGCCAATATAATCTTTCAATATTGCAACTCAAGGCTTGAATTTTTTCTTTACGTCTTTCAGTTTACAATATACTGCATATGTTCTTCCTTTCTGGTTTTCTAATTCGAGGTCTTTGCACATTTCATTACGATATTTTACTGTGTCTTCTTTAGCTGACCTTTGAAATATTCTGTTCAGCTCATTGATTTAATCACGTCTTCCATTTTCCTTAGGTACTCTAAAATTAAAATCAACTTTCAGCGTCTCTTTTGATACCCACTTTGGTATTTTCTTCCTTTCCTATCTTTTTAATGACCTTTTGGCTTTTTCATGCATGATGTTCCTGATGTCATCCCATATCTCATCAAGTCTTCCGTTATTCATGTTCAGTGTGTCAACTCTGTTATTGAGATGGTCTCAAAATTCAGATGGGTATACTCAAAGTCATATTTTAGCTCTTGTAGACTTGTTTTAATTTTTTTCAGCTTCAGTCTGAACTTGCATATGCACAATTGATGGTTTGTTCTAAAGTGGGCCCCTGGCCTCATTTTAGCTGCTGATATTGTGCTTCTGCATGGTCTCTTCCCACAGATTTGGTCAGTTTAATTTCTGTGTCTTCCATCTGGAGAAGTCCATGTGTGTGCTCACCTATTGTGCTGTAGACAAATGGCATTCACAATGAACAAGTCTTTGGTCTTGCAAAATTCTATCATATGATCTCCAGCTTCGTTTCTATCACCATATTTTCCAAATATTGTTCCTTCATCTCTGTTTCCAATTGTTGCACTGCACTCACCAGGAATTATCAAAGCATCTAGGTTGCATGATTCATCAATTTCCAACTGAAGAACTTGATAAAATTCTTCAATTTCCTCATCACTATCTTTAATAGTTGGTGCAAGAATGTGAATAAAAGTCATATTGATTAGATTTCCTTGAACGCAGGTAGATATGATCCTATCACAGGCAGCATTGTCCTTCATGATAGATTTTGAAATGTCCTTATTGAGAATGAATGCAATGCCATTCCTCTTGAATCTGTCATTCCCAGAACAGTAAACCATATAATTTTCTGAGCTAAATTGTCAATATAAGTTCATATCAGCTCACTAATGCCTACAACATGATATTTATATGTTCCATTTCATTTTTAACAACTGCCAATTGTACTAGATTCATACTTCATACATTCCAAGTTCAAATTAATTAGAGATGTTTACAGCTGTTCATCTCCCTTTGAGTCAAGCCCATTCAACACATGAAAGTCCCAAAGTGTACTCCAGGCACGTGATTTTTTAAAAAAACATGTTACCACAATCTTACCAAAAACTCTTACCACAATCCATACAGACATCCATAGTGTCAAGCATATTTGTACATCCATTCACATAATTTCGGTTGACTGTACTTTAAGAATGTAACTCTTCCTCAGTCATATTTTGAGTGCCTACCAA
>NW_022105023.1:0-1511 GCF_000313985.2 Echinops telfairi | reverse complement strand
CCCTCTGGGTTACATTGCCCTTGATCAAGCCCTACCAGGCCTCCTACACCCTCCCTGCCACTGACCCTGTATCACTTGTTCCCCTGTCCCTGGGTTTGTTAACACCCACTTCATATCCCTCACACACCCCTCTCCCATGTGCCCCCAGAACCATCGGTCCAGTTGTTTTGTTTATCCCACCTATCTTATCTAGATAGACAAGCAGAGATAATAATATGCACAAAAAGGAAGACAGAGCAAAACAAAGCAACAAAAGAAAACAAAGCAACAACAACAAAATGACCGGAAAAAAAGATAAGCCTTTAAATAGTTCAAAGTCTGTTTGTTGACCTTTATAAGTGTTTTCTGGTTGAGTTTAATGGGGTGCCATGCCCTGGCCCCAAAGTCTATTTTTAGTATTCCCTGGGGACTTCGTTGCACTGTTCCCCTTGCTGTTCTGATGCACACCTTTAGTGTGCCTCAGTGTGGTCGGGTCAGATTGGAGGCAATTCCCACACTGTGCCTCCCATGTTGTTCCCTATAGTGCTATGGGTCAGTGAGGGATGTCGTGTCTCATAGTGGGGCCGGCCCTAAGGTCCTTTCTGTGCTTTGACTGTTCTGAGTGGAAATATCATCCTCAGGGCTTGGTAGGCCAGGATGTGTTCCACTCTCTCTTCCTCCCTTCATTTGCTCCCATGTGCTCTGATCAGACATGTCCCTCTTCCTGAGCTGTCTTCTGAAGTGCATTCTTCTGCAGAGAGGGGCAGCTGGGGGAAACACCACCCAGAGGGCAACTAAGAGAAAACAAGATAACACTGGCTCAAAAGTGGAAAGAAACCAAGAATTAATCACACACACACACACACCACTGATAATAAAGGGAGGTAGGAAAACACCCAAAACAAAAGGTACAAGATGACGTCACAGGCCCAGAGATAGATGTAATAATCCTGAATATCAATGGACTGAACTCAGGCATTAAAAGGTAGAGGCTTTCAGTCTGGCTTAGAAAACACAACCCTTCGATCTTCTGCCTGCAGGAGACAGCTCTCAAGATTACAGACAAAAATAGGCTAAGAATGAAAAGCTGGAGAAAATATACCAAGCAAATGGCAATTCAAAAAAAGCAGAGGTTGCAATTATGATCTCAGACAAACTTGATCTCAAGGTGCAGACCATAGCAAGAGACAAGGAGGGGCACTATATAATGTTCAAGAGAACAGTAGATCAAGAACCAGTGAGCATGATAAATATATACACACCCAACAAGAGCCCCATGAAATTTGTCAAGCAAATGCTCCAAAAGATGAAAAAAGAAATTATAGTCTCAAAAATTATAGTAGGTGACTTTAATACACCACTTTCCGAGAAAAATAGATCACACAGAAAGAAACTTAACAAGGAGGCTACAGATCTAAATATTACAATTAGAAGACTTGACCTGATAGATATTTTCAGAACTCTCCATGCCAATGCAATAAATTCACATTCTTTTCCAGTCCACATGGCACATACTCAAAGATAGACCACAT
>NW_022105022.1:3939-5043 GCF_000313985.2 Echinops telfairi | reverse complement strand
ACTTTTTGACTCTAAAGCTGGGAAGCAACAAAGCCCACATGGATAAGGCACATCAGGAGGTGTCTGCAAGACTCGATATTGGGCATCAGAAGACTCCAACAATCATATCGATGCAAACGAGGGGCGGGCTGGTGTGGAGACCCAAATCCCATCTGTAAACTATTGGACATCCCCGCACAGAAGGGTCACAAGGAAGGGACGAACCAGCCAGGGTGCAGTGTAGCACCGACAAAACACAACATTCCTCTAGTTCTTTAATGCTTCCCACCCCCACTATCATGACCTCAATTCTACCCTACAAATCCGGCTAGACCAGAGCATGTGCACTGGTACAGATGAGACACATGGAATGCAGAGCAGATAAACCTCTCAAGAACAGTCATGGGAGTAGCAATACCACGAGGGTAGGGGGACAGTGGGGGGAGAAAGGGGGAACCAATCGCAACGATCACTGTATAACCTCCCCCCACCCCCAGGTGACAAACAACAGAAACGTGGGTGAAGGGAGACAGTGGACAGTGTAAGACATGAAAGGAATAATAATTTACAATTTATCCAGGGCTCATGAGGGTAGGAGGGTGGGAAAATTGATGGTACCAAGGGCTCAAGTCGAAAATGATCTGGAAAGGATGACGGCAACACAGAACAAACGTGCTTGATGTAATGGATGTGTGGACTGTTATAAGAGCTGTCAGAGCCCCCAGAAAATGATGTATTAAAAATAAAACTGCCCCATTGGGTTTTCTAGGTTGTAATCTTTACAGGAAGGACTCCTGGCGGTGCTCTGGGTCAGGCATTGGGATCCTAACCATGAGGTCCTGGTTCAAATTCAGTAGTCTTTCGACTAGAGGAAGAGGAAGCTGCTGCTTCTGCATCTTAGAGACACTCTATAGGGTCATTGCAAACCCGAATCACTTCTCCAGTCATGGGTGGTCTGTACAGGCACAGAATCCAGTCAACAAGTTTTTCCCGGGAGAGCTGTTTGGTGGGTTTGAACTGCCAACTTTTCCATGTGGATCCAAACACTTAACTCATATGCTACTAGGGTGCTTAGCTACTGGGTGGCTCATGCACGGAGCTGCTAACCAAAAAGCTGGAAGTCCA
>NW_022105022.1:0-1414 GCF_000313985.2 Echinops telfairi | reverse complement strand
GCCAACTCCCATGCGGTCTTTGGTTGTTTGTAAGCAGGGTCAGCCGCTACCCGTGTTCTGCTGTTTGTTTTGTAAGCCTCTTACTCACACAACTTTTACCGATTCCGCCTTTCACAAGTGTCCCCTTGGAAAACAGCATGCGCCCTCGTGGGCTATGCAAACCTACCCTTTACCAAGGCTGTCCCTGTTAAGGCCTGTCCCCGCAGCCCTGGTGGCCGCTAATAAACTTGGATCCCTGTGCCTTTGCCTTTCCTTATCTTTTTTCTATCGACGAGGTCAGGCAGTTTCTGTCATTTTGGGACCGGCGTGTTTCATTCAGCACAATGTCATCGGGCTTCAACAAGGCTCTAGCGTGTCTCACGGCCTCCTTGTCCCTGCTGGCCGAGTGCTGTTCCAGCGTCAGCTCGACCGCGTGATCGGCATTCCGGTTGCTTCTACCTTTGACTACTGGCCGGGCGCTGCAGTGGGCATGGCTGCACAGGTCTCCTCGTGTGTCTCTGCTTCATAGACCTTGGAGCAGAATTGCTGGGTCATCGGGGAGTTCTAGTTTTCAGGATTCGGAATTGGCACACGGGTTTCCGTAGCAGCTGCACTTTGCTGTCTCGCCATCTGTGGGTCAGGGTTCTGATTTCTCCATGTCCTCACCAACATTGATTCTTTTCTGGGTGGTTTTGTTTTGTTTTCTGTTAACATCTTAGGGGGTGGGGGTGGGGGGTGTTGTGGATTTGTGCCACTCTGACAGCGAAAGACACGCAGGCTCTTTTCTGGAATTGGGTGGCCATTTGAACTTCCTCTTTGGTGAACCGTCGACTTAGGTCCTTTGCCCACTGAGAACAGTGTCTCAAATCCTCAAACTGCAAATGCTGGGCTATTTGTCTTTTTGTTGTTGCACAAGTCTTACATATTTTGGGGTTACCAGGTTCTTGTCAGATAGATCGTTTCCAAGATATTATCCCCGTTATTAGCCTGTCTTTTTACTTTTTTGTTTTGACTAGCAAAAGTTTTCCATGTATTTTCTCTTTTGATATTACATAATTCTTTGTTGAAATCTAGGCTTGACCACATGGCCCCTGCTCATTACTCTAAGAATCTTGTTAGGTTATTGTGGTAGTTACATAATCTGGTGCCAATTTGAGACTATTAAGAGTGAAGGGGTGGAGTTTAGACTGTCAATCATTTGGAGGCACAACAGAGATAAATAGCTCACTGGAGGCCACACCCATGCTCTCTGCTACACATTCCTGTTGACAAGCCACATGGAGCTACACTGATAGAGCCAGAGCCCTGGAGCTGGAGGAGCCACATGGAGATCGACACCAGTGCTGAGATGCATCCACCACCACTGGATCCACAAGACTTTCCACCCACTGGCCTGTGATCTTCCTGCATTCAGCATTATTGCATGTGTTGCTTG
>NW_022105021.1:2823-5056 GCF_000313985.2 Echinops telfairi | reverse complement strand
ATCCTGTTGATGGTCATTCAGAAGTGGCCAGATGGCTCTGCTGTGGGCTTTCCTGCAGGATGCCAATTTAAATCTATTGTTTAATTTTCACAGGGCACCAGCAGTGCACAGTGCAGTGTATAGGTCCCTCTGAGCAGTCAAAGCTTTTACGAAGAGCCAATATGTGAAAGAAAACCAGGAGTGGAGGGGCTTTTCCAGGGCATTAGATTCTCATTTATGCAACCCTTTGTTTTGTGTTTTAGTTAGTTTTATTTTATTCATATAAACAGCTTGTGAAAGCAATTATTTTTATTTGAGGATAACCTTCACCCTAGAAGCTTGAATAGCTCATCATTAAAGGAGTTGGGCTGTGGTAAAAAGAAGACTAACGAACAAAGTGTTATGCCTAGAGCAAGTGTTTCCTGAGATAAATTGCCTAAATTCTTAATACGTAGAGTAAAAAGGCTGACTCCATTTTTGATGTTCGATTGTTGACAACTTTCAAGGTCCACCGCTGTCTTTTCTCCTTTTGCCCTACATCTGGTCCAGCTGGTGAGAAATCCCAGCTACTTCTCTCCTTTGGTATCAATAGGAAATTCAAATTGTATCAGCCCTGAGCCTTGTAAGTGAAGGGTCATTCCAATCCTAGAAGTCCTTGAGGCCCAGAGTGAAGTGCACTGCTAATAACCCACAGTGTGCTAGTTTGTGCCCACACCGACCATCGAGGAAAAAAGCCTGGTGATCTGATTCAGAAGCTCGAAGCTTTGAAAACTTCCTCGAGCCCACAGCCACACAGGTGGTGGCCATGGATCAGAGTCACCTTAACAGCAAATAGTATCTTGTGCAGCCCTGAACTTTAATTATCATGAACCCTAAGCCGGGTACTTCATGAAGGCATTTTTGGACCTGCTTGGAAGATGCCTCTGCTCATTCCAGAAAGCCTCACTTTTTGGAAGTAGTTAATGTTTCATGCTGTTCAGTGCATGTGTAGTGCCATTTGCCACCAGAGTTGGGTGGAGGGAATCCATTTGTCAACAGCTGGACAACCACAGCAATTGGCTTTGTGACTTGGATAGCTATGTGATGACTACTACCAAGGGTAACTCATCTCTTGCTTTAGATTATTAACTGTGTGGGACCTTTTAGAATTTTAGTCTTGCTTTTGCCCAGGTGACTAGTTGTTACCCATTGACTGCTAAATACAAGGTCAGCAGCTCGAAATCCCTCGCCTTTCTGCAGGAGAAAGATTTTGTACATCTGTAAAGAGGCACAATTTCTGAAATTAACTGCGGGCAGTTCTACCCTGTTCTATAGGGTCCCTATGAGTCTCATTGAAATGACGGTGGTGAGTTGGTTTGAGTTGTTGCCTCCTGATATATTTGTGCTTGGAACTGCACCGTGGTGTATCACATTTGCCAACTCCTAGCACACCTCTACTCTCATAAAAAGTTAGTCTTCCAAACCCACAGGGGCATTTCTACCCTGCCCTATAGGGTCTCTTTGAGTTGAAATCCACTGAAGGTAGTGAGTGGTTGTGATGAGCCAGTTTCTCCTAGACTCTTGGTGGAGCAGAGGGTTATGTACAGTTGCTAGCTACAAGGTCTCAGCAGTTTGAAAACAATGGAAAGATAAGGCATTCTACTCCCATAAAGAGATACAGTCTTTTACTTTCTACTCCCATAAAGAGATATGGATACTCCCATAAAGAGATACAGAAATCCACAGGGGGAAATTCTACCCTGATGTGGTAGTTGCATAATCTGTTGTCAATTTGAGACTTAAGAGTGAAAGGTGGAGTTTAGCCTGTCAATCAGGTCGCAGCTTGTTGATCTCATTTGGAGGTGCTAAGGAGATAAATAGCTCACCAGAGGCAAGACACGTGCTTACTCCCTGCAAGGCACATTTTCTGACAAGACACATGAGGTACCCAAGAGCCCTGAAGCTGAAGGAGCCACGTGGAGACCCCTTCCAATACTGGATGCCTCTTCTGCCACTGGATTCACAAGACTTTCCACCCATTGGCCTGTGATTTCGTGCATTCGGTATCATTGCTTGTGTTTTGTGAGTCTGAAGAGGAATTTATAGATTGGTATCGGACATATGGACTAATATCAGACTTAAGGACTTGAACTGGACTGGGCTGGGATGTTTTCTCATTATTTAATTGCTCTTGTATATAAGGGTCTTTCTTAAACACATATGAGTGTCTCCCTGGATTTGCTTCTCTAGTCTACACCGACTAACACGTTACCTA
>NW_022105021.1:0-1001 GCF_000313985.2 Echinops telfairi | reverse complement strand
GATTCCCTCCCTACACAGTCTCCCGGGATAACAAATGGTCTATTTTACTTGTTGACAAGGGATCAAGAACTAAACCTTGTTTACAGATACCCTTGAGACCCATTAATAAAGATGCATGAGTTATCCAGATTGATAGAAAGGGAAATGCTATGACTCTATGACTCTTAATAATCCCTGGAAATTTGTTCACATATGTGCTGTGATCCTTCTAATTGCTAGCAGAAGATTGGCTGATCTTCAGACAACAGGACATCCCAAGGTCTTGGCTACTTATAATTGGAACATCCGTTGACACAGCAAGTGGGCATTAGCCAGAGCTTGGGAGAAAATATATATAGCTATCTTTTATCTTCAGCTCACACATAGCACTAACATTTTTTTTGAGAACTGACTATTTCCCTCATTACAAAGATAGGGCAAAAGGGACATACATGGTTTTTTATTGTAGCGTTTGCATTCATTAAAAGAATATCATTTACTACAGGAGCAGTAATTTTTTATTCTCAGATTAATTACCATAAATATCCTATGAAACAAAATTAAAAGAGATGCAAAAATTGAGTGAAATTCTCTTCAAATTGACTGGCTGATTGCGATTTGGTCTTTCGAATTAAAATAATCATTTAATTTCCATATAAAATCTATAAAGTTGATTTAAGTAAAATTTACACAATGCTACTTCATATCCCTAGAACATGGCCCAGAGGAGCCAATAATGAAAATACCATCAAAGTGGGATAAGAAGACAAGAGTTTCTGTTTCAATTCTGCCTTTCACAGCCTATCTTGCTGACTTGCATAATTCTTTTCAGTAGCTCTCAGTTTTTTGATCTGTAAAATGATTATGGGGGCCTCAATATTTATGTCAAAGTCAAAATAACACTTGATACACAGAAGTTCTTTGCGAAATTTTACGTGGCACTGAAACATAATCTGTCATTAAAGCCTATGTGATACAGGGTAAAGGAGCAAAGATGAAGATTTGGGCAGAACTTGGGTCGA
>NW_022105020.1:3796-5057 GCF_000313985.2 Echinops telfairi | reverse complement strand
GCATTCTGTAAGTCCATGAATGGTAGTTTTGGCAGAAGCATTGCATGCAGGGAAGGCAAATCCATATCCAGAGTAGGTATCTATTCCAGTAAGAACAAAACACTGCCTCCTCTATGATAGAAGTGGTCCTATTTAGTTAACCTGCCATCAGGTTTCTGGTTGATCCCCTAGGGAATGGTCTCATAACTTGGACTCAATGTTGGCTTCCGCTCCTGGAAGATGGGTCACTCAGCAGTGGCAGTGGCCAGATCAACTTCGGTGAGTGGAAGTCCATGATACTGCACCCATGTATAACCTCCATCCATGCCAGCAAGTCCACTTTGTTCATGTGCCCACTTGGCAATGACAGGACAAGCAGAGGAAAGAGGAGGGCTATTTTCACAGTGCATCCCATCTTATCCACTTGATTGTTAAAGTCCTCCTCTTTAGAGTTAACCCTTTGGTAAGCATTCATATGAGTAATGATTATCTTTACTTTCTTGGCCCATTCAGAGAGGTATATCCACATACCTCTTCCCCACACAGTCTTGTTACCAATTTCCCAATCATGTTCCTTCCAATTCCCTGACCATCCAGCAAAGCCATTAGTCACAATCCATGAATCATTATACAACCTCACATCTGGCCATTTCTCCTTCCAGGCAAACTGAACGGGGCCAGGTGCACTGCTCGAACTTCTGCACATTGGAAGGATTTCCCTTCACCACTGTCCTTTAGGGAGATCCCAGAAAGGAGCTGTAGTGCTGCTGCTGTCCACTTATGAGTGGCACCTGCATGTCATGCAGAACCATCAGTAAACCAAGCACAAATTTTCTGTTCTTCAGTTAACTTATCATAAGGAACTCCCCAGGAAGCCAAAGGTGCAGACTGGGAGAAGGAAGGTACTGTGACAGGAGTAGAGACTGTGGCCACTTGGCCACTTCTTCGTGCAGCTTACTTGTACTTTCACGTCTAACTCAATCTCGTATGTACCACTTCCATTTAACAAGTCCAACTTTATGGCTCTATGGATCAGGCAATACCAAATTCATGACAGGCAACTCAGGTCTCATGGTGAATTGGTGGTCCATGGTGAGGCGTTCAGTGTCTTCTAAGGTCCAGTAACAGGTCAACAGCTGTTTTTCAAAAGGGGAGTAATTTCCTGTACAGCATGACAGGACTTTATGTCCAAATCCCAAGGGTCTATGCTGCCATTCATCAATAGGGTCCTGCCAAAGATTCCACACTGGATCTTTATCTATGACTGACACCTCATTGGATC
>NW_022105020.1:0-1295 GCF_000313985.2 Echinops telfairi | reverse complement strand
GGATTACCCATTGGGCTTTTACCTACAAGTTATGAGTTCCAAACCACCATAGCTCCATTGGAGAGAGCTGAGAATTTCTACTTTCGTAAAGAATTACAGTTTTGGAAACACACAGGGGCTATTCTAGCCCATTCTATGGTGTCTATCTGAGTTGGAATGGACTCCATTGCAGTGAGGGAGTGTACTCTTTGACACTTTAAGAGATCTGATGCACCATATTTTCTCAATGCAATACTGCTTTTGATTTCTTGATTTCTAGATCCGTGAACATTGATTTTGTATCCAAGTAAAGTGAAACCCTTGACAATTTAAACTTTTCTCCAGTTATCATAATGTTGGCTATCTGTGCAGTTGTGAAAATTTTGTTTTCTTTACATTGAGCTGCAATCCAAAATTAAAGCAACAGACTTTGACCAGCAAGTACTTCAAGTCCACTTCACACTTAGTTGACAAGGTTTTGTCATTTGCATATCACAAGTTGTTAATAAGCCTTACTCCAATTCTGATGCCATGTACTTCTTCATTTAGTCCAGATTCTCAGATAACTTGATTAGCATACAGAGTGAATAAATATGGTGAAAGGATACAATTCTGAGTCATCCTTTTCCAGATTTTAAATGATGCCGTAGTCTCTTGTTCTGTTCAAACATCTGTCTCTTGATCTGTGGACCGAGTCCATGTGAGCATAATGAAATGTTTTAGAATTCCCATCCTTCACAATGCTATACAAAGTTTGTTACAATCCACATAGATAAACACCTTCACATAGTCTCTGGATTTCTTTATCTAGTCAACCCCATCTAACACATTGTGCTACCACTCAACTATAGGGATATATGTTGAAAATTAGTTTGCACTTAGGGAACTGTCTATTATTAGATGTGAACTCTGGCTATCCCTCATAATCCCTAGAACACTTATAAGGCTCAGCTTACCCTTATAGAAAAAAGAGAAAGTAATATTTGATTCACAGGGTTGCTTGAGAATGAAATTTAGATTCATCAGATATTAAAAATGCATAGACAACTGACTTTTGGAAGGTACTCTGTATAGTAGTTAATTTTGAACATCTCTACATTATGAATCAATGAACGGTCAATGATCAAGACACTGTAGGAATGTTAAGGGAATAAATAGGATGAGGCAAGAATTAAATTTATATTTGTCCAGAATCACAATTGTTAGAGATAATAATTCTTACTATCAGTAATAATGTGAACAGAATGCATTTTTCTTTAGTTGCTGTTACACTTGCAAATACAGATTCTGAAAAGCTGAATGAAAGATTGACTTAA
>NW_022105019.1:3503-5058 GCF_000313985.2 Echinops telfairi | reverse complement strand
AGTCTATCTGTCTTGCTGCATTCTATTGCCAATTGATTTTACTTGCTTATATATATAGTTGCCTGTACACCACCATTTTTACTGTAAGTTGACCTCTTTTAAGAAGTATAACTAGGGCTTATTTTTGGAGTAAGGCTTAAGGTATATTTTGAGAATTCAATTGCTATGGTATGGCATTCTTTTTCAAAGTCTTTTTTTAAAAAAATCCTGTTAGAAATGGATACAATACTTCTAATCCTGGACCAAAAACACAGATCACATGAAGCTGGTTTCAAACTTTAGGTTCTTTCAAGAGCAGAAGAAAGCAATGACAGTATTGCAAGTAGGGAATTTTGTGTTGACGAAAAACAAGTGAGGGAGTGGCAGAAAATGAAAGCTGACTTGGAAAAGATTCCAAAGGCAAATAAGCTTGACGTGGTTTATCGACTTCATACAGGTCTCTAGAAACTGAATTGCATAAATGGGTTATGAAGTGTCATCAAAATAGTCACTATGTAACACACATGGAAATTTGCTTACGTGCCTTTTAAATGGATAAAGATGACAAATTAAAAGCACCAGGCATTGAAAATTTTGTTGCGTCAGCAGGATGGTGTACCCGCTTCATGAATAGGTTTGCCCTATGTTTGCAGCAAAGAACAAAGGTTTCACAGAAGTTGCCAAAAGACCTTGATGAAAAAGTGAAGGCCTTCCATTGATTCACCATAAAACAAAGAAGGATCCATAACTATGACCGGAGATATTGGGAATATGGATGATATGACCGGAGATATTGGGAATATGGATGAAACACCTATGACCATTGATCTTTCAAGCAACAGATCTGTGGCAAGTTTGGGAGACAAAACTACTATTTTACTCAGAAGCACAGGAAATGAAAGAAACCATTTCACAGTCATTCTGTCATGTTTGGCTAATGGAACTAAGCTGCGGCCTGTCATTATTTTTAAAAGAAAGACCTTGCCTAGAAAGGTCAACTTCCCACCACGAATTACAGAGCACACACATATTAAAGGCTGGATGGATGAAGACAGAACAAAAAAATGGTTGGAAGAAATTTAGAACAGATGACCAGGAGCAGCCTTACGGAAAAAAAAACCATCATCGCTAGTGTGGGATATGTTCAGAGCCCACGCATCTAATGACATATATATATGGGATATGTTCAGAGCCCACGCATCTAATGATATATATATATATATATATATACTAAAGTCTTCTCAAGTTACTTTGGCCATTATTCCAGGTGGGCTTACGTCTGTATTGCAGCCACTAGATGTGTATTTAAATAAACCTTCAAAGACCATGTGAGAAAGATGTGGCATGAATGGATGCTGAGGTAGTTATCTTATTGTGCCAACCTGGCCGATAAACATGTGGGGTTAATTGAAGGGTGGAGGGATAAATGGCTCAGTGAGCCTCGCCTTTCTAATTCTCAAGTCTCTTGCTTTCTCATGGTCAGACTAGGGTGCAGCTGCCTTAGACAGTTCCCTGCTTCAGTTGGCAAGACTCACTTCCTACAAGATATCCCAGAGGAAAAGCCACATGGACCTAC
>NW_022105019.1:0-1945 GCF_000313985.2 Echinops telfairi | reverse complement strand
TTAATATATATACGTTTTGAAAGCCTATGAGGCAATTTTACTCTTTTAGCATCTCTATGCATCTGAATTGAAAGCAGTAGGTTTGGGTTTTTTGTGTGTTTGCTTGTTTGTTTGGGAGTATGCTTCAACCAACAAATGATGAGAGTTGATGAATTCCCTCCTCATTCAAGTACAGTCACATTGAAGTATGTGTTCCACCCCTCCTCTCAGAGATCTCTCAAGGAATTTCACCTCAGTTTCCCATAATTGAAATTGAGTTACTTGCACTCCTTTTATTTTCTGCCATTCTCTCTCTGGCCCACTTTACCTGTTACCGTCTTATCATTTTCTGGGACCACCTTTCAGATAAAGTATCTGTACTTGGATCTTTGTCTCAATGCAGAACATAACCAAAGTCAATGAGCAATGAAAAGAAACAAGGCAACCATTACCTAAGCTGAGTGTGCTTGGAACGTCAGGAAAGACCACCAAAAGGGACACAACTTCTGACACACAGTAGATTCACAATAGATTATTTGTTGACTGAATAACTAAGTGTACCCTTTGTGTTCCAGACATTAATGAATGTGAACCACCTATCAGTGTGTACTGTGGACTAAATGCTGAATGCCAGAATGTCCAAGGAAGCTTCCACTGTCACTGTGTCTCTGGATACAGACTCCTTTCTGGGAATACACAATTCAAGAATTCCAATGAGAACACTTGCCAGAGTAAGAAAAACTTTGTCTTCTTGATTTTCTCCATTTTTGTTGTTTTTGAGTTAAATATCAGAAAAGATGATCTTGTTGTGGAACAAGAACACGTTCCTAATATCTGGAGGGAAATGGATGATGGAGGCCGAAAAAGAATAAAGTTCAAGGAAATAATTATGTGAGGAGTGCCAAGTCCTATTAGGAAGTGGAGAATGTGATGAGGTGGGAATTGAAACAGGATTCTTTGGGTTACTAGGAAAAAACCTCACACAGACAAAGTGTGTTAGTCAGGGTAGACTAGAGAAACAAATTCATAGACACACTCATATGTCTAAGAAAGAGGTTTGGGGGTGGGGGAGAAAGAGGTTTATATACAAGAACAATTGAATATTGAGAAAACATTCCAGCCAAGTCCAGATCCGGTCCATAAGTCAGATATTAACTCATACCAATCTACAAAGTCCTCTTCTGACACATGAAACACATGCACTGATGCCAAATACAGGAAGACCACAGGCCAGTGGATGGGAAGTCTTATGAACCTAGTTGTAAGCATCTCAGCACTGGTGGGGGTGTCCACGTGGCTTCTCCAGCTCCAGAGGTCTGGCTCCATCAGCCTCTCTCCATGTGTCTTTTCCACAGGAATGTCACAGGGAGTGAGTGAGCTGAGAGAGAGTCTCTAGCCTCCAGGGAGGAATACAGGAGTTCCCAGAATCCTTAGGGGAAGGCCATGCCCACACAAAGGCATCATTGGCTATACAATGATTTAGAGGCTAGACTCCACCCCTTCACTCCTAATCCTCAAATTGACACCAGGTTATGTAATTACCACACCAAGTGAAACAGAAAATAAGAGTTCGTGGTGAGAATGTATGAATACGTCTTGGAACTCAAGCACAAAAATGGAGTAGGGTTTCTGGAGTGAACTAGATGTAGGAACTCAACACCATCTATGTTCACCCTCTTCTACCAGTCACCCCTCCTCTTTGAGTCTGCTCCTTTCCCCTCTTTTTCTGTGGGCTGGCTTCCTCTGCTTTCTAATCCCACAGGCCAAAAAATAAAAAAAAATAGTAGCGACCAACACCTCCAGATCTCAAGTTTATTATTGATCCAGCCACCCAAGTTTGATTACATTAATCAACTCTCTCTTCAGCTTTGGAAATGGACCAACTGACTCAGTTTGAGTTCTATACAAATCTTTGCAGTTGTATTTGGTGGGGGAAGGGTGGTTCTATAATGTATAAACATGACCA
>NW_022105018.1:3301-5035 GCF_000313985.2 Echinops telfairi | reverse complement strand
CTCCTCCTCCTCCTCCTCCTCCTCCAAGTGCACAACTGTTCCTTTAAAATATCACAACGGGGCTAAGAAAATAGGATAGTCTAGTAAGAAAAAAACAAGGCGACTGATTTCCTGACAGCTGATTGAAGCGCAGTGGAGTTCTATTTGAGGCAATAGGTTTCCATTCAAATTTGATGGAAAATGAATTCAAGAACATCTCCTTACATCTTAAAGCCATGTCATTATGCCTCACTTCCTACCAAGCTGAGCAATAAGATCTTCCACAGCGATGCTTGGCACTGGCCACTCAAGTGCACTTATTTCTCTCTGTGATGGCATGAGCTTGGCAGAACATTAAGAACTGGCAACGGAGAAGAAAATGCAGGCTTCCTGCTCACAGAAGAGATTTTAAGACACCTTTGCCAACACAGCTTTGCCAAAAGGGCCTGTGTATGCATCAGCCCCAACTGTTAAGTGGGCTGATGAGACGTGCAGATTTATGAGAATTTCTGAGGAAGCTGCACTCACGAGTGGCTATGGGCTGTTGAGTGAGTGCAGAGCAGTCTGTCCTCTGGCTTGTTTTGGTCTTTGGGATATGATACGCTCGGCTTCACTGAAGCTTGCTGTAAGCTCTCTTTTTCCCGTGCTCTCAGAAGTTTTCCAGCTTTGAGATGGAGAATGGAGGCTTTGTGGCAAGAATGCTAACTCTTTCCTCAAACTACTGAGACAGACAATTCTGAGAGATGGTTATTGTGCTTTATTAGCATCCGATTCCAGGAACATGGTCTCATTCCTAATTTCCTAATCATAGTTTTATTTCAACACAAACCGAAGTCTAGTCGTATACCCTCTGAAGCAACTCGAAACCAAGCTGAAAACAATGCCATGCCAACATGAGCTGATTATGCAAACGGATGAGGAAACCATGCCTGCAAGTTCCCAGCACCATCCTCCTTTCCAGGCCCAGTACTCCTGTAGAGTTACCAAATTTAGCAAAGAAATCCTCAAGCATTTTGATCTGGCAATCCTATGAAAGCTCTTAGCCGTTTTTTTCTTAGTTCTTTGTTTCCTAGAAACTATTTTGGAGAAGAATCAATGTTTGGTACCTGAGAACCTACATTAGAATGACCTGGGAGCCTGTGGAAAATGCCAATCCTTGAGCCTCCCTCTGGATTCACAGAATCAGAGGTTCTACATTCCCCTGTTGTGGTGAGGGGGTTACTTTCTTATGGCTCTTGCAGCCATTTCTCTGTAACTCTCACTGTCTGATTGGGTGGGATGTGTTAGTCGGAGTTGACTACAGAAAGAAATCTAGAGACACTCATATGTGCGTAGTAGAGAACTTTATATAAAGGGTAATTGCATATTAATAAAACAGCTCAGCCCAGACCAGATCAAGTCCATAGTCTGAAATTAGCCCATATGCCTGATAACCAGTCTATAAATTGCTCTTCAGACTCATGCAGCCATGCAATGATGCTGAATGCAGGAAGACCACAGGCCAGTGGGTGGAAAATCTTGTGGATCCAGTGTCAGTGGCAGCATCTCAGTTCTGGCGTGGGTCTCCATGTGGCTCCTCCAGCTCCAGGGCTGTGGCTGCATCAGTGTAGCTCCATGTGGCTTGTCAATGGCAGAAGGTTTGGTGTTCTGGATTAGTGGTGTCTCAGAAGATCGGCCTGCTTACCTACTTCTGTAAAGATCATTGCTATTGGGGTTACATAATTCATAGTTATGTCACAATCATGATTATGGGGT
>NW_022105018.1:0-1401 GCF_000313985.2 Echinops telfairi | reverse complement strand
ATCGTCACCTCGCCAAAAAAAGCTTGTCACGTGAAATCAAAGATCAAGACGATGCTCATTTGGATTTTTGATGTGAAGGGGATAATGTATTTGGAGTTTTTGTTCCACCAGGTAAGACTGTTCATCAAGCTTTCTATTTAGAGGGTCTGAAAAGATTGCATAACAGTGTGTGGGTGTTAGTCTGGGTAGACTGGAGAAACAGATCCACAGAAACTGATATGTATATAAGAGAGAGCTTTATATGAAGGGTACTTGTACATTAAACATCCCAACCCAGTCCAGTCCAAGCCTATATGTCCAACATTAGCCCATATGTCCAACACCAATCTACAAAGTCCTCCTCAAACTCAAAAAACACACGCACTGATGCCAACTGCAGGAGGAAAGCTGAATCAGTGCACGTGTAAGCATCGCAGCATGGGAAGGGGTCTCCACATGGCTGCTCCAGCACCCAGGGCTGCATCAGGATAGGTCCCTGTGGCTTCTTCTCAGGAACGTCTTACAGGAAGCGAGTCTTGCCAGCTGAAGCAGGGAACTGACTAAAGCAGCTGCTCACTGGTCTGACCATCAGAGAGCAAGAGACCAGAGAACAAGAAAGGTGAGGCTCACCGAGTCATTTATCTCTCCACCCTTCAATTAATTCCACATGTGTTTATCATCCAGGTTGGCACAATAAACCTTAACTATCAGTGTGTGACCCCCCAAAAAAAGGCCTGATTTGTGGCAGTTGGGGGGCTGGTTTTGCCACCACAACAATGCCCCTCCTCATGCAGCCATCTCAGTGTGCACCAGTTTTTGGCAGAAAACAGCATGCCTCTCTTGCCCTACATACCTTACTCTCCTGACTTCACTCCATGTGACTTCTTTTTGTTTCCACAAATAAAGAGGGACATGGAAGGACAGTGATTTGACAACTTAGAAGAGGTGACGAAAAAAATGAGAGAGATACTGTCAGCCATCCAAACAGGTGAGTTTGAAAAATGTTTCCAAACATGGAATAGCAGATTTGACAAATCTTGAATACTTTGAAAGTGATAAGGTTGTTTTTTGGGAAAAAAAATTAAATGCACATAACTTTAGGGGAAAAAATTGGGGTTTTGTTGTTGTTGTTACCCCCATGTAAGTGGTGACTATACACATGGACTTCTCCAGACGGAATACACAGAAATATTTTGGGGAAGAGACAAAGGAAAAGCTCAATATCAGCAGCTAAAACAAGGCCAGGGGCTGACTCTGAAACAGATCATCAATTGCTCATATGTAAATTCAGGTTAAAGCTGAAGCAAAATAAAACACATTCATCAGAGCCAAATATGACCTGGAGTCTATCCCACCTAAATTTCAAAAACATCTCAAGATCAGATTTGACTAATTGAATGCTAATGACAGCAGACAAAAAAA
>NW_022105017.1:2492-5059 GCF_000313985.2 Echinops telfairi | reverse complement strand
AACACAGTGGAGAGGTTCCCGCCCTCCTGGTCCTGTCGGTCACCCTACCAGTAGGTGCTCAAAACCAAACTCACCGCCATTGAGCCCATTCCGCCTCATAAAGCCCCTATCAGGCAGAGCAGCACAGCGCCCAGGGGTTTCCAAGACTGTGCGTCTGTAGAGTCCGTACACGTCTTTTCTTTCTCCCGGGAGGAGCTCACGTGGTGCTTTTTGGTGAACAAAAGTTCCAATTCCAGCAGTGACTGTGTTTGCACCCCCATTCAGGGGTCCTAGAAAAGGGACGAGCTTGATGGATTCTGCTTAGATCAGGTGATCCAGCTGGTCCAATAGTCCCATGACTCACGGCTGCCAAGAACCGTGGGTGATGAAAGTTTCTAGAGAAAGGAAGAGCCCTGAGAGGGCACCCACTCTCACCTGCCTCCCCCCAGAACAACGAGTCCTTTGGGGGAAAAGACCAGCGACTCTTTACCCTGGGATTCTCCGTGTCTAGCCCAACAGAAACTACCAAACACATTTTTTTTCTTTCTGTCTTAACACAGCATATTCCTGCCCTACGTCTTGGTACCTGCTGTTCGCTCTACCTAGATGCTTCTTCCCATAGTCCTGACCACTCTGGCTCCTTTCAACCACTCAAACACCGCCCTGAACTCCCAAGTTCAGTGACAGCCTTTCTCCACCCCAGCACACTACCATGCACGGCCACCTCTTTGCAACCTGTTACGACTTCCTGATGTTCTTCCCAGCCTTGCACAGCACATGTAATTGTCTTCTTCATTTACTGGCTTGAGTTTTGTCTGCTTTCCCAATACTGGAAACATGAACTCCAGAAGGGCAGGAGCCTGGTGACCGTGACCTGCCTCCCCGCGGGTGCTTAAGAAGTAAGCGTTTGTCCAGTAAGTCAATGAGTGGATGAGATGTAGCGGATGGAGCGGTGCATCCCCGGGTGGGAACAGCACCAGCAAATCATGGAAGAGGGAATTCATCTCAGCGTCTGGATGGGGAGCAGGAACTAATTTAACCTGGCTAGAGGGAAATAAGCATCGAGGAGGAGTTCGGGCGCTGATTTGGGTGAGTGGGTTAATGTGTAAAATAGAATTTGGAGTCCTGAAGGAACACTGTCAGTGGTCGTACCCAAGAGGCTTGTGTGTGTGTTGCTGTGATGCTGGGAGCTGTCACCCGGACTTCAAATATCAGCAGGGTCATTCAGCAGAGCTTCCAGACTAAGACAAGCCCGTGAAGAAAGAACAGGCTGTCCACTTGAGAAGAATTAGCTACTGAAAATCCTATGGATCAAAACATTTCCAGTTACTAAAAACCTAATGAACAGAAGTAGAAACGCCAGAAGATGAGTCTGTCAGGTCGGCAGGCACTCAAAATCTGACTGAGGAAGAGCTGCCTCCTCAAAGCGGAGCCGATGATAATGACGTGACTGGGGTAGAGCCTGAGCCGAGAGGCACAACTCGAAAGGAGAGGAAACCACTGCCAGCAGCAACTTATCATTGGCACTTGGAATGCACCAAGTATGAATCTAGGAAAATTGGAAGTTGGTAAAAATGAAACAAAATGCACATGAAGATTAATATTTTAGGCATTCGTGAGCTGAAATGGACTGATTTTGAGTCAGAAAATCATATGGTTTACTAGGCTGGGAAGGAGACAGTCAAGAGGAATGACATTGCATTCATCATTTTAAGACTGATCTTGAAGGACAAAGCTCTCTGTGATAGGAAAATGTCTAGCTGCATAAAAGGGAATCCAGACAATAGGACTATTATCCAAATGTATGCACAAACTACTAAATCTAGTTATGCAGAATTTGAAGAATTTTACCAACATCTTCAGTCTGAAATTGATCAAACATGCAAGCAAGAGGCATGGATAATAATTGGTGATTGGGATGCAGTAGTTGGAAAATATGGTCTTAGGGATAAAAGGAAGCTGCAGATCACACGATACAATTCGCAAGGCTAATGGCTTCTTCGTGGCAGGTACGTTTTTTCAACAACATCAACGGCGACTGTGCATGTGAACTTCCCCAGAGGGAAAACACAGAAGTCGAATGGATTTCATCTGCGCGAAGAGACCTAGAGAAGCTCAAGATCAGCAGCCAAAACCAGGCCAGGGGCCCACTGTGGGACACCCCATCAATTACTTACATGTAAGTTCAGGTTGAAGCTGAAGAAAATGAACACAAGTCACAAGAGCCAAAACATGACCTTGATTCTATCCCACCTGAATTTCAAGAGCATCTCAAGAACAGATTTGACACACTGGACACTTGTGTGAGTCTGGGTACACTAGAGAAACAAATCCATAGACACTCATGGGTGTATAAGACAGTTTTATATAAAGGGCAATTGTACATTAAGAAGACATCCCAACCCAGTCCAGTCCAAGGCCATAAGTCCAATATTAGCCCATATGTCTGACACCAATCTATAAAGTCCTCTTCAGACTCACAAAACACATGCAACGATGCCGCATGCAGGCCGATCACAGGCCAATGAGTAGAAAGTCTTTGGATCCAGTGGCATTGTAAGCATGTCAGCATTGGCAGGACTCCATGT
>NW_022105017.1:0-1059 GCF_000313985.2 Echinops telfairi | reverse complement strand
AAGGGAATACTGCATGGTTTAAAATCAGGAAAGATGTGTGCCACTTTTTACCATATTTATTCAATCTATATATTGAGCAAATAATCAGAGAAGCTGGATTATATGAAGAAGAGTGTCGGATCAGAATTGGAGGGAGGCTTGTTAACAGCTGTGATATAAAGATGTCACAACCTTGCTTGTTGTAAGGAGGGCTTGAAGCACTTGCTGCTGAAGATCAAAAATCGCATTCTTCTATGGATTAGAACTCAGTGTACAAAAAGATCCAAGTTGTCCCTTGGCCTCTGGTCGGCTTCCCCTTCCTCTCCCCCATCCTTGATCCCCTGTCCTCCTTCCCCTCCCCATCTCTCCCCGTGGACCACCAAGTGAGGTTGAGGTGGGAAATGAAGAAGGATGAAATAGTAGAAGTGGAAGAAAGAGCAAATGCTGGAACATTTAAGACAAATTTGCATCCTACAGAACTCTTCTGCCTCCAAGAACACAGGGGAACAGTAGCCTACAGAAAACAACAGCAACAGCTGTATTTTAGGAAATAATCACATGTAACGAGTGGAGTAGCCAGTCCCTTCAATGCGCTGCGAAGATGGAAACCAGGGACTGAGGACTCTGCACAGGAAAGGGACAGAGCACATCAACAACAAGATGCTACTGAAACCTTCATAGGGGACAACATGGCAGGGATCAAATGTTCCCGAACCCCTACACTGACTCCTAGGGGCCATGGACCTTTTGGGGTATGCATAAACCATTTCACTAATATTCTAGTCCAGGACTCACAATAAACACAGGCTTTGGGGGGGTGGGGATCCAAGTCTTCACAACTAAATTGAGAGGTAACCTCGTGATAAATGAAGAAAAGATTGAGTTGTCCAGGATTTGCTCTTGCTTGGATCCACAATCAATGCTCACGGAAGCACTAGTCAAAAGATCAAATCATGCATTGCACTGGGTAAATCTGCTGCACAAGGCCTCTTTAAAGTGTTGAAAAACAAAGATGTGACTTTGAAGACTAAGGTGGCCTTTACCCAAGCCATAGTATTATCAACTCCCTCATATGTTTGT
>NW_022105016.1:3212-5059 GCF_000313985.2 Echinops telfairi | reverse complement strand
CCTTGTTTTTCTTACAAGGGAGTGTGTAAGCAAAATCCCCTACATGAGGCATTTGGCATAACTAAACAGGCTGAGTCAGTTTCCTATTTGATGGCGTGCATTAGACAAGGTTCTCTAGAGAAGCAAAGCAAGGGACCCTTGTATGTTTATGGATATGGAAATTAATTTTTAGCAAGAAACAGCCCGCGCCATTATAGGAGTGGCTAAGTCCAGTTAGCTTCAAGTTTGTGAGTCAGATGTTAGCTCTGGTCTGCTCCTGACTCTCTTAGCTGTAGGGGCTGATGATCAGGAAGCAGGAATGCATTGCTGAATAAATCGAAGGTCGGCCTTATGAATCCACGGCTCCTGGGATCGGCGAACTTTAGAATTGGAAATTCACCAACCAGATGCAGGATTCCGATCCATCAGTAGCTTCAGCTTATTGCCAATCCATACCATGAGAGAGCCACGCTCCAGATGAAGCCTTCCTTCATTTAAAGACCTCAACCAGATTGAGGAGATGGGAATCCATTCTATTCTCGCCATGTAACTGCAGGGCTAGGTCAGAGAAGATCTCATTACGGAGCTGACCACACCACGCTGTGTCCTATCATGGAAGAAGCCTTGCTTGACCAAGTTGACACAGAACTGAACTATCACGGTCCATTTTATGTTAAACTCCATTTTCCCCCTTGAAGCTAACTTCAGCTTTTGGTCTGCAGCCACCCTCTGGTAAATCTTTCCTTTCCCTTAACAAAGAAGGGTAGGGACCAGAATGTATTTAAAATTACCACCGGTTCTTCCAGGAATCCTACTGCCCACACCCTTCTTTGTACAAT
Source organism: Echinops telfairi (assembly GCF_000313985.2). NCBI lineage: Eukaryota > Metazoa > Chordata > Mammalia > Afrosoricida > Tenrecidae > Echinops > Echinops telfairi. The sequence continues at coordinate 4,241 of NW_022105016.1, read as the reverse complement.
GGATTCTCTAAAGGAACGCTAGCCAAGACCTCCTGTAAAACTAATTTTAGAAATGCTTATCCCTGCTGACCCCAAGATGTCTGCAGATTAGAAAAACTGAGGATGTTGTTATATTTATGGGTTTTCATTGGTTTGGGCTTATATTCCAGGGTCTCATGATTGTCTTCTGGCTGATTACACAAAACCCTGTAGGTAATAGTCAAACAAAAAGTATCTGGTTTTTTTTTTTAATGCTTGTGTATTTAATCCATCCCCTGACTAGAGTTGGCTGGATCATATTGTTGTTTCCCATGTATACTATCCAGAACAAACTGTTTGATTCCTCAATGAACCTCACTGTTTATGCTTTTACAGAGTGCCAGTATTTTTTCAATGACATTTCTAGTGTCCAAAGTAGGATGTTGAAAGTGCAGTAGTCCCCCAAGGAGTTGAGGGACTAGATTCTAGTACCAGCAGAATCACTTGCACTCTTTGACAGCATGAACTTTAAGGAGTAGTCACTAGGTAAATACATTTCCAACTCTGAGCTTTGTTTTCTTGCTGTTTGTCCTATTAAAACTTTATTGAGGATTTGTCTCTGTTACCAGATCTTCCTTATCAGTTTGAACTTGTGATTAACCAGGTTTTGTACGGTTGGTGATAAGATTCCTCACAGTCTCTGGGGCTGCAAAAATGTTGGCATGGTTTTGAACAAATAAAAGAGCTTATGGGGCTTGCCATCAACTGAAACAGGCTTCTTAAACTTTTGTCCACTGGAGACCCGTTTTGCCTGAGGAATTTTTGACACAGAAAAGTGCTGCCCCAAACACCTCACTTTCATTATGCATTTGTTTCTGAGTTAATCATTGATAGTTGTACATTCATGAATTTTTAATTTTGCCAAAATTTTGGCAACCACCACATCAGTCACCATTTAAGAAGCTTTAAATTTAAAGACACCTGTGAAAGCATAGTGTGGCTGTGAAATGGTTCAAAGGCGCTCGACTGCCCACCAGTTGGAAGATAATTCTCTCACAGCAAAGGCACAGA
>NW_022105016.1:0-1623 GCF_000313985.2 Echinops telfairi | reverse complement strand
TAATAGACTTTAGACTGCAGCGATTGCAAGTCTGGCTAACCCTTACTCCAACTTGGAACGAAATAACCCTGGTTGTTTTTACTACTACAACAAACCCAACTGTGGGAAAAGTTATTGCAGCACACTGATGCAGGTAGCTCAACAAGATGTCCTTCTATATTGTACAGAATGAAGTCACTCAAGGGTAAAACAAAGGTTGACCATATTGTGGCACTAAATTCACAAGGAGAAACAGTTCTTGGGATTAGTAGAGACTATCACATATTCTAGGTGATATGCAAACCACCATTTGTACTGTTGGCCCTACTTAGCTACAGAAAGAAATCTCAGCAGTGTTGTTCAAACCCACCAGTCACTCTGCAAGAAGATGAGATTGTCTGCTTCGGTAAAGATTCAGTCTTGGAAACCCTGCATAGAGTAGTTATGAATCAGAAATGATGATGTCAATAAGTTTGGTTTGATGTACTCAAATCTGTGAACAAAGAACTTGTATCAAAATTAGTTCACAAAGTAGAGTTGTCTGCTATTTGGAAGTACTGGTCATGCATAAAGCCAGTTTAAACCTCTGAACCTCACTTGCTTCTGATTTTTTCTCCCCATTAATTCCTTAAACCTTATTACTGGCCATCTTATTTACTGAAGTGGAGTGGTTCTTATTAACAAGGCCCACCAAAATCTCAATGAGCATGTATAAATCCTTACCAAGTATTTTTCAACATTCACTTAAATAAGAAGCTGAAAGGGGACTATCTGCAGTTATTCAGGCTTTTTTTTCGAAAGGGTTGATGGTTCCTGGCACTAGCCCTATGATATCCCTGTGTTGCCAGCTAAGAAACCAGACAGCAGGGGATGTGATTTCATTTAGGATGCATCCCTTTCCACCATTCCTAGAGCTCTAGTAGTCCCAACCCCTCACTTTCTACTTCCTGATATTCTTATGGTTGCTGCATGTTTTTCGGTAAGTTACCCTTGTAATGCCTGTGTTAGCAGTCCTGCACCCTCTCAGAGCCAAGGTTTGGAGGAAATCAATGATATACTTGGCAAGTAATGCCCTACTGATTTATTGATACTTCCACCTATTTTTCTCAAATCCTATGAATCTGAATTGTTATATATTGATGCTAACTAAAAATGCCCAAAGTTCCAAAAAGTCTATGTTGATTAAAGTACAATTTGTTAAAACTTCTGGCTGCTAGGGAACATAAGGATTCTAAAGTAAACCTATACTTAGCACCATCTTCTATGAGTGTTGAGGGATGTCTTTTCTGTGGAGAGTATTTCTATTGATCCAAAAGAAAATAAATGATTTTGCTTCCTCTTCTCCTTGACTAAGAAATTATTATGTCACTTTCTAAGGCTTTGTGAATACTGTAATGCTCGGATATATAATTTCTGCTTGCTAGCCACACCCCCCCAAACCCCCATTCAAATATTTGAAAGGCTCTAAAGCAGATTATTTTCAAATTACACCAGAAAAATCTCTCTCACTCACTACCTACCGTTGAGTCAATGCTGAATGAGAGTGATCTCTTGTGGGTTTCTGAGACTGTCACTGTTTATGGAGTAGAGAGCCTCGTCTTTTTCCAGTGAAGTAGCTGGTGGTTTCAAACTGTAGACCATGAA
>NW_022105015.1:2685-5008 GCF_000313985.2 Echinops telfairi | reverse complement strand
AAAGGGATCAGGTATCAGGCATCATCAGAACAAAAAATCATATCATTGTGAATGAGGCGGGGGAGTACGGAGTGGAGACCCAAAGCCCATTTGTAGGCCACTGGACATCCCCATACAGAAAGGTCTTGGGGAGGAGACGAGCCAGTCAAGGTACAATATAGCAATGATGAAACATATAACTTTCCTCTAGTTCCTAAATGCTTCCTCCCTCCTCCCCACCCCCGCACTATCATGATCCCAATTCTACCTTACAAATCTGGCTAGACCAGAGGATGTACACTTGTACAGATAGGAACTGGAAACACAGGGAGTCCAGGGTGGATGATCCCTTCAGGACCAGTGGTGTGAGTGGCCATACTGGGAGGGTGGAGGGAACTGATTACAGTTGGAAGGGGGGAACTGATTACAAGGATCTACATATTACCCTGGGGGATGGAAAACAGAAAAGTGGGTGAAGTGAGAAGTCAGACAGTGCAAGATATGACAAAACAATAATTTATAAATTATCAAGGGTTCATGGGGGAGGAGGGAGTGGGGAGGGAGGGGAAAAAGTAAGGAGCTCATGCCAGGGGCTTGGATGGAGAGCAAATGTTTTGAGAATGATGAGGGCAATGAATGTACAAATGTGCTTTACATAATTGATATAAGTATGGATTGTGAAAAGAGTTGTATGAGCTCCTAATAAAACAAAGGAAAAAAGAAAAAATCGCACCATGGAATGTATGAATTTAAGAAAATTGGAAGTGGTCAAAAATGAAATGCTGGAGGAAACTAATTCTGAGGGAAATGACTAGGACTATATTCCCTAACTTCTAACAGAGGGAATCTGGAAAGCTAGTATTCCATGGTAGGAAAGCCACAACTTCGGTAAGTTAGAGACAAAGTCCAAGTATATTATCCTGCTTTAAATATAATTCCAACAGATTATCCCCTAACAGCTGTGCTGCCTTACAGTGAGCACATGGACCTTACTGTAGTTACCACCCACCTTGTGACGTATGTAACTACTAAATAGGTATGTCTTATGGCTCCCTATAACTATCCCAAGATAGTAAAGATGCTGTGTTAGTCCGGGTAGACTAGAGAAACAAATTCATAGACACTCAACTGTGTATAAGAAAAAGGTTTATATACAAGAGCAATTGAATATTGGGAAAACATCCCAACCCAGTCCAGGAAAAGTCCATAAGTTCGATATTAGCCCATATGTCCGATACCAGTCTATAAAGTCTTCTTCATACTCACGAAACACGTGCAATGACGCCGAATGCAGGAAGATCACAGGCCAGTGGGTTGGAAGTCTTGTGGACCCAGTGCTGGTGTAAGTATCTCAGCGCTGGCAGGGGTCTCTATGTGGCTTCTCCAGCTCCAGCGTCTGGTTGCATCAGAGTAGGTCCATGTGGCTTCTCCGGCTCCCAGGGCATAGTGCCATGTGTCTTTACAGCAGAACCTCATCTCAGGGACTGAGCCGAGAGAGAGAAGTGTCTCCCACCTCCAAGGAGGAAATTCAAGAGTTCCCAGAATTCTTAGGAGAAGGCCATACCCACACAGAGGCCTCGTTGGCTATGATCCAAAAGACAGAATGAACTCCACCCCTTTGCTCCTAATCCTCTCAAGTCCCAAATTGACAACACATTATGTAACTACTATAAATGTTCTCCTTTCTCTTCTCCCACCTCCACGAGGACCATCAAGAGGGGCTGAGGTATCATGCTGCCATAAAATGTGTCTGACTCCTTTATTTTATTCTCTCTCCTATCTTCTATGACTTTACCATAATCTTTATATATTTTCACCCTACAATTATGCCTACAGACCCTTCGGTTGTTAGAGGCCGGTATCCTCTGACAAAATGGATCCTATAAATATGGTATTGATTCAGATATGGTTTCTGATTCAGAAACCCATATGGTCTACTTGGCCAGAGTGACCAGCTGAAGAGGAACGGTGTTACATTGATCATCAAAAAGAACACTTCATGACCGCTCTTGACGTACAACACTGTGAGTGATAAAATAATTTCCACACACCTACAAGGAAGACCAATTAATATGACTATTAGTCAACTTTACACACAAATCATTAAGGCCCCAAACTAAAGGCTTTCACCAACGTCTGCAGTCTGAAGTTGTTCAAGAGGCATTAATAGTCACTGATGACTGGTATGCGATAGTTGGACATGAAGAAAATTGATAGTTGGACAATATGACGTTAGTGATAGAAATCACATGAAAAACAATTTGCAGGACCAATGGTATATCCATTGCAAATACCTCCTTTTGCAACAATAAAAATGGCAAGTACATACATGGGTTTTACTGGG
>NW_022105015.1:0-1087 GCF_000313985.2 Echinops telfairi | reverse complement strand
TATGCCCATAGAGAAAGTGATGGAATGACAGACATCACCGTGCTAATGGTGGCTGTCTCGGGACTTGGGAAAACTGGTCGTTCGTCTCTTCGCCTTTGCGGACGTCTGCCTTCTCGCCTGCTTTAATAAGAGCCAAAGGAAAAGTAATGTGTCGTGAAAGAGAATGAAGGTGCTGGGTGTGGGCGTTATCTTTGTGATGGTGTTTTCCACTATGAGGATGGAGGTATGTGTGGGTAAAGCCTGAGTTTGATTTTAAATTTATTAGTTAAGCCGAAAATAGCACAGCAGTCAGGCCAGGCGGCTGCTGGTAACCTAGTTTGGGGAATGAGTGTCCAGAGAGACGCGAGGAGTCTGGAGCCTGCTGGGGCTCATCCAGCAGGAGGTCAGACCTGAAGCCTCTTTCAGCACCAGCCTCTGGCCCGACACTGTGAGGAAAATTACAAAGAAGATACAGGGCGGGTGTTCAGGTTAGTGGACTCTCAACGAAATTGAGCACAGGAAGCTTGTCTTCGATTCTCCCTTCTTCCCCCAATCTATCAGAAGGTCGTGTCATTGTTCCCGGCCCACCTCATCTGAAGCCGTTCCTCCACAGAGAGATGAATGGGTAAGGTACTGGTCCTTCAGGTAGGGTGCTCTAGAACATTCTGGGATGATTCAAATCTTTCTAGACTGAATGGGGGCCTGGCTCAGAGAGGGAGAGACATTTTTCTGGAAACATAAATAACATCCCATCCCGATCCCCACTGTAGAGCAAGGGGAGGTAAAATGTATCTTTGACATTTTGAAAATTGATGCATTTCAGATACAGTGTTCCATCTAACAGTATGTACATTGTAAAAGAAAATAATTAAATTATCAGAAATATACCCACTTCACAGCTTCTGATATAGAATGTTACTGGTATTTTTGCAATCTCTGTATGGCCTACCCAGCCCCTTGTCTCTCTATCTCCCCTCCAGAATGATCTGAATTGGGGTGCATTTGGGCCCCGGTGGCTTAGTGGGTTCAGTGTTGGGCCGCTCACCACAGGTTGTTGGTTCAAACCTATCAATTACTCTGCAAGAGAAGGATGCGGCTGTCTGCTCCC
>NW_022105014.1:3588-5068 GCF_000313985.2 Echinops telfairi | reverse complement strand
AAATAAAGCCAGCCAGCCACAGGCTCCAGACTGTCGTTTTGGCCATAAGACCACATTTCCAGCACATTCAGTGGCTACCAAAGATTTGGGATGGAAGGAATATGAACAGTTTAGGGAAAAGGTGTAAATTTAGTTTAGGCAACCCAGGGCTGGAGAAATCAATCACACTTCAGCTCCTCTGCCCTTGTGGTCACTGGTGCAGCGGAAGCTGCCGGGCTCGCGGTAGTGTCCTGGCTGGAGTTGTTAGTGTTCTCTTGCTGGCTGCAATGCCCAGCCCTCTGAGTGCTGCCATCAACAAATGCTGCTGTTGTCATTTGCAAGCAACCAAAGTAATGTGGTGGAAAAACCCAAGCTTCATGATGTGGGCAAATCCGTTTATCTGTCACCTGGCCAGTGGTGGTGATGAATCCCTCTCTGTGTAAGGAGTAATCACTGCCCCCCCACACACACACACACACATGCACACACACCATCATCCTCTCTGTACAGAGGTCAGAACAGCCAAAGGTGAGCTGTTCTAGCAATAGAACAACCTGCATTGGTCGGCTGTGACCATCCCTAGGGAAGAATGCTTTGTAAAGTATGCTCTGTTTGTTCGTAGTGCTGCCTAGAAGTCCTTCGAAACCAGCTGGAATGATCGTCACCTCCTCCTTTACTGTGATCAGCTGTGTCTTTGGGAAACGGTCCTGTTACCTGTGCTGTAATTATGCCAAGTAAAGTCGCCATGAAAAATCTGGTGTTTGCTTTTGCCTTCCCGTGACATCAGGACTTCTCCCCCTTTGTGTCTTCACCATGAATAGAAAGTGTCCAGGGGAATGATCTATCCTCCAAAGTAGTCCTGGTCACCACGGACATGACCGCAGCGCTCCCACTTTACCGAGGAGACGGTGGAAGTTAAGACGGTTCCTTGAGGTCCCCACAGTTAGTAAGTAGAGACATCAGGACACAATTTCTGTTTTGTGGATTGTGGTCCAGGGCTTTCACAGCAAATTACCTGTTTGTTTAGCTCCTGACTGACACGTATGGGTGAGAGTTTGACAAAAATCTTTTCCCCCCATTTATTTATTTTCCTAAGTTTTATTGGTATAGATTACACATATCACACAATTCAATAGTTCAATCACATCAAAAAGAGTTGTACAATCATCACCACAATGTTTTAGAACATTTTCTTCATCCTTGTCCTCATTGTTATTAGCTCCCAATTCCCCCGAACCCCCAGCCTCCCCTGTCACCCCCCTCAAGGGACCATTAATCCAGTTACTGTCTCTATGGATTCATCTAGCCTGGATTTAACAGACAGAAAAACATTAGAAAACAAACAAAACTCACAAGAATAACAAAGTAAAATAAATAAAAAAGAAAGCAGAAAATATTAAATAGAAAAGAAAACAGAAAATATTAAAAACGAGAACAAATTTAAATGGATCATAAAGAAGATAAAATCATAGGGTGCTAATTTTTAACCTAACCGCATCTG
>NW_022105014.1:0-2185 GCF_000313985.2 Echinops telfairi | reverse complement strand
TGGGTTGTTTTCTTTTTAAAATTTTATTTAACTTGTTTCTATTACAATGAGGTTTAGCTACAGAAACAGAATGCCCTGAATCAAACCAGTTTAAGCACAACCACAAAATCCATTTATTATCTCACGTAACAAGACGTGGGGGCAGGGCAGTTACAGAATTGACTCATTCAGCAGCTCGATGACATCATCAAGAGTCCGGTTTTCCCCACTTGGTATCTTTCTCATTTGGTACATGCATTTTACCTACAGTCTCCCTTCCGCCAGGTTGTAAGACAGCTGTGGCTGCCTAACCCCTTGTCACTGTTCAAAGGAAGAAGAGCTGCCCTCTCCCCCACTCCCAGTGAATCTCTCATGGCAACAAGGGACCCTTTCCCAGACGCCTCCATCAGCCTTGCCTTCACATCTCTTTGCCAGACTTGTGTCATATAACCATGATCAAGGCCAGAGGAATGAAACCACCTGGATGCACTTCAATGCATCAGGGCCCTCCCTTGGGGCTGAGGATGGCACTCAATCCCCTGAAGCATGTGGTCACACAGATGTGCATACATGTTGTGTTAGTCTGGGTTGACTAGAGAAACAAATTCATGGACACTCATATGTGTATGAGAAAGAGCTTTATATACAAGAGCAATTGAAGATTGAGAAAACATCCCAGCCCAGTCCAGATCAAGTTCATAAGCCCGATATTAGCCCATATGTCTGATACTAATCTATAAAGTCCTCTTCAGACTCATGAAACACATGCAATGATGCCAAATGCAGAAAGATCACAGGCCAGTGGGGTGGAAGCATCTCAGCACTGACAGGGTCTCCACGTGTCTCCTTCAGCTTTGGGGCTCTAACATAGCTCCATGGGTCTTCTCGACAGGGCGTGAGCATGTCCCACCTCCGCGAGCTATGTATCGCCTTAGCGCCTCCAAATGAGGTCCTCAAGCTGCGACCTGATTGACAGGCTAAACTCCACCCATTCACTTGTAAGTCTCAAGTATGTAAAGACCACACCCCTAACACCCTCAAAGGCAGCCCAATTAAAAAAAACAGAAAGCAACAAATTTTGGAAGGGGTGTGGTGAGATAGGAACTCTCATCCACTGCTGGTGGTCTGGTAGGTATGTGCAAGTGTTATGGAAATTGATTTGGTGATACCTAAAACAAATGGAAATCGAGCTACCATATGACCCAGCAATCCCCTACTGGGCATATAGCCAGAAGAGGTCAAAAACAGACCAGGGCCAGACATCTGCGTTCCATTGTTCATCACGGTGCAGTTCACAATCTCAAAGAGTTGGAAACAATCTAAATTTCCATCAGCAGATGAGTGGATTAAAAACCTCTGGTGATACATATATTGGAGTACTACACATCCCTAAAAAGCCGTGATGGATGAATGAAACACATTCTCACCTGGGAAGAGTTGGAGGAAATTATGCTAAGCAAAGTAAGCCGAGCACAAAAGGACAAGTACAACATGAGCCCACTGAGGTAAGCTTCAAAAGCACAGGGGGCACAGGGGAAAGCCACCAAGTGCATAAATTCCAAGAGCAAGGCCCAGGCACTCTGGCAGAGGTCAGACCCAACCCAGGGATGCATATGTCAGCCAACTAAAAAGGAGTGGCTAGAGGGGTGATAGGGCACTAACCCACCCATGGGTAGGGTAGTGTTTATGTCTTCACAGGAAAGGGAGAGGGACCAGATGTCAACCTGGTACACCAAGCCTTGAGGGTAACACACCGGCATGGAGCAGCGAACTAACAGAGAGGGCTGCAGGGCCGGCCCACTCCAGCTCTGGTGATCCCCTCCCCAGAAGCCCGCAGAGAGTGGCAAGTCTGCCCAGACCCCCAGACCACACAGGAGCAGACTAAGACAGGAGAGGGAGAGAGAGAGAGAGAGGACCACACCTTGGCCCACCAAGCCCTTGAGGACAACCCTCCTGCTGAGAGCAGCCAAGGCACAGGGAAGACCGTAGGATCAACCCTACCAAGCGACACGGCATCCCCTCGCTGACCCACAGTGCTGCAGGGGCCATCACTGGAGACAGTTCTGGAATTGTGCCCAGTCTGACCCCCACACCAGGGCGAGTCACAAAGCAACAGAGCAGCAAGGAGAGCAAAACACTGAAGTCCCCAGGAATCCCCCAAATAGACTTCAGACTCAGAGGGCAGGGCTTGGCATCTCATCAGACT
>NW_022105013.1:4060-5038 GCF_000313985.2 Echinops telfairi | reverse complement strand
CAATTGCAGAAGGATGAAAACAGGGCTCTTTCCCCAAGCCACAGACAATGAATTCAGGATGGGTTAAAGACCTGAATGCAAGCCTCAGAACTATAAAGATTATCAATGAAAAAATAGGAACAAATTTAGGAGCCCTAATATATGCCATAAGCACACTATGCCACCAGACCTCCTGGACCAGAGTGGGTTCTTCAAAGAATCTCAACAGAAAATAATTTACTGGTCACTTGGTGTTACTTATAATATGAGAGTACTTAGAAAAATTCTTGGTAAAATTCTAGTGTCTTTTAATTAAAATTTTCCACAAAAATTTTAGGACTTTTATTACATGAAACTCAAAACAAGAGTTTGAAATGCATTGAGATATGAACTTAGTCATTCATAATGAAATAAAGTGTTATATGCTTTAAATCACACAAGGTTTTACCTTATACTATTGATCAGAGCATCAATCAAATAATAATTTAAATGATTACTACTAATAATGTATCAGTCTGTCAATCTGTCATACTGTGGTGGATTGCGTGTTGCTGTGATGGTAGAGATTGTGTCACTGGTATTTCAAATTGCCGGGTCACCCATGGAGAACAGGTTACAGACGAAGACTATCATGAAGGCATGGGCTGTCACTTCTGAGGGATTGGCCACAGAAAACCTTATGAACATCAGCAGAACATTGTCATATATCATGGCAGAAGATAAGCCCTCAGACAGGAAGGCATTTGAAATATGACAGGGAAAGGCTTGTGTGTTACAAGAAACAAATCCAAGACACTCGTATCTGTGTCAGAGAGAACTTTATATCTGTGTCAGACAGAACTATGTCAGAGAGGTAATTATGCATCATTAAAACATCCCAGCCTAGTCTAGATCAAGTTTGTAATTCGATATTGGCTCACAAGTCCAATATGAGCCCATGCATTCCTCTTCAGACTCACACAGCACATGCAATAATGCCAAATGCAAGAAGATCACGGG
>NW_022105013.1:0-1258 GCF_000313985.2 Echinops telfairi | reverse complement strand
TATTTCCTCATCTTTAACTATTGACTTTGGTAAACGGATTAAACTTTCCTGAGGCCTGGCTTTCCCATCTATACAATGGAATGAGACAATATATGTAAGTGTATCAATAAATACCTATTTTACATAAATATTACATTATTGTATCTAGAGTCACTGCCTTGCATAATCAAATGGTGCACCATATACAGGGAATACAATGTAGGTGCCCTAAGCACAGTGTAGGTGCCCTAAGGGGATCCATGGTATGCTTTGCAATTTATAAAAACACAAAATAACCTTCAACAGAGTCTGTTAGGGTTTGATCTATCTGGGTGTCTATGAAATTAACTGTTAGCTATAGGAGTAGCCCTGGTGGCTACTCCTGCTTTGGGCTACTAACTGCTTTCTGTGAATCCAGCAAAGATTCACAGCCTTGCCAACAGGAGAAATTCTACTCTGTCCTCTAGAGTCTCTGGGTCACAAAAGACTTGATGGCAGTTAGAATTGAGCAAGTTAGCGATGGAGACCTTTGGCAAGTGATGATCTCCTTTTAAATCATGGAAACTGGTACATGTAGCTGTAAATTCGAGTCTGAGCTTTCACTGCAAGTTCACTATTGTTCAAAGCTCAGAGATACAGAAGAGAGGAAGACGGGTAAGACAAATGTAAAGGCTTAAAAAATGAGGGTTGGGTATGTACCCAACATGTGCTCAACATGGGTACCATTCCTTCAACATCAATGAGATGCTCAAAGCTAAGAAACTCCTGACTATGTCTTTGATCCCATCTCTCTCCTGTTTCTGGGATGAATTCCGTTCAATGGTACTTACTGGGCAGTGTCAGTCACAGCCAGGATGGAGTTAGATCACAAATAGATCCCCGCTCTCGAATCAAATGAACAGGGTATTAGGCAATAACAAGTTGTCTCTGAGAAAGAGTGAGCGTCAACCGCACTGGTTTTGGGCATGTTCTTGGCTTGTCCTGGTCATCATTACGAAGCTAAAACTACACTTATCTTTATTTATACCAGCACCACACCCTGTTGCACAAATGTGTTGCCTGGTTGCATGTGTTACTGCTGCTGCCCAGCGCATGATCCAGGACCCCAGCCCAAAAGATTCCCAAGTATTTCCAGATGGGCATCATCTCCAAGGATTGCCAAACAGTCCTGGTTAGCACACAGGAGATTAGGGCTTTCCCAGGAAGACTTTGTTGTCGCCTGGGTTTTACATTTCAATAGAACAGGAAGGGGAAGTGGTGGCCTATAACCTTGGGGAAT
>NW_022105012.1:3383-5070 GCF_000313985.2 Echinops telfairi | reverse complement strand
GAGAGAGAATTAATATTAGTGTTTTCGTAGGTGCCTACTGATGTGTGAAAGACCTTGTATTTGTAGAGTAACATAGCAAATTCTGAAAGCCACCTTATGTGATAGGATTATCCTCATGTTAAAGATCGTAAACCTAAGAATTAGAAAAGGCTAAAGACTTTTCCAAAATCACACAGCTAGAAGATTGAGCGAGGGTCAAACTCATTTCAGATTAGAAAGTGTACGCTCTTTTCTCGAATCAACAAAATGGAATACCAAGACCAAATATCTCTTCTTTGTTAACTCTTCTTAGTCAAGTATACATTTTCAATAACGGCATGAAGTTAAAAGGAAACCATAAGTTTTATTTGTGCGTTTTTTAACTTATTAAAAAAGCAATTAAATGTGGTCACCATATTTTTAATTACTCAGGTATAATCTATAAAGACTCTAATAAAATGTATGTGGGTAAGTCAAAAACAATTTTTGCCTGTATTTCACTTCATATATGTACAGGTTTATTCCAGGAAACCAACCAAACAAACAAACACGTTTAGGCATATCTCTATAATCTGTTGACAACTGCAGACAATTTCTTTCGGTAACTCACTTGTCTTAGTCTGGCTAGAGTGCCATAAAAAAATGTTAAAAACACCGCAAACAGGTAAATTCAAAACACTGACTTCTACCAGGATCTGAAAGGAGAAAGTAGAAGTTTATGGTGACTGTGTTTTTGAAAGTCCCAGAGGAATAATCTTGGTAGATTTTCTCAAAGGACACAAGACAAACCTGGGCTTATTATAAAGAAGTGTTGCAGTGAACAGTGTGGGAGTGGACTCATCTGACTTCTGCTTGCTTCATGGAACTATTGCCGAGACAGGGGTGGGCATGCTTCCACGTGCCATCCTTCTTTGCCTATTCTAACATCAGCCGTTCCTTCTGTGCCACTGTTCAGCTATGCTGCGTTTCGTAATTCAACTGCCACGTAGAACTCAGAGAATACTCACAATTAAGGGGGTTCATTAGCAGAGCTTATTAGGGGGGGTTTTAGGGCAGTATTAGGGAGCCCTGTAGTTGTAATGGTTACATGTTGGCTTTCAATCATCGAGGTCAGCAGTTTGAAACCATCAGTGACTCCATGGGAGAAAGCCGGGTATTTTACTCCCATAGAGTTACAGCCTCAGAAACTCACAGGGACAGTTCTACCATGTCCTGTAGGATCACTGTGAGTTGCCATTGACTTGATGCCAGTGAGGGTTTTTTGTATTGTTTTTATTTTTTTAATTAGGGTAGGTAATGGGTACCACAAGTCAGGGTTAGTGAACAGTAAGGGAGATAGTCATTGGCTCACAGCAATACCTCTCCTCAGTTAGCAACCAAGTCTCTCTCTGGTCCTCAGCCTCTGAGCCATGCGGTCCCTGAGATTGTACCTCTCTGGGTCAGGGAGCCAGCTTGTGTGTGGCTGTGCCTCACAGGACCATAGGAATGGACCAGATGAGAAGGTACCTCATAATCTCGGCGCTGCTCCTCTGAGCCTCCGTGCCGGTCTCTGGTGCTTGTGCTCTGGATGGCTTCCACCGCTTTAGGCAGAAATCTTGGGTGTGCTCTTCCAATGGTCCTGGGATTTCTCTGTGTATCCCAGATGGCTCTTACTTATACACCGAGGAATGATTTTTATGGAGGTGTGGTTTTGTCTTTTAGGTGACTA
>NW_022105012.1:0-1008 GCF_000313985.2 Echinops telfairi | reverse complement strand
GCCTCAATTATCAAACCCTTTAGAGAAAAGGAATTTATCAATAAAGAAGATAAATAACATTTTAACTTACCCTTGTTTTATGTTTGTCGTTGTTTTGTTTTTCTTTCTCTTTTTCACAGAAAAGATTGATGATTCAGTTTAATTACATCAGAAAATTAACATTAATCCTGCTTTCCAACTGTGAATTTATTTGAAGATGAGATAACCAGAAGTCAACCCTAGAAAGCCTTCAGCATGAAAACTTCTTGCATGTTGATTTGATGTTTAGTAAACGTTCTAGGGCTCTTGGCTAAAATGGTGTCAGATCTAATAAACAGCAATATCGAAGTAGTGCAACTGGGCCGACACATGCAGGCGTCTTAAAATGCGTAAGACGCTATGCACTCCTCTCGGAACGAGACACATCCCTTTCCAGGACTCTCATCCTTTTTGTCGACAACTTTAAGTCACAGAGAGAGAGAGTTAACGATTTTCTCTGCCAAAGGTCGAAGAACTTTATACAATATATGCAGATGAATTTTTATTTGAAAATTATGTGAAACCAGAACTACTTAACTGAAAGAATTTGGGGGAATTAAGTAGCCGTACATATAAGAGCTGACTAGCTCTGCAACTGGCTTGTAAACAAATACACAATCACACAATTTTTTTATATTTGCCTTTCCCCTTCTGATAAGAAGGTCCTTCCTATAATTTCCTACTGTGATTTTAGGATTATCAGATATATTTAACTGTTTCTATTTTAATCTCCTAGATTCTCAGAGCAGGGAACTTGTTATTTCATATTTGTGTTCCCTTTGTCTAAATTGGTCTTTCTATCTAATAGATTTTTAGTAATTATTAACTAAATTTATTAGACAAATAAAAAATTTGCATTGTATATATTTTGTTGCTCAAAAATGATAGCTCACTAAATTAATATGAAAATAAAGACCAAGGTAGAAACATAAAATATTTTATTCAGCTCAAAAAGCATCTCAGAGAGCCAGAAGTAAAAGGATTTCCTCG
>NW_022105011.1:3432-5071 GCF_000313985.2 Echinops telfairi | reverse complement strand
GAGCCTTGCCTTTCTTGTCTCTTGCCCTTTAATGATCAGACCAGTGTGCGGCTGCCTTTGCTGGTTCTCTGCCTCAATTTGTGAGCTACACTATCTGTGGAACACCTAACCCATAGACTGTGTCGCTGTAGTTTGTGGTTTCGTCAAGACCTGCTTCGTCATGCTACCAGAGTATACATTGCTTGAGCTGGGGACTGTTGGACCCTGTCATCTGGCTGACTCTTGGTGACCTGCCTTGCTGTTTGCTGCCTGTGGCTGGATTGCCTGAATTGCTCTACAGAGGACTCAGCTGTCTGCTTCCTTGACTTGCACCCAGTGGCCCTTAATACTTGAAGAAGTGCCAGTGTATTAGCTGTCTCATGGAAGTGAGTTACATTGAGCCATTTGTACTGCTCTATAGATGAATTAGCTGTTTATTTCTTATGTTGTATACAGCTATCTATATTAATATATGTAAAATTATGTGTCCTTGTTTTGTTTCTCTAGAGAACCCCGTCTAATATAGTTGACCTGTGTTACTCCTTGCTCTTTGGTAAGAACAGTGGTTCCCAACCTGTGGGTCATGACTCCTTTGGGGGTCAAATGACCCTTTCACAGGGGTCACCCAATTCATAACAGTAGCAGACAGTAGCAAAATTATGAAGTAGCAATGAAAAATATTTTATGAGTTGGAGGGGTCACCACAACCTGAGTAACGGTATTAAAGTTTCGCAGCGTTAGGAAGGGCGAGAACCACTGGGTAAGAAGAAGACATCATCTCTACTCATGTAATAGAAACTGTCCTTTTATTACTAAAGATCTTTTAGCATATCAGTAGCCACCTTTGAAGAACATTTTCCAGTAATTTTTAAATGAGTTAATCTAACTGAAACATTTAAAAATTATGTAGCTACTTTTGAATGTTTATGCTATTTTGAGAATGTTGTGCTGTTGCTAACTTTGTAAAAGAAAGTATCAGAAGGGATATGCTGCCGGTTTTCTCTCCCCCCCTACATCTTTCCCCCTCTTCTGTTTCTCTTGATCTGTTATGCGTATTTTGGCCTGTTTCCCAAGGTTATCTGTGTGACTGCAGGTAAGAACTTTTCTCCTCGTTCCCCTGTTGCCACATGCGTGCTGTTTGGCCTTCCTTTTTGTTTCTGGGACTCGGGCCAGCACATTTTGCAAGAGAAGATTCTGGTCCCATCTGATACCCTCACACCATCTCTCACCTGCCATCTTCAGATCATATCCCTCTGCTTGGAAAAAGTTCACCTTGTCAGTTCTTCCACCATTCAAACACTTACCAATTTCCCATGGCAGCTGATTAGTGCTTACTCTGGGTTGGCCTGTGGACAGGAAGCAGGCTCTACTGTGGTTGTAAGAACTCCCAGGCATACAGAAGGGAGACAGCATTTATTTTTTCTTCTATATGCAGACTGTTGGTCTTCAGGGGCCCCTTATTCTCTCTCTTTTTTTACACATCATATTTTAGAGTGTTTGGTAAAAGTTCGTACAAGTTAGGTTTCCATTTGACAATTTCTCCATAGATTGGCAACGTTAGTTGAAGTTAACACAATGTGTCCACATTCTCCTTTGTTGAGTTTGGTTTGCTTCCTCTTCTTCCCTTCGTTTTTCTGTCATTCTCCTCTCTGCTTTGGAG
>NW_022105011.1:0-1646 GCF_000313985.2 Echinops telfairi | reverse complement strand
ACTCTCCCTTTCATTTTTTGCCTAATTTTCTAGCGCCTAGGTATCTATCTGATTCTAGTACATCTTCAGCTCCTTTCTGTGATTTTTATGGGGGCATCAGAAGCCCAAACACTGAGACTTTTCCTGCCTCTGGGAATTACATGTTAAGTGACTTAAACTGGGGTGCAAGAAAATGTACACATTAGCTTCGTTAGGTCACCAGACATTCTTATTATCTCAAGTCCTTACAGTAGAAAAAAATCTGGTTTCTCAAAATTAACCATAAGATTCAAAAGTATATCCTATACCGATCACAACAAACTCAGGACTCAATTTTACATTCCAATTGTAGCTCAGGACTGGGTGGCCTCAATTTGATTTCTTCTCCCAACTGATTTTAATTGATTATATATATATATATTTTTTTTTTTCTGAGTTGTTTAAATATTTAGTGGATGCATATACATTTCCCCCCTATTTACTGACTAATTTCTCCAGATACTTACTTATCCAGATATATCTATCCATCTGGCTTTTAAAAAGGAATTGAGTTGTTTTTCTTTTCCTTTTTTGACCAGATTTTTCAGAGATTTCCCACAAATAGAATGGAGGCTTCAGAGACAGATGCATAATGAAGCTTGATTGTGAAGCATGAGATTCAGGATGGATTCCAACCTTGCTCCCTGTGAAATCAAATCCAAGGCAAGTAAATTATCTTCACCTGCTTCATAGAATTGGCCTGAGGTCATATGAGGGGGTACCACAGAAAACCTGGAATTTTTTTCCCTAAGACTATGGATTTAAGGTTGTTTTTTTTTTTTTAACAAAACAACCTTATCACTACCAATGTACTCCCCATGGCTAAGAGGAAGGTGGGGGGCGGGGCAGAGGGGGAACCGATCACAATGATTGACATATAACTCCCCCACCCCAAGGTGGACAAACAACAGAAAAGCAGGTGAAGGGAGACTGCAGTCAATGTAAGACATGAAAAAAAATTAATAAATTATCAAGGGTTCTTGAAGGAGGGAGGGGAAAATGAGGAGCTGATACTAAGGGCTCAAGTAGAAAGAAAATGTTTTGAAAATGATGATGGTAATATATGTACAAATGTGCTTGACACAATGGATGCATGTATGGATTATGATAAGTGCTGTAAGAGCCCCCAATAAAATGATTTTAAAACAACAAAAAAGTACGCTCCATTACACTTTATACCTTTGTCAAATCTGTGATTCCATTCTTGGAAACATTTTTCAAACGTATCTGTTTGGATGGCTGACAGCCCCTCACTCGTTTGTTTCTTCACCTCTTGTAGTTGTCAGATCTCTGTCCTTTCATGTCCCTCTTCATTCACAGACACAAAAAGAAGTTGCATGGAATGAGGTCAGGTGAGTAAGGTGTGTGAAGCAAGAGAGACTTGCTGTTTTTTGCCAAAAACCTGCCACACTGATATGGCTGTGTGAGCAGATGCCTTGTTGTGGTGGCAAAACCAGTCCCCAATCTGTCACAAATCAGGCCGTTTTTTGTCTCACACCTTTACTCAATCTTTTCAGGACCTCTAAATAGAAAGCTTGATTAACAGTCTGACCTGGTGGAACAAACTCCAAATGCACTACGAGTTGACATTTTTGTTCATTCGGGAAGTTGATGGAATCCAGAATGAG
>NW_022105010.1:3295-5072 GCF_000313985.2 Echinops telfairi | reverse complement strand
TGATAGCCCATAAAAATAGTTCACACATACATAGGAGGTTCTCATTCTAGTTGTCTCCACGGGTGGCAGGGTAAGGTGGGCTATGGAATGAATTGTGTCCACCCCAGTGATGTGTTATAAACTCTAATCTCCATGCCCTGGTCTTGATTGTCATCCCATTTGAAAGTGGATTGTCTTTGTTGGGTTGCCGCAGCAGGATTAGTGTGGGGGGTGTTTTGAGCTATACCCACTTGCCATCAAGTCAATTCTGACCCCAGTGACCCGTAGAGGGTGGTCAAGGCTCTTCGTCTTCGTGGAAAAGACAACCTCTGCTTTCTCTCAAGGACTGGCTGCTGAGTTTGAACCACCGACCTTTTGGGTTGGTTGGCTAGCAGTCCAACGCTATCCCTTTTTAGATGTAAAGGAGATGAAACACCAAGCAGAAGGAAGGAGAGAAACGACATGGAAAGACACAGAGATTTCCAAGGAACCAGGAAGCAGAGCAGAGATAAGGGCCTTCCTCCTGAGCCAATAGGAAGCCCACCACTAGAAAACCCAGACCTCTAGCCTCCTGATACAGTGAGAAAATAAACCGCTGTTTGTTAAAGCCACTCACTTGCGGTATTTCTGTTCTACAGGAGCACTAAGGCAGTGCTGCAGAGAACACAGATTTGGGAATGAGTCTGCTCAGGGCTTACATCCTAGTTCCGCCATGTACCAAAACCCACGGCAAGCCCTTACATTGTATGACTCTACCTAGCTTCTCTGCAGGCTGGAAATAGTCACTAGTGTTGAGGCCAACTAAAGAAAGCCACCGCAGCGGTGAGCTGGGCTCTCCTCAATCACTCCCATACACTTGAAACTAGTAAAACTTTGCTTGGTCTTATATGCACAGTGCAAACAGGGCACCCACTGGGCGCAGGGCAATTCATTGGCTCACAACAAGGCCTGGTTAAAAGCCTTGTTGTGACATGGATTCCTTTATCCTGCATTCTGGTTGGGGGTTCCTGCTGTGGCAGGCACTTCTAGGCTGGTGGCTGCAGCGATGAACATGAGAGACAAACGGAAGCATCCTTGGAAATTGCATTCTTGCGCAGGAGATGACTGGTTAGCTGCCATTGAGCTGGTAGCAACTCCTGACAGCTGTCTGTAGACCAGAAGGGAACTTTGGCCGCTCCTGCGGCAGCCTCACTGTCTTTGGTACGTGTGAGCCCCTTGTCAGGGGGAGCCCACTGAGAGGCTCGTCTGTCCTCCAGTGTGGCGGCATGCAGTCTGCTGTTGTGATCCGCAGGTGAATGTTTGGAAGCGGATTGCCAGGGCCTTCCTCTGAGTCGACCTGTCTGGAAGCTTCCCCATGGGTGGCCCTGCTGCTATTTGCAACACCAGTGACATCGTTTCCAGCATCACCGTGACACGCAAGCTACCAGGCTGTGACAAACTGACAAACAACATATGAAATACTAAAATTTACAACAGAGATATCTGCTTTTGTCAAAAACTAAAAGAAGAGGAGCTAGGGAGACTGGGGAGGGGTGGTCATTTTAGTGAGAGTGGTCAAGAGACAATATCTGAAGAGGACCCCTGCTCTCCGGGACACAGAGAGCCAGCTCGTGAAGACCTCCTGAAAGAGGGGACGAGGCCCAGAGGCCAAACCGAATGGGTCACCATATTCCGTGAGCTGCTGGGCCTCCGAGTGCCTTCCATAGGGTCGGGACACGGTCTTCCTAATACGGGTATGAGCCCATTTCTAGGTCCACTCCAAGCTCCTGACATCCTTCTCAGAATCTAAAGAATGCCT
>NW_022105010.1:0-1256 GCF_000313985.2 Echinops telfairi | reverse complement strand
TTTTTTTTAAAGATGCCAACCAAGCAAAGACTTTAGTAACTGAGTCTGGTAATATTTCCTGACATTTTATTGTCCTGGTGCTGATACACCCTCTATTTAAAAACAACAACAACAAAACACTAGGAAATTCTGTGGATTCCCCCATTGTCTAGTAAATACACATTTCAATCGGATAGACTTTAGACCATAAAGTGAACCCCAAACTCTTCCCAGCCTTTTAAGCGCTCCACCTCCCTCGTCTACACTAGAACAATGATGAAAAAGCTAAGGCGTACATCAGTTGGTACCAATCAGGCACAGTTCCAAGAGCTTCCCGTATCTTAATCTTATCATCACAACTCCCCAGTGATAAAGGGTACTACTAGTGCTCTAGGCCAGTAGTTCTCAACCTGTGGGTCGCCACCCCTTTGGGGGTTGAACGACCCTTTCACAGGGGTCGCCTGATTTATAACAGTAGCAAACTTATACTTGTGAAGTAGCAACGAACATAATGCGATGGTTGGGGGTCAACACATCATGAGGAGCTGTATGAAAGGGTGGCGGCATTAGGAAGGTGGAGAAGCACTGCTGTAGGCCCTTCCTTCTCTCTGCCACCTTGCTGGTAGACAGACTGAGGCAGAAAGAGGGAGTATCTGCTCAAGAGTGCCCAGTGCAATGGGGCGGAGCTGAGGTTTCGACCGAGGCATGCTGGCTCTGCAGCTGCAGTCCTTGCCACCTGTCCTCCTTGACCCTGAAGCAACTGCTTGTTTCCTGAGTCCTTCTCAACACTGCATCCTCATTACCTTCCTCCCCAAACTCCATCGTCCCAAATCCTGCCAAGACCCATGTCAAATAAACCGTTTTCCAGGAAACCTTCTTGGCTGCCCCCATGTCATTGATCTCCCATGTGTCCCTTGGCGAGACCCACACAGAATTCTCTTCATAGTATCCGATCTCTCCAGGAAAGCTTTATTAGGTGATTTAGTTAAAAGTTTGTTGTGCCAACATAGCTAATAAACACATGTGGGGTTAATTGAAGGGGGGAGAGATAAATGGCTTGGTGAACTTTGCCTTTCTAGTTCTTGGGTCTCTTGTTTTCTGATGGTCAGACCAGGGTACAGCTGCCTTAGCCAGCTACCTGCTTCAGCTGGCAAGGCTCATTTTCTGCAAGACATCCCCAAGGAGAAGCCACATGGATAAGGTGACCAGATTTTAACATTGGTAAAGCGGGACACCATTGATAAAACTCATATCCTGGCAAAATAGCCACATGGCAG
>NW_022105009.1:3304-5032 GCF_000313985.2 Echinops telfairi | reverse complement strand
GTTGTGTTGTGGCTGTGGTTAATTCCTCCTGTCAGTAAACAAGGAATCTCGAGGTCTTCGGAGTTCCTAGGTGGTCTAATCAATTAAGTTCTCAGCTACTAACAGAGAGGTTGGTGGTTTGAATCCACCCATGGGTACCTCACAAGCAAGGCCAGGTGATCCACTTCAGAAAAATCAGCCAGCATGAACCCGATGGCGCACAGTTTGCCTCTGAAACATGTAGGGCTGCCAGGACCTGGAACCAACCTGATGGTCACTTTTGGGGATGAGGTCTGTGGTGGCTCAGTGGGTTAAGCCAAGGGTGGGCAGTCCAGACCTACTGGCCACTCCATGGGCAAAAAGAGGAGGGCGTTTCTGCTCTGTGGTCATTGGCGTTGACGCAATGGCAGTAGGTTTGTTTTTATTTTTGGCTTTATTTCAGAGTGGTGCCTGTGATGAGCTGAGGCAGATTTTCCCAGCAGCCCATGCCAGATTGTTGCAAAGGCATGAGGCACTCTTCCCCGGCCAGGCTCCTGAGAGCTGCAGGAGGATTCGCTTCCTCGCCACCAAAGAGAGGGCAACTCCCAGGGAAGCCTGACTCTGCTCGTCCCGGACAGATGGCTTTGCATCCTGGATGCGCGAGATTCGATTCCCTGTTCAGGCTTCCTTCCTCATCCCCCCACCTCAGCCTCTTGCTTTTCCTTTAAATGACGGAGTAAAGGCACGATGGTGCCGATTGGATCTCCTCCAGCCAGCCGTGGTGACAGAATAGGGTGGATGTAGATATGCAGGAGTAAGGCAGACAGACCAGCCCTGGGCTGTTCTGCAGAGAAGAATCCAGACCTTAGGAAGCCTGTCACCATCCGCAAAGGCCGCTCATAAGCCTTCTGTGGCTGTTTTGGTATATACGTGTGGTTTTAAAGTAAAACTGAAAATGAAAATAAAACAATCATAGTTTCATTTATAAAAGTGTTAAAGGATATTATTCAGACTATGGTGATTTCCTTTGTTTGTCAAAATATATGACTCGGATAATTTTTAAATTGTGGTGAGGGAGGGCATTGTCTCTTCCGTCTCAAGTTTGCCGGCCCTGATCTAGAGAAACTTAGCTTCAATGAAGACCTGTGTGATCCTCCTCATCAAGGGCTGCGATGTCCTTCAGAAAAGGACATCTCCTTTCTCTTACTATCGTAGCCAAGGCTGTGGAGTGAGGTTCTGGGTGTCTGCACAAATGCCCATGGTAGACCCTGTGATGAAGAAGCTGGGTTTTTTTAACCCACCTCTCATTATGGCTCCTTATGTAGGATGAGCTTCAGAACAGTGGGTTAAGTGAAATGCCTTTGGAAAGACGACACGCTGCTGGCCATTAAACACAATCCATCAGGCCTTGGCTGGCGCTCAAGGGATGGAGAAGACTGTACTCACTGGAGTTACAGGAGACAGACATGTAACAGGCTCAGAGGAGACCCCTGTGAAAGTGGTCCATACGGCTGAACTGGATTCCCACGTGGGCTGCTACAAGATGCAGGGCTGGGAGGAAATCCTACTCGTTGGTAATCTACATGGAATCCTCACACTCCTTTCCCTTTCTGGCTCTGCATTCCATTTTTTTTATCTCGACTATGGACTTAATTAATTTTTTTTTGAAAATTGTGTTCTGCTGGTACAGATAGGAACTGGAAATACAGGGAATCCAGGGCGGATGAGCCCTACAGGATCAGTGGTGTGAGTGGCGATACAGGGAGGGTA
>NW_022105009.1:0-1225 GCF_000313985.2 Echinops telfairi | reverse complement strand
CCTCAGCCTCTTGCTTTTCCTTTAAATGACGGAGTAAAGGCACGATGGTGCCTTTGGTGTGGCTTTCCGTTTTCCTTCCGTTCACAAGCGGAACCTCTGGGAAGTCCACTGTTGGTGGTGTTTGCAGAGTTGGTGCTGACGCGGGATGTGTGTGACCCTCAAGGTCGAGATCTTGCAAACTACCTGGAGCCAGCAGACCCAGCTTTCTTCAGAACGCTCACCTTTGTTGAGCAATCTTTAAACAAATCCACTCTGTCCTTAGGCACTCCTGTTCTTTATTTAGGCCAAAGAGGGATCTTAGCCACATCACACCTGTGTTGGGGTTGGTACCCAAGTACAGACCCATTCAAACAGAACTGGTGCTAAATAAACGTTAGCTATTATTCTTAATACTGATCAACCCAAATTTAAAGATGGATGTTAAAAACTGTACTTGAATGTGTACTTGGAGAAGTTGAGGTTTAGGTCTTCAGATAATTTGAGATTTACGGGAAAAAAATCAGTTAATGGGTTTTAAGGACTTGATCACACTGAATTAGTCATGAATGTTATTCATTACATTCCCTCTCTTTTTTGGTTTGTTTAAAGGTCCTTTCCAGGTATTTGGGAGCCCTGATGTAGTGGTTATGTGTTGGGCTGCTAACCCCAAGGTCAGCAGTTTGAAACCACCATCCACTTGGCAGGAGTAAGATGAAGCTTTCTCTCACAAAGAGTTACTGTCTCAGAAACTCACAGGGGCAGTTCTACCTGCCCTGGATGATCACTATGAGTCATGAGCTACAAGATGGCAGTGAGCCCCCGGGCATGTAGAAGCCCTGGAACCCTGGTGGTAAGGTGGTTGCCACTGGGCTGTTAACCTTCAGGTCGGCAGTTTCAAAGCACCAGCTGCTCCTCTGGAGAAAGACAAGGCTTTCTACCCTGGTAGTGTAGTGGTTACATGTTGGGCGGCAATCTGCATAGTCAGCAGTTTGAAACCACCGGTAGCTCCTTGGGAGAAAGACTGGGCTTTCTACTCCCATAAACAGTTCCTCTCTTGGAAATCCACTGGGGTCACGATGAGTCAGCATTGACTCTGTGGCCGTGAGTTTGATTGGTTCTAGTTCTACTCCCATAAAGAGCCACAGTCTTGGAAATTCACAGGGACAGTTCTAGTCTGTCCTGTAGGGTCACTATGACTCGGTATCAACTTGATGGCAGTGTGTGTGTGTGTGTGTGTGTGTGTGTG
>NW_022105008.1:3159-5075 GCF_000313985.2 Echinops telfairi | reverse complement strand
ATCCTCCTAGAAGCTTGTTTTAGAGCAGGGTAGCAGAGAATGCTTTAAGGATATTTTATGTGTTGTCTGGGTTAAATATATTACAGGTATTTATACTTAAGTCTCCAATTCCTTGTTCGAAGATATCCATATATTTTCCCTAACTAAACTATTAAATAACTATTTTATTCCCAAGGAGCTCTGTTGCTATCATTGTTAAGGGCCCAACTGTTATCCAAAAGGTCCATTCTTCACAAACACCAGTGGCCACATGAGGGCAGAGTTCTGTCTATCTGCTTCCTAAGGATTGTAGCTTAGCAAACCCCACTGAGAAGTTCTACATGGGGTCATGATGAGTAAGAACAGACTCAATGGCACATAATAACTCTATAGCCAAACCTATCCTTAAAAGTAAACAAACCAAATAAATGATGGAATCTGATCGTGACAACTTGGTTTTATGTTTGGATTCTTTGAGTGACTGGCCAGAATGAAACAGGGTCTAGGTGGTCCCCAAAGCCAGGGCAGCAGAGCTAGAAGCTAGAACACTCTCCAAATGTATGCTCTGCTAAGCTTGCTCTAGAATAATGTATTCACTTTATATAAAAGTTCTGATTCTTGGAATTTACAAAACATTTTATTCATGTATTATTGCCTTTGCACATTATGTAAACACAGAAAAATAACAAAAGAGCTTTGTTGTGTTGGATTGGTCATGAGAAGTAGGTCTTGGGTCCCTTCTGCAGAATCCTGATGTAAGACTTTATTTTTGCATCTTCAGCATCACTCTTCAGAGAAACGTTCCCCACTTCATTTAATCACACCTCGTAATTAAAATTAGAAGTGAGCTTCATATGTTATAGTATGACTGAGGGAAATCTGATATGCTATGATGATATTTTCTAATATGTTACTAAGAAGACCACTTGACATCCGATTTGTGTATTGCAAAGACAACAGTATATGATATAGAGCACCTAGTATACAGTGCCCAATATGGTAATATAGCTGCTGTGCTTTAAGATTTAGTCCATTTATCTATTCCAGGCAAAATTTTATTTAAAAATATTTACATATTGATTAACCCAAACCACTCATCTTAACAATTTTATCTATGTATGACATGTTTAAACTAATTATTTAAAATTATTAGATATTAGATATTAAATTATTAGATAGTAGATAGATTTTAAGAAAGAAGCACATCTAATAAAATATTAAGTCGTTATTTTAAAAAAATACTTTGTGCCCAACCATCTCTATCTTTTGTTAAGGCATTAATAGAATTGTCACTGTAGCTCATTTAATAATTAAAAAATAACAAATCACAAATGCCTGTTTATGTACCACCGAGTGTTCTCGAAGTTTAGGTAGGAACTCATCAGGGGAAAAAGGAGTGAATTTAATGCATGTGGGACAAGGAACATTTTTTTAAGTCACAAAGCATTCATAGTGAGCAGCTTGGCCTTTGGGTTGTTCTATTTTTCTTCCAGTTAAAGTTTGAACAAGGTGGACTTGAATGTAGAATTACAGTTTTGTGAGGAGATATTTTACTAGTGCTTCAATGTGAATGGTATTTAGAAAAAGGATTTCAAAAATATTCAGAAAATCCTTCAAGTTTAGACAAATGACAACAGATTCAGACACAAAATTCATTACTTGTAGAGTCTATTTTGCAAAAGCAAATCCCTGTAGCTCCATAGCAAATTATTTCCAGTAACTGAATATCCATCACATTATATAGAACACTACATTATGCAGACTTCTGTAATGCGGGAAGGCTCCTAAAAAAATCAGTATTGAATTTAGTTTTCTACCTGTAAGTATAAGTTCAGAAGTAACTCACTGCCATCGACTCTCTCCCAACTCATACAGATCCATAGGACATGGCAGAAATGCCCCTGTGCATTTCTGAGACTAAATCTTTACCAGAATAA
>NW_022105008.1:0-1071 GCF_000313985.2 Echinops telfairi | reverse complement strand
CTGCATTTTATGTAAAAGGTCAAAGCAATTTTACATCTTTTTCTATAAAATATTTTACTTAAGACATATTCCTTAATTAATACTTTATTGGAGTAAATTTATTTCCTAAATTTTATATTTTGGAGCTTTGCCCTTTCAAGTTATCACCTCGAAACGGTAAAATGTCAAGGTAGAGAAGTGGTTGTCAGCATGATCATAAAGCCTCGAAGTTCTAGGGTACCTCTGATAAGATCCCAGACTCACCAGTGCTCATTCGTTTTGAATTAAACATGTAGTGTTTCATCATTTTTCAACACAAAACCCATTTTATATGGTTTTGTTATATTTATGTGTCTGGTATAGATAAGATGTGCCCTTGCATTTTAAAGAAATAATAAATATCTGTATTTTCTATTGTGCATCTTTTTAATAATATACATTTGAATAAATTTTTGATGAATTTATTACAAATACTTTTAACAAATAGTTATAATTGTCTAGTTTCTGTGTGAAGTTGGTATTTTTAAAGGTGAAGTACATCAATTGCATAATATAACCTGAAAAAGTAGTGAAAAAAAGAAGGTAGGGCAGACAATTAATTTGCACAATGATAGTGTCATTAACATTGTACTATAGAACATGATGCATAAGAGAAGGCTGCAGAGATAAATTTGGGATTAATTACCATTTGCATGATATTAGAGAAGGGATGCCAACAGATAGAGCAGAGATCCAAGGACTGAGTGCTCTGGGACTCACTAAGGTGAACGATGTAGAGATAGATTCAGGTTTACGAACTGAGACAGAGTGGAAAGGAAGGCACACTCGAGAAGCTCAGTGAAGCACAATTGTTTCAAGAAGACAGCATGTTCAACTATTCATAACTTCTCTTCTGCCCCATCAAGTGAGTTCTGGATGCAGCCTGGTTGAGCAGTAGTTTTGGAGCCAGGTTGGTACTATTGTGAAAGCATTTGATTAGATTGCTAACAGCAAGGTTATCGATTCAAATCTAGCAGTTGCTCCCAGGGAGAAAGATGAGGGTACAAGCCTCTGTAAATGTTTAAAGCATCAGAAACCTTATAATAAGGTTGC
>NW_022105007.1:3353-5079 GCF_000313985.2 Echinops telfairi | reverse complement strand
ATCCAGTGGTGGTGTAAGCATCTCAAAGCTGGCAGGGGTCTCCATGTGGCTTCTCCAGCTAAGGGCACATGTGTATTGTCAGTAAAGTGTCTGCCAGGGAGTGAGCCCAGAGAGATAGAAATGTCTCCCACCTCCAAGGAGGAAAATTCCGTAGTTCCCAGAATTCTCAGGACAAGGCCATACCCACACAGAGACCTCATTGGCTAAGAACCAATTGACAGACTCGACTCTGCCCCTTCACTCTTAATCCTCTCAAGTTCCAAATTGAAAACAGATTATGTAACTAGCACATTGTGTCATAGAAACTTAGTGATAAATTTCTGCAAGCACTGCATGTCCAGTTTTGCTGAGAATCCAGGCAATACGATAAAGCTTGGACTGATGATAGAATCAAAAGTATCTTCAGATATAGCTGCAATATGTTATACTAGAAACTTCAAGTCTTTCAAAGCTTCCCTTTTCCAGGCAAAAGTTGATCCTTTTTCTCAAGAAGCCATTAAACTAAAACAACACAAACTCACTGCCATCGAGTCCATGCTGACTCATAGTGACCCCCTGGGAATTTCTGAGGCTGTAACTGTTCATGGAAATAGAGAGTCCAGGCTTTCCCCACAGAGCTGATGGTGGTTTCCAAGTGCAGACCATTTGGATGACAGCCCAGCATGTAACCACTACACTACCCGGGCTCCCAAGAAGCTATTACACAATCTCAAAGCCACCCATCTGCTTGCCATTTCTAAGTCAATTGCTGAGAAAGAAATCTGCTGGGTGAATGCTGCGTTTCTCAGACACTGGCTCATAGTGCTGCTGTTAGGTGCGGTTGGGTCAATTCCCACACCTGAATGCAGCACGAACAAAACACTGTCAGGTCGCGCGCCAGCCTCGCAATTGCCCTGCTATTTGAGCCATTTCTGCAGCCATCAATCGTGTTGAAGGTCTTCCTTCCCCCCCTCTGTCCCTCTGCTTTAGCAAGCTTCATGTCCTTATCCAGGCACTTGTCGCTCCTGACAACATGTCTAAAGCTTGTGAGACAAAGTCTTGCTTCTAAGAGGCATTCCGGCCATGCTTCTTCCAAGACAGATTTGATTGTTTCTGTGGCAGCCCGGGGTCCTTTCAATATTTTTCACCAGCACCACAATTCAAATGCCTTGTTCAGCGCCCAACCTTCACATGTACAGGAGAAGATTGCAAGTACCATGGCTTACCAAAAAAAGAGAAAACACCATGGCTTGGGTCAGGCACACTCGCTTTTAAACACTTTAAAAAGGTCTGTGCAGCAGGTTTACTTAATGCAAAGCGTTGTTTGATCTCTTGATGGCTGCTTCCATGAACATTCATTGTGAATCCAAGAAGACAAAATCCTTCACAACTTCAATCTTTTCTCCTTTGAACATGACATTACTTATTGGTCTACTTGTGCAGAGTTTGTTTTTTACATTAGTTATAATTCATACTGAAGACTGCAATCTTTGCTCTTCATCAGTAAATGTCTCAAGACATCCTCCCTTTCAGCAAGTAAGATTGTGTCATCTGTGTATCACAGCTTGTTAATCAGCCTTCCTCCAACCCTGATGCCACACTCCTCATAGACTCCAGCTCCCCTGGTTTTTGCTCAGTATACAGATTGAACAAGTATGGTGAGAGGATACAACCCTGAGACACATCTTTTCTGCTTTTTAACCATACAATATTCTCTTGATCTGTTCACACAACTGTCTCTTGATCT
>NW_022105007.1:0-2329 GCF_000313985.2 Echinops telfairi | reverse complement strand
CTCCAGCTGTGCTTACAGGAACCTGGGGGCCTTTAAGTAGGGGGACCTTGACCTTCTATTTCCCAGAAACTGTGTAGGCCACCCACTCTGTTTATTGTACATAAAATCTTTCACTCTTGAGATCACTTGTTCAGTCCTCCAAATGCAGGTGTGTTCCTGAAGTTTCTGTCCTAGAACTGCTTTCACTGGGCATGCTCTCAGTGGGTGAAGCTGGCTACCCCCCTGACCTTTATTATACTCTATTTTAATATCTTTACCTTGAAGATGCTCAAAGTCTTGGCTGTCCCCCAGTCTCCATAAATTCAAGATGCTCCCAGCTGAACACAGCATCTTACTCTGACTCCAAAAATCTGCTTTTCTTACAAACCACCTTATTTCCCTGCCAGATGTTTTGGCTTGAAATTTGAGGGCTATCGATCACCCTCTGATCCAGCTTTAATCAGTCAAATGTCTAAATGTTGTGTGTATCTCTCTAGTTCCCTCTGGCTGCAATGTTGGTTATGGAACAGTGTCCTGTCCAGCCTGCCCACCTCAGTTCTTTGTCCATTTTGCATAGGGAAGCCTAAAATGATTTTTCAGAAAGGTAAATCTCATCATTCACTTCCTCAAAACTCTTACAACTGTTTGTTTCTCCTAAGATCATAATCCTTTATGATTTGCCAGCCACTCATTTCTTATCTATGTTACTTGAAAATATTCCCCCCTCTAGGTTCCTGCCATACTCAATTGGTTATTTCCGCTGATCCGATGTCCTGTTCATTGTCTCTGGATCTTTATACATGCCATCCTCTGAAATGCTCCACAGGTTCTTTCTCCATCTCTACCCCCAATTTCCCTGCACCTCCACAAAGGCATGCAGCAGTTATTCAATATGTCTTGGTGAATGAAGATTAGATGTTTTCATTCTCCTGTGAAGGAGATACCAATTTCTTTTTTAATCAAGAATGGAAATAGCTGGTGTGACCTTTTATTTTTCTGTTAATGTACCTTGTAGTGACATCATCTAAGGATCGTGACAATCCTTGCCTGTTTTGTTCCTATAAGCACCATCCAATGTGAAGATTTTTCTGATCTTCCAATTATACAGACACCCATTCCTTAAGGAGGTATATTCTAGAAAGAATATATTGCATACAATGCATGATGATTTAAATCTGACTATAGGAAAACTATCAGGATCCCTGAAAGTATTGAAGGCTAAATACTGGACTATTAACTTCCGGGTCAGTAGTGCAAACCTACTAGCCACTCTGGAAGATAAAGATGAGATTCTCTGCTTTGGTAAAGGCTTACAGTTTAGGAAACCCTGTAGAGGTTCACTATGAGTCATAATTGACTCGGCAGCTGTGACGCTGAGAGAAAAGCCCAATTATTTATATTTGCATTGGAATCACAGCTTTCCATTTTCTTGGTAGTTGTGATTTCTTTAATTTTTATCTTATTTCTGAATATGTCTGTGTTTGTCTGTCTCGTGGCCTTCTTGCCAAGCTGACCCCTCAACATTAGTGTTCCTGGTAGAGGCTCCTTCATGCCACAGACCATCCTTAGACAGTGTGATTCATTTTCAGTTTTCACAAGTGACTTTATATAGAGGATTGAACACTCTGAGCCTCCATTCCTGGGTTTTGGCCTCGATTATCTGCTGCCCTATAGGCGGCTCCGTGTCAACATATCTACACTGAAGCGCTCATCTTCAATACCCCCCCACCACGCTACTTTTTCTTCCTACTATCCTATTGCCACTCACAGACACGACCTATGTGAGGCCCTACCAACAGCTACTACCTGCTGCGTGCAATAATTCCACCAGAGCTACTCATTCCACAAGGAACCCACTTTTATTCTATATGCTCTCCTGCTTCCAGATATCACAAGCATGGCTGGATTCTTGCCAACTTCTGCTGGAACACAACTAAATCAAAGCTTATTATCTTTTACTTTAACCTCTTGCAGCATACTCCTCACTGTTATTCTATGTCAGGCATTGCCACTCCCCATGTGTCACTCCCCTGCAGTTGTCCTCACATGAGCCTGACATTCTGTCTGAGAATATTAATCTTCTTCCAACACTGAACATCTTCAATCCCCCCCAGCCCCCCATGGGTGGAGGTATCAAATGCCTCTAGCTTCCTGGGGGGGAGAGAGATTCACTACAAGGATCCACTTTAGGCTTATTCCTATGTAGCCTAGATCAGAGATAATCCCCACTCTGATCACTTTACCAATTTTAATACCAGCTGATCCTCCCACTTCTCCTCATGCTCTTTCTTTGCTGGGTCCAATCCATCATTGTAATGGCCACACAGAACTCATAGACAAGGCTTGTGGT
>NW_022105006.1:3168-5026 GCF_000313985.2 Echinops telfairi | reverse complement strand
TATATATGTGTGTGTGTGTGTATGTTATATAAATTCTGGCAAAGTGATCTCTCTAGATCACACATCAGGTTTGTTATTTGCTCTCCGGTTATTGGAACTTGAGCCACCAGCCTATTGTCTGACCTGTCAGTTTGGACTCACCAGGCCCTACAAACACATGAGTTTAAAAAAAAGCCTCCAGATTGATGCCTGCCCCCAAAATGTGGGACTTGGTATCCCCCACAAGAGCGTGAGCCATTCCCATGGTGGTGTGTGAGTTCTGTGAGATACTCAGCAAATTACAGAATCCAAAGATGAGAGAGAGAACTGAGAGAAGAAGAGAAGTTGGTGTTAGAGATATGTGGAACAGCAGCTTGGAAATTTAAGAATCTGGTCTTATCTTTAACCTCTGCCTCGTAGGAACCGGCTTAGTGCTTTTCCTTCTAGTAGAAATTATTCATAAAATGTGTAAGGATGACATTTTTAACAGATGTCTTTAAAGAGAATCACATATAAAACACGGTTAGGTTTTGATTTATTGACTAAAATACTGTGGCTAGGGACTCCCCAGAACCTAGCCCTGCTTGCTTTTCTCCTGGGAGCAGCAGTTCAGTATTGACTAATACAGTGCTCTAAACTCCCTGAGTGCAATGGCTACAGAGCCAACGACAAGCCCTGATGTTGGTAGTACCAAGTCAAGCCTAGCCATCCTTTTCTGAAACATCTAGCTTAGAAAAGCCTTTGCAGACAATGTCAAGGAGCTCAGGAAGAAAAAGCAGGTTTGGAAACGGATTGTGGTAGCAGTGACCATACTGCTTGATGCGATGAAACTATGGGATGATATCACACACACACACACACACACACACACGCATATTAACTGCCAATTAATAATAAATTAAATTTAAGAAAAAAGAAAACTCTATGAAGCAGTTCTCGTCTGCACCCATGGGCTCACTGTGAGCTGCAATCAGTCTCACAACTACCAACAGCAGCCAGTCAGTGTTCACAGTGACATTGTAGCGCATACCTACTGCCGAGAGCAGGAGTTATCAGGAAACATGAATTACTGCTCCTTTGTTTTTGTGGCTGAGTAGGTCATCAATCCATCATCAGGATAGAAAGCGAGAGCCCCAGCCTTTGAGCACCGTCCATGAAGAGGGGATCTGAGCAACCTGAGCTCCTCCTCTCCCCGTCGTAGTTAGATCTTTACGTCAACATGAATTTGTATGAAAGTGTACAAGTAGAACACAATCTCTCAGTCAGGTCACAGCCGGGTGATGTCTCCTGGGGGGTGTGGCCTTTTTAGAAGAGAGATAAGGGGACCCTTCCCTTCTCTCTCTGCTCCTTCACTTTCGTGCTTGCTGGGACTCTGTGCCTGCCTGCAGGAGCAGTCCTCGTGTGGGCCACCTGACCTGACAGCTGTCAGCACCCTGTCATGTTTCCACTGATCTGGTTCCTTGAATCCATGGGACTCTGTGCCCATGGGTCTGTGATCTTCCCAAATCCCATTCCACCTGTCTGCATCGTCACCTGCAACTATGAGGGCCTGAAGAGGGACTTATGGATTAACACTGGACTGAGATAGTTAAGATTTATTATGCCAACCTGATGGCTAAACACGTGGGATTAATTGAAGGGCAGAGAGATAAAAGGCTTGGTGAGCCTTGCCTTCTTGTTCTCAGGTGTCTTGCTTTCTGATGGTTAGACTAGGGTGCAGCTGCCTTAGCCAGTTCTCTGCTTCAGCTGGAAAGGCTCACTTCCTGTGAGACATCCCCAAGGAGAAGCCGCATGGACCTACCCTGATGCAGCCCTGGGTGCTGGAGCAGCTGTGTGGAGACCCCTGCCAGCGCTGAGATGCTTACACGTTCACTGATTC
>NW_022105006.1:0-1370 GCF_000313985.2 Echinops telfairi | reverse complement strand
GGGTGGGGAGAAAGCATTTAGGAACTAGAGGAAAGTTGTATGTTTCATCACTGTTATACTGCACCCTGACTGGCTCGTCTCCTCCCCGTGACTCTTCCATAAGGGGATGTCCAGTTGCCTATGGATGGGTCTTGGGTCCCCAATCTGCACTCCCCCTCATTCACAATGATTTGATTGTTTGTTCTTTGATGCCTGATACCTGATCTCTTCGACACCTTGTGATCACAAAGGCTGGTGTGATTCTTCCATGTGGGCTTTGTTGCTTCTGAACTAGATGGGTGCTTGTTTACCTTCAAGCCTTTAAGACCCCAGATGCTAAATCTTTTGATAGCCGGGCACCATCAGCTTTCCTCACCACATTTTGTTATGCACCCATTTGTCTTCAGCAATCATGTTTGGAAGTTGAGCATCATGGAATGCCATTTTAACAGAACAAAGTATTGTTGCATTGAGGGAGTACTTGAGTGGAGGCCCAATGTCCATCTGCTTGATACTCAACCTATAAATATATGCACATAGATCTAGTTCCCCTTCCTCTTATATACACATAATTACATATGTACATGCCTGTATTTAGGCCTCTATAAATGTCCTTTTCCTCCTAGTTCTTTCCTCTATTTCC
This sequence comes from Echinops telfairi, assembly GCF_000313985.2. Taxonomy (NCBI): domain Eukaryota; kingdom Metazoa; phylum Chordata; class Mammalia; order Afrosoricida; family Tenrecidae; genus Echinops; species Echinops telfairi. Next base: position 748 of record NW_022105006.1, on the reverse strand, counting down.
TTTTACTTTCCTCTTGTCCCACTATCATCCTCAGCCTTCATTGGGGTTCAGTAATTCCTCTCGGTTATATTACCCTTGATCACACCCTACCAGGCCTCCTACACCCTCCTCACCACCGATTTGAATCACTTGTTGTTCCCTTGTCCCTGGGTTTGTTAACACCACTTCTTTCACCACCACCACCACCCCCCACCTCCCCCTCTTCCATGTCCTTCCCAGAACTGTCAGTCCCGTTGTTTTCTCCTCTAGATTGTTCATCCAGCCTATCTTATTTAGACAGACCTGTGGAGATAATAACATGCACAAAAACAAGACAGAGCAAAACAAAGCAACAAAACAAAACAACAACAAAAAGACAATGACAAAACAAAACAAAAACAACACAACAACAAAAAAGAAAAGCTTGTGGTTAGTTCAAGGACTGTTTGTTGGCCTTTAAGAGTGTTTTCAGGTCGAGTCTGATGGGGTGCCAAGCCCTGGCCCCAAAGTCTATTTTTGGTATTCCCTGTGGACTTCCTTGCTCTGTTCCCCTTGCCGTTCTGCTGCATGCCCTTAGTGTTTTGCCTCGGTGTGGTGGGATCAGATCGGGCACACTTCCCACACTGTCTCCAGTGTTGTCCCCTGTAGGGCTATGGGTCAGTGAGGGATGTCATGTCTCATATTGGGGCTGGCCATATGGTCTTCTCTTTGGATTGGCTGCCCTGAGTGGGAATATCGTCCTCAAGGCTTGGTGGGCCAGGATGTGCTC
>NW_022105005.1:2811-5083 GCF_000313985.2 Echinops telfairi | reverse complement strand
AATTCTTGTCATTTTTCTAAGCATTATTAAAAGTTTAAAATATTCCTATAAATTATTAAACGAGGATTGAAATTTGTGCGCAAAATATGAAAAAATGAAGTCATCCAACTGAAGGCAAAAATTGACATAATCCCCTGCAAAATGTGTGTACCTTAGAGTGTGGAGGGGAAAAAAGCTGAGAATTCTCCAAATAAGATATTCTAAAATGTTGAGTACTTTCACAACATCAGCAATTGATTTCAGACCTAATGTTATAACAGTGAGAAGTTAAATGTTAAATGCCCAATCCTATACGTAATGACAGATAGGACAATTATAGAGATGAAAAAACAGTGGGGTTTTTTCTGCTTGTAGATAGGATCTCATTACTTTGAATTGTAAAAGCAATACCCTAGAGTTTTACCAGTACTTATTACACCTGCTTAGCTAATTAAAAATAATTGCTATGAATAGCACATCATATATTAAAAATGAATGGAAAGTATTTCTTTTATATAACTTATGGTGGAAAAGATTTTTGTCTTGTGTTTCATGCTAAATTCACATTTAATTATCTCAAAGGCGAATTTGATTATCCTCAGGTTCAGATGAGGAGGAAAAATAATTCATCTGAGTTAGGGTTAGGATCCATTCAAGCTATTAAAGCCTGCGTTCATTTTGCTGATTTTCAGCATTTCCTTCCATCCAAAATAGGCCCAACCCCAAACCCAAATTGACTACTGTCTCATCAATTTCTGCTCATAAAAACCCTACAGGACTAGGAAGAACTGCTCCATAGGGTTTCTAAGTCTGTAATTATTACGAAGTCAGAATACATATTCTTTCTCCTACCAATAGGTGGATGAATTCAAAGCACAAACATTTTGGTTAGTCCTAAAATGCTTAAATCCCTGAAACACCAGGACACCTCACAACTGGGCCCCAAGTGAGGCTCATTTAATTTGTCTGAAAGTGCATGCTACCACTCTGTCAATTTTCCGCACTGTGGTGGATTGCGTGTTGCCATAAAGCTGCAAGCTCTGTTTCAAATATCACCAGGGGAACCCATGTGGCTATAATTAAGTGGATCTTTTTGAGAAACACAAACTTGAATAAAGAAAGAGGCAGTCTACTCCTGAGTGATTTGTCCCTGAAAACTTTAGGAATAGAAGCAGAAAATTATCAGATCTAGGGCCCAAAATGAGCTCCTCTGGTCGGAAGGCGCTCAGAATATGACGGGAGAAGGACTGCTCCTCAAAGGAGAGCTGCTTCCTCGATGCTCCATCATGTAGCTGGAGTACAGTGCTTGCTAATGGACTAACGGAGGACAAGAAGCAACTGCGGACATCTGCTAAGAATCAAAACATGGACTGTCTGAACTTTGAATGTTGGAAATTTGGAAGTCATAAAAATGAAATGGAACTCATACTGATTAATATCTCAGCCATTAGTGATTTTAAACACATGAGTACTAGCAATTTTGAATCAGATAATCATTTATTTTTTCACTATGCCAAGAATGACAAGTTCAAGAAGAATTGGTGCCCCATTCATCATGTAAAAGGACATTTCAAGACCTGTCTTGGAGTACAATGCTGTCAGTAAAACATATATGATATAAAGAAGTCCATTTAACAAAAATATTAATTATATTTCATCACCAATATTTAAAGATATTAATAGAAAATTGAAGAATTCTGCCAATTTCTTCCATCTGAAGTTGATAAAATGTAATCAAGATTAATTAATAATTATAGGCGAAAGTTGGAAAACAAAGAAGAAGGAATAGTATTCAGAAAATATCACCTTAGAAATGAAGCTAGAGATTGAAATAAAGCTAGTGATAGCAATGAAGCTAGAGCTCACATTGTAGAATGTTGCAATGAGTTCTTCCATGCAACAGCATAAATAGAGACTGTACACACAGACCTAGCCAGAGGGAGGACGTTGCTCGGGATAGGTAGCACTGAGCTTGTTCTAACTCATAGTGACGTCATGCACAGCAAAGTGGAACACTGCCACGTTCTGCGCCATCCTCACAACTGTTCCTATGCTCCAGCCCATTTTTGCAGATGCTGTGTGCATCAATCTCTGGTACTTTCCATACACTTCTCTGGCACCACAGTTCAAATGCATCGACTCTATCTCCTTTCACTGTCCAACTTTCACCTTCATTGAAAATACCATGGCTTTGGTCAGGTGTATCTTTGTCCTCAAAATAATATCTTTGCTTTACAATACTCTAAACATGTCTTGTGCAGCGATTTAGGTAATGCAAGGTGGGTTTTTTTTT
>NW_022105005.1:0-1327 GCF_000313985.2 Echinops telfairi | reverse complement strand
TTTTACCATAGTGAATGATGGGGGGAGTGCGGAGTGGACATCCCAGCGAATTTACAAACCATTTGAGAAACAAAGTTGGTGCACTGAACACCAAAAACTGTTAGTGTAGAGCAGCCTCTAACATCTATCACGGGTTTGTAGAAATGATTGTACGTTTATACTATACAAAGATTAAAGTCCTAGCAAATAGGAGCGATAGGAGAAAGTGAAATAAAGGAGTCAGACCCATCTTATGGTAGGTAGCATGCTCACCCCCAGGACAGCCATGATCTCAGCACCCAGGTCTGCGCAGAGAGCAGGAAGATGGGCTGGGAGGAGAGAGAGCATTGCCTCTTTATTTCTGACCAAGGCCTATGTATACTTAGGGGCTTGATTACAGGTAACCACATACGTCACAGGAAGGGGCTGTACAATAGGCATACGCATGATAGGAAGGGGATGAGCTAGGGGTGTACACATAACAGGAAGGGGAGGGGCTAGGGGGACACATGTGACAAGATGGGCGGACCCGAGATTCAAGATGGCAGCCTAACCTTGGTTATCCTTGAGTGGGCTTGACCTTGCCTCTGGGCTCTCCTTCAAGGGAACAATCCACTATCCTTATCAGAAAGAAGGGAGTGGGTCCCACTTAAGGTGGGACAGACAATACAATCTGATTGCTCTAGATGGATGATAATCCTTAGGGAGCACAACTTCTGACTAGCTTGCGTTGGCCTCCAAGTGTACAGTCATTTACCATGTGTAGCAGGCAGCGTCTTAGGTGTGGCATATATTTGGCGGAGACACCTGGGGAGAAATCTTTCTGTATCCTGCAAAGAAGGAAGACCTGTTGGTGAAGAATATTGAAAGTCACACGGACCGTATTGGGCTTGAAAGAAGTACAGCCAGAACGCTCCTTAGCCATGAGAATGGTGAGACATCACCTCAGATTCGTGGGCATATTATGAGCGACCAATCCCTGGAATAGGACACGTTGGATAGGATAGAATGTCAGCGCAAAAGAGAGGATTGACGGATTGATGAAACAATGAATTGTAACAATGGGCTCACACATAACAGCCCTAAGGATGTTGCTACGCTGCATTGTTTCCTGCTATTGTACTTGAAGTTGCTGGTGGTCTGGACTGACTTGCGGGCACATACCAACAGCAAGAGCGCAGAGGCTTAGGACCTGCAGTAAAAGCAGCTGGTATAAGGCTTGGACATTCTCTCAATTCTTCCAAAACTGTCTGGAATTTTCTCTGAAAGAGAATGTCTTTTCAGTAAAGACATACAAATATCCCTATTTTGAAACTCTAAAGTGTCATACAAATACATTGTTATTAAT
>NW_022105004.1:2584-5067 GCF_000313985.2 Echinops telfairi | reverse complement strand
TTGGGATTGGGGCCGCGCCCCCAGACCTCTCCACTGGTTCCCTACTCCACACCAGCATGTTGCATTCACATCTTGGAGCACTGATAAGCCCCCTTCTTATATGCATATGAGTGTCTATGAATTTGTTTCTCTAGTTCACCCAGACTAAAACAAGGACAGAGTCCTTTTGTCCACAGCACCTCTTCCCAGCCCTGCTTTTGGACATGCCTCTGTCTAGTCCTTGACCTTTCAAGCAAGTGGGCCTTGGTCCCTTAACTTGCCTGAGCAAATGTTACACACCCTCTCTGGCACTAATAAACACTTAAAGAGGACCCCACTCAGCTTTACCGGTTCCATGGACTAGAAAGCCTTTCATTCTATCTCACTACTCTGCCTCATGGTATCAGTACTATTCTTCTGCTACCTCAGACACACTTCACTCTGTTCTTCTTTCTTGCTGGGTTTAGGATTCTGTCTTCTTGGCTCTGAGATGGCTCACTTTACACCCAGTAGAATGGCAACACTGATCAATCCCTGAGGTATAGTTCTTGACATCGTATTTACATGCTCCCACCAAGTCATTTGGTTAGAGAACTAAAGACTGCATAGAAAAGTCACACTTCATTTCACTACACCACATGATCCATAGCTAGCTGGGATTTTAACCCGCTGATGCTAAGATATGTTATTTTTCTGTGGGTCATATGGATTTTGTGGCTTGAGAAAGGCATTGTGTACACCACAGCTGAAGCCTTGAAGGAAGAACGTTCCTGGAGCACTTCACAGGATAGGCACGACACAGCCTTAAAAATGGAACAGAAAGTGCATAAAAGAGTCAGCATTTGTACTCATGTTTAAGCATAAAATGAGTTTAATTCCTAAACATAACTCAATTGAGACTCGACAATCAAATGTGCAAAAACCCCAACATTTTATTCATTATAATTAACATTTCAAGAATGAGAATGGCATATGTTGTGCTGGGAACAGCTAGCTTAGCAAATTATTTAACAGCAATTAACAACCAGGCACTGTTATCAATGTTGGAATATAAAGCTGATGTCCAGGTCCCCAAGATGTTCTCAGCGAAGGGAGATGATCCATAAGAAACCCCAATACATGCTCACAGATGAAAGAGGGAGGCTAACCATATCATTTTATATCACACCTTTATTTAATCACGCTAAAATGTATGTCTCTAATGCTACCCTTTCACATGGGGTCTGGCCATTGTACAGTCAGTTGTGCTATAACCGAACATATGTCTTCCTAAATATCAACACATTATGGAAAGTTGTTCAGCAAAAGTCATAAAGGCTAAGGGGAAATTTGGGTTAGCAAATACTTTTTAAATTGTTAGTTACATACAAAAATAAGGACAACTAGTAAAAATAGTAACACGGTTATGCATACATTAAATAGTTGAAAATACATAACTAGCCCAATGGTGCTAAAAATACATACTGCACTTCCTTTTGTAAAAGATCTGTAATTTGCTTTTGGAATGAGCATGTTAAAGGTTGTAGGTAGTAAGCTATTATAAAATGATGGAAGCAAATCTATTTGTTATTGGACAAAATGCCATAAGCCAGAGATGAGTAGATGTGGCTCATAATTTTAGTAGAGAAGTTTGAGTTGTGTGTGTGTGTGTGTGTGTGTGTGTGTTTCTACATGGTCCAGTTCAGTTCAGCTGGGTGTCATTTTTGCATTCATCTAGGGGTGCTTGTGGACAAAACCATGCATCAGCAAACGTAAAATTAGAGAATCCTATTATACTCTGATTGTCTACTATTGTAGCAAATTCCTATTCTCCAAATAAGCATGATTGCAGAATGGACTATTCTTTTGCCAATTCAAAATCGTCCTTAATTGTTGAATACCATTTGGAAGTAAAAGACTATAAACAGAATTCTTGAGTCTCCTTCACATCTTCCCTATGTCTTCCGTGGTGTTCTCTTTCCACAGTTTTCCCCATAGAAGTAAAGATTAAAATTATTGACCAAGTTGCTCAACGCTTAAATCTAGTGACCACCCACAGTGTTTATTGTTCTCATGCCCCAAATTCTCATATCTCATTTTAGAAAATGTTATTGGTCCATTCTTCAAAATATAATTCCATTTTGTGCCATATAACCAGTCTTAGCCTCTCTCAATGTCTTGCCAGGCCTCTAATCTGGTCTCCCAGCTTCCACTCTTGCCAGGATCTCCAAAAAGAAGTCAAATGGTTCTCTTAAAGATTTAACATCTCATTGCTGTATTCTGATGTACAATTCTCTTATTGTTTCATATCCCAGTTAGAAAAAAAATGCAAATTCCTTGTTTAGCCTTCAATGGCTTACTCACTCTGGCTTCCATTAACTTTTCTGATTGAATTTTTGCACCTCAATGACCTGCTCATGTCTTCATATCTTAAGAAGATACGTAGCTGCTTCTTACCCATAGGCATCTCCATAATTTCTCTCCATTATATTTACCCCTATATTCTTACCTCTGGCTTTCTCTTC
>NW_022105004.1:0-1819 GCF_000313985.2 Echinops telfairi | reverse complement strand
ACTTAAAAAAATTTACTGTAGGTTTTTCCCTTATATGAAGTCCAGGATAGATAAATCCATAGAGACAGTAACTGGATTAATCGTTTTTGGGGGTTGGGGGCAAATAAGGAACTAATAACAATGAGTATAAGAATAAAGAAAATGTTCTAAAATTGATTTTAGTAGTGATTGCATCACTTTAAAAAATACATTTAAACTATATTGTATCTGTTAGTACGTCAATAAAACTGTCTTAAAACCCATAAAAATAACAACTGAAGAAGGGTACCGAGCTCCAAGCACACTTGGCAATGTGAGAGATTCCTGCAAAATTTAGAATACAACGCTTAAAAAATAGGGAAACCAAGGTGGCACTTGGGGTATTTCCTAGAAATGTTTAGCCAATTAAACATTTTCCTATTATCATTTGTATCTGCACCCCAAGTCTCTGCCTCCAACTATTATGATTTCAATTTACCCCATTACCTTGCTGTTGTTACTCACATCAAGTGACCACCTGTAATAAAAGAAGGTTTGGCCTACCTGTGCTCCATCATTCTGATTGTGGATAGAAACCTGTTTTGTGGCTATTGTACCTTTCCATTTCATTGTGGGTCCTTAAAATTTCGTTTGACCTCATTTCACTGAACATGATTTTCTTCTAGAAATTGGCCTCGACGGATTATGAGTCAACATGGCACAACATTCTGTATAATTGTCTCTTATACTTTATTTTTCGTTGGCCTTTCTTCCTAGTCTGTCTTTGGGAGTTTTCCAGGTGTGATCCTGCTGGTCTTTGAAATAACAGTGGCAGAACTTCCAACATCCTAAGAACAAACGAGCCACCACAGTACTATAAACTAGTCAATGGACAGTGGTTCCTGTCTCATACCCCATTCATATTTACCAGTGTTGCCTGTGCCCAATCCAAAAGGGTGTGTTTTAAATTACCTGGTGACAGCTAACTAATTTTATACTTCTTACTAAAGTAACCATATCTGCTCAGAGAGACTCAAAAAGAACGGCAGCAAGTTCAAATATGTGACACTTTAATGTAGAGACACACTTGATAGACTATGCATCTGACCACCCCTCGAACAGCAGGAGGTAATGGATCATAAGTTTCATATTTAAATAGAGTTGGTTCTCCTGACCTATAGAAACTACCTGCAAGTGATAGATTTACTGTTTTACTCTGCTATTTGTAATTATTCCATGCTGAATGATGGATGAGAAAATGAAGGGTCGTCTGACATCATCATCACTTAGGCAGCAATATTAGGTTCTGAGCAGAGAATGAAGATAGGGCATCAATACGTGTTAAGGATTAAATTAAATTTTTTTAAAAATCAGGCTGGAATTCTAACCCCTTTACCTGTTAATGTGACCTGTTAAGCTTTTCTTTTGTTATGTTGATGAGACCACACACTTCCTACTGCCTCCAGAACTGTGAGATAATGAATTCCTGTTCTTTAAAGCCATTCCCTGGTGATATTTGAAGTACAGCAACACAAGAAAACTACCATAGCTTATTTGCATTACCTGGAGTAAATTCACACCCAGAGGTTATTTTTATGGCCACTTAAACCAGATCATGAAGGTTATTCTGATAGTTGTTGTACAGGATTTATTTATATCAAAGCCAGTGAGCCTGGCTTCTACACTGAGCTCAGTTTTGACAAGAAGAGCCCACAGCATCCACATACATGTATGCTACCAGGTTGAAAAGAAGAACAGAGAGGTGCCCAGAATAAATGTCCCATTTGGAAGCTGCTGAGTTCTACAGAGTCTGTTTGAAAGCATCCCAAACCACTGATGAGTATGCTGATAGGACAGATAC
>NW_022105003.1:3854-5040 GCF_000313985.2 Echinops telfairi | reverse complement strand
GTTTGGTTTTGGCCTAGGGTTATGATAAGTATTAGTGTAAGGGTAAGGGATAGGTTAGGTTTAGTGATAGGGTTAGAAGTAGGTTTAGGGTCAGGATTAGCCCTAGGTCTATTGTTAGGCCTAGGGTTAAGGTTAGGATTGGGGTTAGACCTATGGTTAGGTTAAGAGTTATCCCTAGGCTTAGGGTTAGAGTTAGGTTTAGGGTGAGGTCTAGGATTAGGTTTAGGGTTAGGTTTATAATTAAAGTTAGCCTTAAAGTTAAGGTTAGGTTTATGCCTAGTTTTAGGGTTAAACCTAGGGTTAGTGTTAGGCTTAGGTTTAGGGTTATTCCAACATTAGGATTAGGTTTTGGTTTAGCCCTAGGTTTAGGATTAGCATTAGGGTTAGGTATTTTGTTTAGGTTTAAGTTTAGGATTAAGGTTATAATTAGCATTAGGCCTAGAGTTAGGGTTAAGCTTAGGGTTAGGGTAGGGCTAAAGTTTAGAACTAGGGTTAAATTTAGGGTTAGGGTTGGGTTAGGATTAGGCTTAGGATTAGGCCTAGGTATAGGGTTAGGGTTAGGACTAAGTTTGGTGTTGGTGTTAGGTTTATCATTGGGATTAATATTTGGGTTATGCCAAGGGTTAGGCTTAGGATTAGGGTTAGGTTTAGGCCTAGGATTACGTTTAGGTTTATTAATAGGGTTAGGGTTAGGGTTAAGCCTAGGGTTAACCCTAAATTTAGCATTAGGGTTAAGCATAGGGTTAGGGTTAGGCCTAAGGTTAGTTTTAGGGTTAGGTTTAGGGCTATGCTTGTGGTTAGTTTAAGGGTTAGGGTTATTGTTAGTGTTAGGCCTAGGATTAAGTTTAGGATTAGGGTTAGGAAAAAGGGTAGGGATAGGGGTAGCGTTAGGTTTAGAATTAAGGTGAGTTTATGGTTAGGCCTATGGTTAGGATTCAGTTTGGGGTTAGGGTTAGGATTAGGTTTAGGTTTAGGCCTTGGTTTAGGGTTGGGTTTTGTGTTAGACCTGGTGTTAGGGTTAACACGAGGTTAGCAATAGGGTTAGGGTTAGGTTTGCAGTTAAGGTTAGGTTTTGGATTATAATTAGGGTTTAGTTTAGGTTCAGTGTTAGACCTATGGTTAGCGTGAGAGTTAGCGCTAGAATTAGGGTTAGGGTGAGGCCTAGTGTTAGGGTTAGTTAAGATTA
>NW_022105003.1:0-1098 GCF_000313985.2 Echinops telfairi | reverse complement strand
GATTAAGGTTATGTTTAGGGTTAGGGCTAGGGTTAGGTTTAGTGTTAAGGTTAAGCCTAGGGTTAGGGTTAGGCTTAGTTCTAAGGTGAGGGTGAGGGTGAGGGTTAGGGTTAGGGATAGTCATAGGGTTAGGCTTAAGCCTAGGGTTTGAATTAGGGCTGTGGTGAGGCCCATATTTAGGACTAGGGTTGGGTATAGGTTCAGGGTTAGGGATAGTTTTAGGGTTAGGGTTACGCCTAGCATTAGGTTTAGGATTAGGGCTAGTGTTTGGGGAAGGGTTAGGGTTAGGTTTAGAATTAGGTTTAGGTTTAGGATAACGTTGCGATGTGGTTGAGGTTTAGGGTCGGACCTAGGTTATGGTTAGGGTTAGGTTTAGGGTTTGATTTTGGTCTAGGTGTAAGGTTAAGCCTAGTTTAGGGTTAGGGTTAGGGTTAGGGTTACGGTTAGGGTTGGGTTAGGGTCAACGTTAGGCCTAGCTTTAGGGTTAGGGTTAAGTGTAAGATTAGCTTTAGGCTTAGGTTTAGGGTTTGGGTTAGGGTTAGGTTTAGTGTTAGCATTAAGCTTAGGGTTAAGGCTAGGGTTAGGGTTAGTTCTAAGGTCATGGTTAGTTCTAAGGTTATGGTGAGGGTTATGTTTAGGGTTCGTCATAGTGTTAGGCTTAAGCCTAGGTTTAGATTTAGGGCTATGGTGAGGCCCACATTTAGGGTTAGGTTTAGGTTTAGGGTAGGGTTAGGGTTAGCATTAGGCCTAGCATTAGGTTTAGGATTAGGGTTGGTATTTGGGGAAGGGTTAGGCTTAGGTTTAGAATTAGGGTTAGGTTTAGGGTTAGTATTACGTTTAGGTTGAGGTTTAGGGTTAGACCTAAGTTATATGTAGTTTTAGGGTTTGGTTTTGGGTTGGGTTTAAGGTTAGGCCCAGGGTTCGGTTTGGGTTAGCGTTAGGTTTAGGTTTAGGTCTAGGATTAGGTTTAGAGTTAGGGTTAAGGTTAGGTTAGGCCTACGGTAAGGGTTAGGGTTAGGATTAGGTTTAGGCCTAGGATTTGGTTTAGGGTTAGGCTTAGGGTTAGCCCTAGGGTTAGCTTTAGGGTTATGGTTAGGG
>NW_022105002.1:2149-6205 GCF_000313985.2 Echinops telfairi | reverse complement strand
GCTGCACTATGTGATTCAAGGTCCTGACATGATATTGCCCAAATCTGGAGAAGTCAATGGGACCAGAGGTCACTTCCTTGCTGGACAAGGGCCTTGTAGGTGGTTTGGGATGACTTTCTCCCCCAAAATTCATGGGCAAGCTTCACCCATGTGCTCTGAGCATTTCCACTGACCACAGGCAGGCCTGGGATTTGCCTTGCTATCAGACAGAGATGTGGTAGAGAATACAAGGAAAGATCTAGACATGTAAAATTGTAACATCCTCTTTGATGATCCTTTGGTCCATTTACTGTTGTATCACTTGGAAAGATTAGGGGGGAAATCACTCATTAGGGATAGAGAACTCTATACAACCCCTGGTGAATTCCCTCTGCGTAATGACCAAGGAGGTAAGCAACCTTTGGCTTTTAGAATGAGCTCTGGAGAGTGGATTTAGTAGATACAGCCAGGGGGAAATTGAAGACTTTTCTTTTAAATGACTTTTGGCCCCCTTTTAAATGATATTGGCACATAATATCTGATGCTTTCTTTTGGATTGATGAGTTTCTCTGTTTAATTTAGTTCATACTGTTAGCTTTTCAAACTTTTATTGCCATGTAGATTTTCTAACCTTTTTGGTATGTGTCATCCAACACCAGTAAATCTATACAGAGGATAACCGGAGTTTGGGTTTCTGTGGATCTCAGGGAACATGGTTTGGAGATAAGGTTTCACACTCAGGAGTTCATGGACGAAGAAAAGATTCACAATTGAGTTTGCTCTAGCTTGCAAATCTTTTGCTGTGACTGATGGGTTGATTTTTGTAATAGAGATATAAATATCAATTCAGTCCAAATAAATGATTTTTGAAAAATAATATTGAAATCCTGGAAAACTATTTATGAATTCATTTCCAAATACATTTAAAATCATAATACATGTAGTAGATCACGTAAAACTTGACTAATCTTTAGAAAATATTTTAATCTAGAAAATGGCAAAGTACTGATCAGCATGCATTCATGATTGGAAATCAGGACCCTCCTCTCCTTGTGTCTTACTGTTGTTTCCGTTCTTTAACATATTAATAAAAACAGAAATAATTTAAAAATGATTTGCCATAAATGTAAAGAAGTGAAAAGTGTTTGAAGGCAGATTCCTAATGTATGTCATCAAAAAGGATGAATATTGGGGTCAAGCTTTCTACTTTTGTCTGATTTTTAGAGGTGATCAGTTTTTCATCCTTTCACCATGGAGTGCTTTTGAATTGGGATGCTAATAACAAGATAAAAAATTGCAATCCAGGAGCCAGTCTACAAGATTCCCGGGAGGATTGCTCATGCTCTAAAGAGACAGTCACTTAAAGCTACAGGGGGCAGTTGTACCCTGTTCTCCAGGTGACAGAGGGTCAAAATAGATGCCTCAAAGGATGGAGCTTGAACAGAGACAATCGGTGTCATAGTTCTTGGATCTTACCAGTTTCATGATATGATTCCTGTCTTTCATTTTTTGGTGCCTTCAGGTAGGAAATCAGTTGTTTTATGGAAGCACTGTTGCCTGGTGCTCTCAGTAATTCAAGGTGCTGACTTTTGGAAACTGACTGCAAACATTCACCAACTTGAAATGAGAAATCTGTCCTATGTCTTTTCAAAAAGGCTCTATTCAGCTTAGTTGTAACCTTTAAGCGAATTAGTACTTGCAGGCAATCTCATCAGGTAATGAACAGAATCATTTCTAGCTCTAAGTAAGCTGGGTTCAAATAGATCTAGTTAAAATGCAAAAACATTGCAATTATAAACACTAGGAACTTCCATGTTTTGATTTTATATTTTACATTCAATATTAGTAAGAGATCCCTTTGATGAATCTCTTTTTGGAAAGTTGAACATCTAATACTCACCGATCTTTTCTTCCACTGATTCTGCAAAAACAATAGAAGGAAAAACGTGGTGAGAATTACCGATAGAAGCAATTTTAAAGAAGAAACCAAAATAAATTCATATCCAAATAAATTTAAAATAATAACAAATATACTTGCTCAAGCTAAAGTAGACTGTTTTTTCTGGAAAACACTTTCATCTACATAATGGCCAAGATGTGATAATTATGCATTCATGTTTCCAAATAAGTACCCTCTTTTCTTTGTATCTTACTGTTGTTTTCTTTGCTCCATATTTTCTCCCAAAAAATACAAGTACTTCAATATAATTTACCAAAAAAGTAAAGAAGAGGAAAATGTTGACTGTTATTTTATTACTAACTCATCATAAAGGACGATGGTTTGGGACAAACTTTCCATTTGTCTCTGAATTATAGAGTTGCTTAGTTTTTCATCCTTTTACCATGTAGTGGATTTAATTTGGGATGCTAACTACAAGGTCTGGAATTTGAATGCAGCAGGCAATCCTCAAGAGGAAGGTCAGGATTTCTGGTGCTCTGAAGGGTCACAGTCACCTGAAAATAGAGAGGAGGCAGTCCCCTGTTTTCCGGGTCACAGAGTGACAAAAGAGATGCCTCATGGGATGGAGTTTGGACAGAGACATTAGGTGGAATAGATCTTTGCTTGTAGTATTTCCATGACATTATCCTATTCTTTGATAGTTTTCATTGCCTTTACATCCGCTGCACCATAGAAGGGTTCTTGCACGCTACTCTCACCAGTTCACGGTACTGAACAAGGGACAATGACTGTAACATTCACCCATTTGTTGAAATTTAGGACACAATTCTATTTCTTTTCACGAAGCGCATCTCTGCTTTGTTGTAACCCGTATGTTAATTACCAAATGCAGGGAATCTCAATAGCCAAGTAAAGGAAACGTTTGTAGAATCAAGTGAGCTAAGTTCAAATAAATTGAAGCATGTGACAAAACCAATTTTACTCCAGGAGGAAGATGTCCTTTGTAGCCTGAAACCCTAGGATCTGCACCCTTCAATTTTACATTTTATATACAATATTAGCAAGAAATGCCTCCTCTTTCTCTGTTTGCTCTGATGCACTGTGATTAGTCTCTTTCTATAAGATTGAACAAATAAAAGTACTCACTCTTCTCTGCTTCCAGTGTTACTGCAAAAAAACAAATGTTGGAAAGTTATCAGTTACTGATAGTAGCAATTTTAAAGGAGGAACCATATTTTAAATATGAGAATTTGATGTGGAGAGAGCCATTCCTTTCCTTTAAGGTACACACCACTACACCTCTCAAGTCTTATTGTCATCCTCAAGCCCTGACCGTGTTACCATCATGTGCTTTGTGGGTGTGAGAATATTCAAGTGTCTGATTTTCTCTTCCTTCATTTATGTCCAAAACGAGTCCTTTAAAATATCCCCAAATGCAAGTCAACGGTCATGGAAGTTCTCATGGAAGAAGTACACTGTGCCATGTGAACCCACAACTGCACATACTAGATTGTAAATCTGGAGGCGTCATTGGGATCAGAGCTTTCAGGCAGAACACCTGGACTTTTGTAAAAGGCTATGGATGACCCTCTGTCCCCCAAAATTCAGTAGGAAGGGTCACGCGTATGGTCTAAGCACACTGTGCTATGTGATTCAAGGGCCTGACATAATATAGCCCAAATCTGGGGTTCTCAATGGGATCAGATTTTACTTGCATAACAACTGCCTTGTAGGTGGTTTGGAATGACGTTCTCCCCCCAAATTCATGGACAAGCTTCCCCCATATGCTCTGAGCCTTCCCACTGATCATAGGCAGTGCTGGGACTTGCTTAGCTGTCAGACAAAGATGTGGTAGAGAACACTAGAAAAGATCTAGACATGTCAAATTGTAACATCTTCTTTGATGATCCTTTGGTCGCATTTATTGTTGTATCACTTTGAAAGACCAGGGGGGAAATCACTTTTTAGGGATAGAGAGGTCTATACAGCACCTGCTGACTTCCCTCTGTGTAATGTCCAGGGAGGTGAGGATCCTTGCTCTCTGAGAGTGTGATTGGAGAGTCCATTTAGCAGATATGGCCAGGGGAAAAGTGAATACTTTTCTTTTAAATCACTTTGGCCCCCTTTTAAATGGTTTAGCACATAATATCTGATGCTTTCTTATGGATTGATAAGTT
>NW_022105002.1:0-2049 GCF_000313985.2 Echinops telfairi | reverse complement strand
GTACTCACTCTTCTCTGCTTCCAGTGTTACTGCAAAATAACAAAAGTTGGAAAGTTATCAAAGTTATTGATAGAAGCAATTTTAAAGGAGGAACCAAATTCTAAATCTATGAATTTGATGTGGAGAGAGCCATTCCTTTCCTTTAAGATATACACCACTACAACTCTCAAGTGATTTTGTCATCCTCAAGCCCCGACAGTGTTACCATCATGTGCTTTGTGGCTGTGGGAATATTCAAGTGTCTGATTTTCTCTTCCTTCATTTATGTCCAAAACGAGTCCTTTAAAATATCCCCAAATGCAAGTCAACGGTCATGGAAGTTCTCATGGAAGAAGTACACTGTGCCATGTGAACCCACAACTGTACATACTAGAATGTAAATCTGGAGGCGTCATTGGGATCAGAGCTTTCAGGCAGAACACCTGGACTTCTGTAAAAGGCTATGGATGACACTCTGTCCCCCAAAATTCAGGAGGACGGTTCACGCTTATGGTCTAAGCACACTGTGCTATGTGATTCAAGGGCCCAACATAATATAGCCGAAATCTGGGGTTCTCAATGGGATCAGATTTTACTTGCGGAACAACTGCCTTGTAGTTGGTTTGGAATGACGTTCTCCCCCCCAAATTCATAGGCAAGCTTCCCCCATATGCTCTGAGCCTTCCCACTGACCATAGGCAGTGCTGGGACTTGCCTAGCTATCAGACAAAGATGTGGTAGAGAATACTAGAAAATGAAAATACAAGACATGTCAAATTGTAACATCTTCTTTGATGATCCTTTGCTCGCATTTATTGTTGTATCACTTTGAAAGATTAGGGGGGGGGGAATCACTTGTTAGGGATAGAGAGGTCTATACAGCACCTGCAGACTTCCCTCTGTGTAAAGACCAGGGAGGTGAGGATCCTTGCTCTCTTATTAGAGTGTGATTGGAGAGTCCATTTAGCAGATATGGCCAGGGGAAAAGTGAATACTTTTCTTTTAAATCACTTTTGGCCCCCTTTTTAATGGTTTAGCGCATAATATCTGATGCTTTCTTATGGATTGATAAGTTTCTCCATTTAATTAATTAATGTTCTTAGATTTTCAAACTTTCTTTGCATGCAGATTTTCTAATATATTTTTGATGTGTGTCATCCAACACCAGTGAATCTGTACAGAGAATAACTGGAGTTTTGGTTTCTGTGGATCTCAGGGGACATGGTTTGGGGATAGGGTTTCAAGCTCAGGAGTTCATGGAAGAAGAAAATATTCACAATTGAGTTTCCTCAAGATTGCAAATCTTGTGTTGTGAGTGATGGATTAAATTTTGTTATATATGTATTCAGTCCAAATAAATGATGTTTGAAAAATAATATTAAAAATCCTGGAAAACTATTTATGAATTCATTTCCAAATAAATTTAAAATCATAATACATGTAGAAGATCACGTAAAACTTGACTATTCTCTAGAAAATATTTTCATCTACGTAATGGTAAAGTAGTGATCACCATGTATTCATGATTGGAAACCAGTAGCCTCCTCTCTTTATGTCTTACTGTTGTTTCGGTTCTTCCACAGGATGGTAAAAGCAGAAGTCATTAAAAAAACAATTTACCATAAACATACACAAGAGAAGAGTGTTTAAAGAGAGGTTCCTAATTTATGTCACCCAAAAGGATGAATATTCGGGTCAAGCCTTCTATATTTGTCTCATTTTTATAGTTGCTCAGTTTCTCAACCTTTTACCATGTAGTGGTTAGGGGTTGGGATGCTAATTACAGGATAAGTAATTGGAATCCAGAAGTCAGTCCACAAGATTTCCCAGGAGGATTTCTCATGCTCTAAAGAGTCACATTCTCCTGAATCTACAGGGGCATTTGTAGCCCGTTCTCCAGGTCACACAGGGTCAAAATGGATACCTCCTAGGATGGAGCTTGAACAGAGACAATCGGTGTCAAAGATCTTGGATCTTAGCATTTTCATGATATGATTCCTCTCCTTCATGTTTTTGTGCCTTCAGGTAGGAAATCAGTTGTTCTATAGAAGCATTGTTGCCTGGTGCTCT
>NW_022105001.1:2946-5035 GCF_000313985.2 Echinops telfairi | reverse complement strand
GGAGTGAGTTCATCTCCAGATTTTAAGAGTAGCTGAGGACCATAGCTTTGGGGCTACTACCAGTCTCTGTTAAACCAATAAACCTGGTGTTTTTTATCGTTTTGATTTTTGTTCTACATTTTTCTTCCAGTAGATCCAGGACTTTTTAACGTAATCCCTTTCAGAGGAATTGGTAGTGATAACTGGACACCATCTAGTTCTTCTAGTTTTGGGGTCCTAGAGACTGACACTTGTGTGATCTATTAGTCCATTGGACAAGTGGCTTTTCATGTGTCTTTGATGATCTTTACTATTCTTCGTTCTGGTTGGGTAGAGAAACCAATGGTTTTTAAGATCCCAGTTAACAAGTTACAAAAGTCAGCTGTAGAACATTTTCTCTGTGGATTCTATAATGCCGATTAATGTGTCTCCCCAAACTATGGGCCCCCAGACCCATCGACTCATTTCCTCAAGATGTTTGCATACAAATGAGAAGTTTTCATAACTTTGTCCCTCATATGCTATATTCTTGGATATTTGAAAAGCATATGTAAATATTGTTGTTATTGGGTCCCGTGGATTCAACTTCAACGCTAGACACCCTATGTACGACAGGATGAAGCACTGTGCCATCCTCACAGTTGTTAAACTTGAGCCTGTTGTTGCAGCCACTGTGTCAATCCATCCCTCTTCGAGGGTCTTCTTCTTTTTCACTGACAATCCACTATACTAAGCACAGTGCCCTTTTCCAGGGACAGGTCTCTCCTGATTACATGTCCAAAGTGAGTGAGATGGTATCTCATCATACTCTCCTCTAAGGAACAGTCTGACTACACTTCCTCCAAGACAGATTGTTTGTTCTTCTGGCAGTCCGTGGTACTTTAAATACCCTTCACCAACACAGCAATTCAAAAGCATCAGTTCTTCTCTGGTCATCCTCATTCATTGTCCACCTTTAATATGCGTATGAAGCAATTGAAATGACCATGGCTTAGGTCAGGCACACTTTAATCTTCACAGTGACATCCTTACTCTTCAATACTTTAAGAAATTCTTGTACCACATTTTCCCAGTGCAATAAGTCCTTTGATTTCTTGATTGCTGCTTTCATGAGAATTGTGAATCAAAGCAAAATGAAATCCATGACATCAGTGTTCTGTCTTTATCATGTCGTGATACATATGTAGAAATACCTTCTGTCAAACATGTATTCAGAACTCACTTCCATTGAGTCAATTCCTACTTCTGTCAACCCTATCACACAAGGTAGAACTGCCCCAATGGTTTTCTGAGATGGTGACATTTTACAGGAGTGGAAAACCCCATCTTTTTCCCTCAGAGCAGCTGGTGGTTTTGACCTGCTTACTTTGTGGTTAGCAGTTCAATGCATAACTACTACGTATTTTTTTATATAGTCCCATTCTTCTCCTTAACCCTGTTGAGCTTGCGTGTTTCATCTATATTCCCACTCATAAATTATACTTATTGCAGGATGTATCTCTGTTGCCTTCAACTCCAGTACTCCTCCCAGAGTCTTCCTTTGTCTGCATCATTTTTCGTTTTAAACTTGTACTTCACCCAGTTTACTATGTTTCTACCCTCTAAAGAGTGATTTACATTTTCTTTTCCACCCACCTTTGGTAACCATTAAACAGTGCTTCTTTTTATGTACAAGTCTTATCTTGATGTTTTAGAATAGTGACAAAATTTATCTTTTTGTGATTGACTTACAGTGTAATGTTGTCCAGCGTCATTCATGTTAGGACGTGTTTTACAGACTCATCGTTAGTCTTTTTCATTGCCTAGTATTCCGTTGCATGAGTGCCATAGTTTGTCGTCTTTTGATGGGCACTGAAGTTTGTCCCTGTTTTTTCTTTGATGATGTCTATAATTTTAGGTTTTACATTTAAGACAGGTTTTTGATCTGTCTTGAGCTCATTTTTGTAAACTGTATGAGATAGTCAAGATTGAGGAGGCAGGAAACCCACCCAGTATTCCTGCCAGGTGGGAGTTGGGGGTGCTCTATTAGACAAAGAGATCACAGGGGGTTGCACCTGGTCCTGTTGGTGTAGGTGGTCCTGTGGGTAGGTAGCTAGAGGCAGGATACCTA
>NW_022105001.1:0-1019 GCF_000313985.2 Echinops telfairi | reverse complement strand
GTGACCCTTTTGTGAGATGTCTAAATGTCTACAGATGGGCTTTGGGTGTCCACTCCATGCAGTTCGCCTTTGTTAAAGGGGGTAGTCACCATCAAAAATCTCTAAGTAAAGAATATTAATGCAGCTACTTCTTGGACTTGTTTATGGCTGCTCTTAAGTGTTCAGTATAATTTTATTAGCTATTAAAATGTTAAAGATTAGAATATCATGGAAATTAACATACCTTTTAAATTAAAATCATTGATGGCTACTTTCTTTCTTGAAAACGCTGAGAATCAGTTCAGCACTTTATGGACAAACTGAAAACTATTAGTTAAAGTTAGCTGAGAGTTAGAGAAATGCTTAGCTGTGAAAAGGACCTCATAATTATTAGGTTCACAGAAACATTAATTCATTTGAGTGATATTTGACAAGGCCAATCAAAAGCTAGGAGCTGTTATATTTGCCTTATTTCCCCCCCCTGCCTTAGGGGGAATGTTTGTTGCCTATTTGTGAATTAAAATTCAAGAGCAAACATCCCTACTTCTTTGATCCTGTGTTTGGCTTTGAAATAGGAGTGGATTTGGTAGGCCTTAGTGCCCTTCTTCTCTAGTCTTTAGCTCAGCAAATCAGAATTTGCAGGGAAGAGCCTGCTCACGTATGCTGGGATTAGAAGAGTGATGCCTTAGTAGAATACAAACTTGCTTTTCTGACAAATGCAGCAGCTTTTATACTACCAAGAAATGGGTGCATTTTTTTAATAAAGTTTAAGACCTATTGCAGTGAAATTTTTGTTGATTCTAGAATAAGGCTTTCTTGAGGAGCTTACGTATCTGTTTTTATATGCTTTGACAAGGAGTTGGTAGATTTGTGTTTAGGGCTTTCACTCAAACTCATTGCCATCAAGTCAGTTCAGACTCACAGTGACCCTATAGGACGGAGCAGAGCTGCCTCTGGGTTTCTAAGTCTTAGAACAGTCTGTAACTCTTTACAGGAGTAGAAACCCCTGTCTTTCTCTTAAGGAGAGGCTGGTGGTTTTG
>NW_022105000.1:2971-5097 GCF_000313985.2 Echinops telfairi | reverse complement strand
CACAAGATTTCCTTCCTCAGAATCTCCAGCCAATAAATGGTCTAACGGTGCGCTCTCCGCTGGCAAGCGAACGGGACTGCCCACTCCTTTGTCCTGCAGTCATGAAAATAACCTGGCCTGCTTCAGTTCTGAGAGGTCATCGACTAGGAAGGACCCTCCGTTTCTCCCACCCAAAGCACCTTAATAATTGTTTTATTGAGTGACTGGGTTTCTCAGCTAACAATCAGAGATGAAGGAAACCTTTTTCTTCTTTCTTTCTTTCTCTTGGGGGTATAAAGGATTAAAAGCAGATTTGTAGGATGCGCCCGCATACAGGGATGAATTGAGCATTCCCAAAATGAACATCCTAACCTGTGAGATGAATATGAGGAAGTATTTACAGTGACTGCCTCACAGTCTCAACTAAGCTTTGCCCTTCAGTGGATAACGCACTCTATTTAAAACCCTAGGTGGTGTAATTGCATCCAGAGGCATGTTGATCTACATTCTACATAGTCTTAAATAGCTCCCAATAAACAGCCTCTGGAGCACAGTTCTACTCTAACACACCTGGGATCTCCATCCATTGGAATTGTGCATTGTGCAACTCGGTTGTTTTTTGGGGTTTTTTTTGGCATCTGCTTCAGTAACATGGGGGATGGTACTTGACTGATGCCTTGAGTAAACTTGAAAAGTAACCCCTCCACGGAGACTCTTCTTATCATTCTCTATTCCTTGCACAGACCCACTTTTCCTTGCCATGAAAGGCAGCAGGGTCCTGGATGCTCTTAATATATCCAGAGAATACAGAACCCAGGGGATGCCGCTGCTAAGAAAGGCTGTCGCTTTGTTTCAACATCTGGTTTTGTTTTATGCTTTCTGGGAAAGCTCCATGGGTAGGCAAGAAAAATAGCGTTCATATTTTTCATACATTTCTTCTGAAATAGCGCATTGTGTGCAATGGTGGGCAGTAAAGGGCTTTCAATCCTTGGCTGACAGCTCAGGGAGCTGATGTCTTGGTACGTTTATAACACGGGTTCTTGAATGCCCTGAAGTGTGATGAATGCTGCCTGCATCTTGAAGTACTTCCGTATACTCTACACAATTCTTTAAGAATTAAGAGGACATTTCCTGTTCATGTCCCAATGCTTTCCAGTGTACCTAGTCACTGTTTTCTTAGCATGTTTATAACATATATTTTATTGGTGAATGTAGTAGGAATGCATTTTAACATAGGTATTGGAGAGATGAGGGTTCAATATCAGCACTGTAAATTTCTAACTGGGTGACCCAGGTCAAGTTCTGAAATCTTGCTAAACCAATTTTATCATCTTTAAAGTGACGAAGTACAAGGGGGTACCTCTCAAGCCCTGGAATTGTGCTGGGTGAAGCAGAATTGTTTTCCATACCCATTTTTTCCATTCAGAGAGCATCAAGGAACTTGCTCAAAGTTAGTGCACCCAGTGGCATCCCCTGGGAAGGTTCTCTGGTCACAGTAAGTTTTTTCATCAAAGCAATTGTGCTTGAACCTCGTTTTTTTGTGATAGCCAATTAAAAAAAACTGCGTGGCTGTGACATTTTGTTTCCTGCTATGGGAAAAATGACACATAAACTGTTGTGATGTTGAACACAGCTTACAGGGACAACGCTATGGGAAAAACTCAAGTGTACGAGTGATTTTCTCATTTCCAAAAGAGGTGAAATGTTGATTGATGGACGCCTGTCAACTACCTGAATGGATGAAAATGTTGACTCATAGTGCATTTGGAGTTTGTTTCACCAGGTCAGACTGTTAATCAAGTTTTCTATTTAGAAGTTCTGAAAAGATTGTGTAACAGTGTGCGACAAAAAAGTCCTGCTTTGTGGCAGACGGGGGACTGTTTCTGCCACCACTACAATGCACCTGCTCATGCAGCCATCTCAGAGTGCCAGTTTTGGCAAAAGAACAGAATGCCTCTTTTGCCCCAGGGACCTTATTCACCTGACTTTGCTCCGTGTGACTTCTTTTTGTTTCTGTGAACGGAGGGACATGAAAATGAAGTGACTTGAAGATGTAGAGGACGGGAAGCCAAAAAACGAGGGGGGTGCTGCAAACCATCTAAACAGGTGAGGGTGAAAAATGTCTCCAAGAACGGAATCGCAGATTT
>NW_022105000.1:0-1896 GCF_000313985.2 Echinops telfairi | reverse complement strand
TCATTTATTACACTTAATATTTTCCCCTAGCCAAGCAGACAACTGTCTTAACAAGCAAGCAAACACAAGCTTTTGTTGTCTTTAAGCTCTTTTTAAGGATAACCAAAACCTTCAGGACATTTGTTAGCACATGTAACAAGTAGTTACATGTTGAAAAACATATTTGCACTTCTCTCAGAAAATATAAGAGTCTAATTTCCCTCCCCTGTAATGTGAACTGTATTAGGGACTCATTCCTTTGTTAAAAACAAAAACAAAAACAGTTTTACTGAGATATTGAGATATAATTGACATATACAGGTTGGATATATTTTAAATGTGTACTTCAATAAGTTTTGAGATATACACACACCTGTGAAATCAAGGTAAAAAATGGCGTCCATTACTCGCACCATATTCCCATACTCATTTTCAGTCTTTGCAGTCTCTCTTCTCCCATCTCCCTGCCCCCTGCCTCTTCCAAACTCTGTCTACAACCAGCCCCTAATCTTTTTTATAAACAAGTTTTTTAAATTGTGAATTAGTTGAGGGTTTACATTTTGACCAATCTCTTTTATATTTTTGAAAAGAATTTTAGCTAAATTGTATTCTAGAGGCTGTGTCTGTAGGCACTCTGTTTTCTTTTAAGGACTGAAAGATGTAACTTGGGCTAACTTTATAGTTTATACGTTTTGTAGTTATTGATCATTCCTTTTTGTTGCCAAATTGGTTTCCATTATATTGATATACCACAGTTCTTCTGCTGATGAACCTTTACAAGCAAAGTTGTATTTGTAGTTAAGCCTTTATATATTTCATTTCTCTTGGACATTAACTAGGAGTGGAATGACTGGTTTGGAAAGTGTGAGCTTCCCTTTTAAAGAAGCTGCCAAATTGTTTCACTTTATATCCTCACTGGCTGCAGACGCAAGTTGCAGTTGCTCCATGTTCTTTCCAGTACATGGCAAGGTTAGTCTATATTCTGGACACGAGTTTTTCATCAGATACGTAATTTGAAATGTTTTTCTTCATATGGCATGCCTTTTCATTCTGTTAGCATTATCTTTCCAAAAGCAAGCACGTTAAAATTTTGATGAAACCTAATATAATTTTTATCAGTTTTTTCCTTTTATGAATTGTATTTTTTATTTTGCTCTTAAGAAAAATTTGCCTAACCCATATTCACCAAGATTTGTCTTCTGTATTTTCTTCTAGAAGCTTTATAGATTTTCTTTAACTTTTAATCTATGATTCATTTTACTAAAAATTTATAATAGAAGGTGGTATGTGGAAAGATGTTTTACCTCTCATTCCTCCTCCCCTCCCTTTCTCGCTTCTTTGTTTTTGCACGTGTCTAACCACTTGTCATGCACATTGAGTGTGTTTCCAAATACGATGAAATCCTTGACTATTTCAATCTTTTCCCCATTTATCATGATGCTATCTCTTGGTCTAGCTGTGGAGATTTTGCCTTTACATGAAGTTGTAATGTGTAGTGAAGGCTGTCATCTTTGATCTTCAGCAGCAAGGGCTTCAAGTCCTCCTCACCTTCAGCAAGCAAGGTTGTGTCATCGAGGATGGCAGGATGTGAAGTCTTCTTCCAGTCCTGATACCACTTGCTTCTTCTATAGTCAAACTTCTCTGATGATTAGCTCAGCATCCAGATGGAATTAGCATGGGGAGAGGCTACAACCCTAGTGTCCACCTTTCCACATTTTAAACAAAGCAGTATTCCTTGCTTTGTTCAAATGATCACCCTTGATCCATGCACAGGTTTCACATGAGCATAATGAAATGTTCTGGAAATTCCATTCTTCTCAAGATGATCCATAGCTTTTGTTCTGTTTTGTTTTAAACATAGTTCTTTTTTATGATCCACATAATCATGTGCGTTAGCATAGTCAATAAAGTACAAGT
>NW_022104999.1:3321-5103 GCF_000313985.2 Echinops telfairi | reverse complement strand
TTTCAACTCTGTTAACTGTTTCTTTTTATTATTTACCTTTGTATTTTATAGTAGTCAACATCTGTATTATCTATTGCTATGACTGTTCAAATTGTTGAGCCATGTTACTGTCTTCATCATGTTTCTGATATAAATTGTGTTTTTCCACCATGTTATTGTTACCTTTGTTTTCTAAGTATCACTAATCCACTTTCTTGAAAAGCATCAAGTCTCCCCCATATTTAAAGTCACCTTGTATCTGTAGGTCACCTTGTATCTTCCGTCTTTCTATGACCTTTTCTTCCCTCCTCCTCTTCCCTCTGTCTTCTTTCTTAAAGTTTATTTTTTGTGTGTAGTAAAACATAAATGTTTTCCCCAAAACTGCTGATTTACTTTGGTAGCAAATAGTTGTTCTTTGAGAGTACTGATGGTAGACAAGACCCATTAAGGTGAAGTGAGCAACTAAAATATCCAACAGTTTACATACAGTGTCCCCAAAATGGCTACTTTTAAAGAGTTAAGCATCTATGTCTACTGACAGCAATGCAAAAACCACTTTGAGACTTGAAACAAATGCTCATGAGGGAGGAAAAAGTTGTACTTAATTTTATCTAAATGTACTTCCAGCCAATAGTCTAGTAACATTTTTCCTCCCAATCTAATACTCCCTTTCCATAAACCTGTTCCTGGGAACCAGACGATTTATATAATGAGGGGTTTAACTTAGAGAAATTGTTGCATTTTGAATCAGTTTAAATAAGCAGTAAATTTTTGCTTCCCTGTTAATGTGTTAGTGGTTGTGTCTAAAAAAATGGAGTTCTTAAAAAGGTACTATTTCTGATTTCTTTATTATCTGTACCCTTTGGAAAGTAATCACATGAAAGTACAAAATTAGCAAATATCTTGAAATGTATATATAAAACGTACATTACTTTTAATTTCAACTCTCATTTGTTAGTGTACCATTCAATCTTTTATTTTTAAAAATAATAAAACAAAACAGGAAAAGCAAGGAAAACAATTCTAAAGGTTGTTTTATGCTGTTCTTTTGAAAAGGAAGCTGTTCCTTTTAACCGTACACCCAGCCCGCACTCCAGTCGTAAGCACATCATTTACTTGTTTTGGTCAGGGGAGGTTTTGTCCCACTCCCACAGCTTCTGGTTATCAGGAGGAGTGTGGTCCTGGTGCTGTTGGTGTAGTCCTTCCAATAGTCTCCATCTTCATCTTCGCTTTTGAAGGCATTTCCATCGGGTTCACTATCTTCAGCTTCGTTAAAAGCTGCTGTTACTACAGAAAGCATTTGGGAGCAAAAGTTGGCACTGTTTCTTTAGGCTTATTTGATCCACATTTGATGGATATGCCTCATGCTTCCTCTGTCAATCACTTGTGCCAAATTCCTACTTGGAGAATCTTTGTAGGCATTGTTGGGAAGCCTTCAGCTTATTCAGCTGATCACTTCTCAGTGCTGGGGCTGGAACTTTCCCTCCCATTTCTCTGGCCTCGATAGCTCCAGTGGTCAATTCTCCAGCTTCTCCTCTCCTACCACCCTTGTCTGCCATTTCCCCTGCCCCAGTCTCTTCTGCACCATGCCAAAGATGCATAGCCCCGCCTAGCCAAGTTATAAAATTGAGCCTTAAATTTTTTCATTGTAAGACATTTGAGGGGGTACTCAAAAAAAGAACCCAGAAAACTCTACTGGGTGACTGACTCCCTCTTAGTTAGTGGTGTCACCTGCGAAGATTCTCTCTGGTCACAGTGAATTTTTTTCATAAAAGCAGTTTCACTCGAACCTCCTTTTTGTGA
>NW_022104999.1:0-2020 GCF_000313985.2 Echinops telfairi | reverse complement strand
CTAATAGAATAACCTTTTACTCTCCTCAGCCAGTTTATAATGAATGTGTAACTTATACATGAAACCTGCATTTTTGACTCAAGAATCAAAACTGAACCAAAGTGGAGAAGTAATACAACATTGTAAAGATAAAACTTTAAAAGATAAAACTTTAAAAGTAATACAACATTGTAAAGATAAAACTTTAAAATGGAAAAATGGGAAGGTGTTTTAATTATATTACTTTGATGGTCTAACTATATTACTTTGATGGTCTAACCAAGGCAGATGAAGAGAGAATTGTTAGGTGCGATCTGGTGGGTTCTGACTCACGTTGTTAGGTGCCAGTGAGTTGTTTCCAACCCATAGTGACCCTGTTGTGCACAATATAAGGGAGCACTGTCCAGCCCTGCACCATTCTCACACGTGTTCCTCTGTTGAGCCCATTATTGCAGCCATTGTGTCAATCTATCCCTTTGAGGCCTTCCTCTTCACTGCCCCTCACCCTAATTTGATGTCCTCCTCAGGGACTGTCTCTCCTGACAACATGTTCAAATTATGTCAGGTGAAGCCTCACCAGCTTTTCCTCTGTGGAGCACTTTGGCCTTACTTCTTCCGAGACAGATTTGTTTGTCCTTTGGGCAGTACGTGGTGCTGTCAGTCTTCTTCTCCAGCTCCACGATTCAAATGCATCGGGTCTTCTCCATCTTCCTTGTTCCCTGTCCAACTTTCACTGATTCATTGTGGTCCCATGTACAACGAAGTGAAACACTGCCCAGTCCTGGACTGTCCTCACAGTTCGGTTTGAGTCCATTGTTGCAGCCACTGAGTTGGTCCATTTTGTTGAGCTCGCTCTTTTTTCCTTACCTTCTACTTTACCAAGCATGATGTCCTCTCTCGATAACATGTGCAAAGTCTCACTTGAAAGGAGCATTATGGTTGCATTTCTTCTAAGATCTCCTAATTCATTCTTCTGGTAGTCCACAGTACTTCCAATAGTTTTAAATCAAAACCATAATTCCAATGCATTATTCTTGTATAGTCTTATTTGTTCAACTTTTACTTGCATTGCATAGAGGTCGTTGGAAATACCCAGGCCTGAGTCAGGGACTCCTTCGTCTTCAAAGTGACGTCTTTGCTCGTCAACACTTTTAAGGAAGTCTTGTGCAGCAGATTTGCCCAGTTGACTTACTCAATTGACGGACTCTGCAAGTCCTTAATGTATTATATTCACAGTTCACTGGGGAAAACACAGCTTGCTGGTGGCAGGGACTATCAAGGTTGAAACCAGGTATGAAGGTAACAGCAATCTGGAATATTGGATATGGTTTATGTTTGGCCAGCAGCATAGGGCCAGCCAGGTTTCAAAGTCTTTTTGAGGACTGGGTATAATATCAAAAACCGTTATTGTCTACAATTAACATTGTTAACAATTCTACAGTTACACTGTAAACCACTTTAGAGTTAATTATAGAATAACTTTTATATTGGTAAAATACTGTCTTTGATATTTTATCTAATTTTGCAACCTACAATGCAGAGCAATCCCAGCCAAGCTGCATACTGCAGAGAGTTGCCCCAACCAATGTGCCCTTTCAGTTGTATCTGGAAACAAAATTTGCAATTTTAGTATATAACTGTATATACATTTAAAAATTTTTAAGTTATTAGGAGTTAGAGTACTTTTTTAATTGAAATATCTTACCCTTTTTGTGTGTCTGTTGATTTTGCAGGTTTAAGTTTGCAGCATGATGCTTCCAGTTCTCTTCTGAGCTGCTCAATCACGGACTCTGATACAGAACACAGTAGTTTTGAAGAGAGTTTAAGTAGCTTTCCATCACCTGAACTGTTCAGAGGGCCAGATTATTTAGGTGAGAAAATAAAGTCAGCTCCTGAATGACTTCAGTACAGAAATTGTAACTTTGTCTTCAGATTCTTCAATGAATGTGTTCCTGTGGAGAAAACAGCGTTTTCTTCTACTTTACCCTTACTGCTGATAATTCTGTTTTATGTTACATCACATAGGGACTTCAGAGAAAAA
>NW_022104998.1:3848-5104 GCF_000313985.2 Echinops telfairi | reverse complement strand
TGGTCCACCCGGAGGAGCCTTTGCGACTTGGACCCTCACAGAAATTCGCAGGCAGCGGGAAAGAGCCCCAGGTTGTGGGGTCTGAAGACGCACCCTGTCCACAATCCATCATTGTCTGGGCTCTGTGGACTGGCAGGAAGGCTACTTCCTCTGACCTCAGTTGCCTAATTTGACCTCAAACCTGTCAGAGCTTCAAGGTAGCCACAGACATGCCCCTCCGCCTCTCTCCCTTCTGCTGTCAGGGAACTGTCACCTCTCAACGAGGGTTTCCATCACCACCAGGCCTCTGTCCCTCTACCTTCCGTTCTCTTGCCCTCTCTCTGTATCTGTCCCCAGCTCTCTTGGAATTTCTGTCTCCTTCTCTCTCTGTCCGAGTCTCCTGTCCCCTCACTTTGGGTGTCTCTGTCACTCGCTCGCTGGGTCTGTCCCCCCTTTTGTTGAGTGCCTGCCCCCATCTCTGGGTCTCTGTCCCTCTCTGCCTGCCTGCAGCTCCCCTTCCTTGCAGTGTGCATGCCCAGGCCAGCGGCCAGCCTTGTGGCCCACCTCTGCCCCAAGGCTTGTGCCTTTTCGGCATTGCGGAGAAGGAACCCTAAGCTGCCTGAGGCTGCTGTCCCTCCTCCCCACCCTCCTCCCTCTTCCTCCTCCCGAAATGAGCTGCCGCCTCCCTGCTGCCCGGGGCGCTTTCTGGGGCACCACCATCCGTCCGGGAAGCAATAAAAAATAGCTCCAGTGGGAGGTGGATTCCAGCGCCAGCGAGTGGGGCAGGACTGACATGTGGAAGGGCGCTGGGTGGGGTTGCCCTGCAGGGCGGGGCTCACTCGGGGTGCCCCCTCTCTCCCCTCCCAACCCCGCCCTCCCTACCCTACTTCTTTCTCTCCCGCATGGCTGGGGTCCTGCCCTCCTACCCTAGACCCACTCCCACGTGTCCCCATAGCCGACAAGGAAGAAAAAAAAAAATCTTTGCTTTAGCATCAAATTCCCTTACCACCCTGAGCCTCTGTGGTTAGTCTTTTGTTTGTTAAGCTTTGGCACCGGGACTCTACCACTTCCCAGGACCCAGGCTTTCCAAGAAAATGAGAAGAGGAACTTAGGACTGTGCTTGGCACACACCAGGTGCTCAAGAAACAGGGAGGGAGAGGCTGGGGGGGCTGGGGTGTCAGTTGTGTCCCCCAAAGCCCTAACCCCCTGTTCCCTGAGACTGTAATCATGTTTCGAAATAAACTCACCGCCCTTGAGTTTCTATGGACCCTGTAAGG
>NW_022104998.1:0-1778 GCF_000313985.2 Echinops telfairi | reverse complement strand
CACAAAGCCAGCAGTTGGAAGCCAGCAGCCCCTCTGAGGGAGAAAGAGGAGGCTTGCTACTCCCATAAAGGGTTACAGCAGTATAAATAGCAATGCCTATCTATAACCCCTTCCCAGGGGGATGGACAACAGACAAGGGGGTGGGGGGAGACATCGGACAGTGCAAGACATGAAAAAGAGTAATAATTTGGAAATTATCAAGGGTCATTAGGGAGGGAGGGAGGGGGGAAATGAGGAGCTGATACCAAGGGCTCAAGTGGAAAAAAAATACTTTGAAAATGATGGCAACATGTGTACCAATGTGCTTGAGACAATGGATGGATGGATTGTGGTAAGAGTTGTTCGAGCCCCCAATAAAATGATTTTTAAAAAATAACAATGCATAATACATTAAGGGTTCTTGAGGGTGGCAGGGCGGGGGAGGGAGGGGGAAAAAGGGGAACTGGTATCCAGGGGTTCAAGAAGCAGCTAAAAATGAGCTGATCCCAAGGGCTCAAGTAGAAAGAAAATGTTCTGAAAATGATGACGGCAACCTATGTACATGTATGCTTGACACAATGGATGGATGGAAGGATTGTGATGAGAGCTGTACGAGTCCCCAACAAAATTATTTTTAAATGATTTTTAAAAATAAATTAATAAAATGACTCCCTTTAAAAAAAGAAGAAGAAAAAAGTAGATAATGTTTTAAAATTGTGGATGGCAATATTTGTACATATCTGCTTAATATAATGGATGTGTGGACTGTTAGATGTAAGAGCCCCCGATAAAATGGTTTATTAATTTTTTAAAAAAGTTACAGTTTCGTAAACCCATAGGGGCAGCTCTGCTCTGTCCTATAGGGTGGACATGAGTTGAAATTGAGGTGAGCTTGCTTTGGTTTGGTTTGGGGGGCCAGTGCCTGGCCCCTTGGAGGAGTTCGGGGAATACTTGCTGGCAGCACACATGTGAGACTGCCTGTCTGTTTTACAGATGAGAAGACGGAAGCTCGCGGAAGCTCAGCAAGTGCTCGGTAAATGGTAGTGGGCTAAGTTATCATTACATGCTCCCGGTTCTTGTTGGTGATTCTCTGGGTCCCGTTCAAGGGCCAGCCCCCGGGGACACCTTGTGGGGTTGGGGGATGAGGAGGGAGGAGCGAGGCATGTGGGAAACTAACACGGAGGGAACTATGAGCCCAGGACTCTGTTCCCTGACTTAGAACAGAGGGACTCCGGAAAGTGAAATGAGAGGTCAAGTCCAAGTCCATGAGCCTGCTTTAAATGTCATTCCCACAGATTCTCCCCTAACAGCTGTGCTGCCTTAAAGTGAGCCCATGGTGGATTCTGTCTCCCTGTAGAAGCTGGCATGATCCTTTTCTCTCTTCCTGCCGTGTCACCCCTCCTACCTTCCCCCAATGCAGGTATGAGGTTTCCTCACCTGTGAGCTCAGGGACTTTACTGTGGTTACTGCCCACCTTGTGACATATGTAACTACTGAATATGCATGACGAATGGCTACCTAGAAAAGCCCCAAAACAATAAAGACGGCCTCTCCTCTGGGCTCCCTTCCTATCCTCTCTCCCTCCCTCCCTCCCTCCCATCCCCACGTGGACCACTGAGAGGGGCTGAGGTGAGCATGCGACCATGCAAGGTGTCTGACTCCTTTGTTTTACTCTCTCTTCTATTTCTCTTATTCTCGATGACTTTACTATCATCTTTATGTACTATAGCCATACCATTGCGCCCATGAGCCCGTGATATTTGTCGGAAGAGCGGCATGCTCAGATGAGGAAAATCCTA
>NW_022104997.1:3611-5105 GCF_000313985.2 Echinops telfairi | reverse complement strand
CTCTCTCTCTCTCTCTCTCCTTCCCTCTTAGTTTGCTTCCACGTGTTCTGATCAGACCCACTGCTCTTCCTGACCTGTGTCTTCAGTGCTGACCTCTGTAGTGCATTCTCCTGGGGAGGAGATCCAAGTGGCTGGGATTGGGACGGCCACACAGATTTTTATCTTATGTTTATGCTATTGTCTCATCTGTCCTTTCAGTTTGGGAGTTACTAGAGTGTAAATTTAAGAGGAATCAAATGAGAAGGATTTGCTTTTGTATTTATCCCTCCTCTCTCACCTATATTAGGATCTTGGGCTTTAAAAAAAGACCTGTTTCAATTATGATGTCTGAATATTGAATAGTGCATTTGTATGAGGTTTTCCTAGATTTCTATGGAAACTCACTAACATTTTTCAAAAAAATAATAATCTCTTTTGTCTTAGTTAACGAATGATGCTATAACAAAAATGCCATGATGGGTAACTCAAAAGAACAGAAATTGGCTTTATCACAGTTCTAGAAGCTGAAAGATCTAATCAGAATCTATGTTCTGTTGCTGCCTTCCTTATCAGTAGACTCAAAAGTCCCTAGATAACCCTCACCTGGTGTCTGTCTGCCCCCATGTGTATCTCTGTGTATACTCTGCTCTTTTTAATGGTTTGAATTGCTTAACTCTGAAAAACTCAAATTCACTCCCATCAAATCATTCAGATGAATCTACTCTGGTCTGACCTCACTAACCTAACAAAAGAAAAGCCCTGGTTCCGAAAGGTCATATGTGCAAACACAGGCGGTAAGGAATTCACATGCGGTATTTGAAAAGGGCTTGGGAGGGGCAAGAGCAGCCTTGGTGGTGTAGTGGTTATGGATTGGGTTGTGATCCGAATGGTCAGCAGTTGCAACTAGGGAGAAAGACTGGGCTTTCTATTCCTGAAAACAGTTAGTCTCGGAAACCTACAAAAGGCTCACTCTGAGCCAGCATTAACTCGATGGAAGGGGGGTTGGTTTTAATTTTTGTTGTTGTTTGTTTGTTATCGTGGCAGTGAGGGCGGGGGCGGGGTCCACTTTCACACTTTCCTCCAATTCCACAATAGAGTTTTCAGCAGGATACAGAGATCCCTATGTGAGAAGCAATTTCAAAGCAATCCAATCATTAGAATTCTGAATGTGTTGTAACCACTGTTTTCACTATCCAATGTGCGTTAAATGAAGTTTTTTTTTTTCCCCCAACGAGCAGCACATGAACCTGTATTTGAACCCTTTTTCAGCCTCAGAAAGTTGAATTCCTCTCCATCTGATTGCCCTCAGGTTCCCTCAAAAAGCATTTCAAGTATGCCATAGTCTATTTTTAAAGTCAGATAATCTCCAACACATTTCCGTATT
The DNA here is from genome assembly GCF_000313985.2 of Echinops telfairi. Taxonomy (NCBI): domain Eukaryota; kingdom Metazoa; phylum Chordata; class Mammalia; order Afrosoricida; family Tenrecidae; genus Echinops; species Echinops telfairi. The sequence goes on along the minus strand of NW_022104997.1, from coordinate 3,742 downwards.
TAGTGGAATAACTCATCTTTCATCCAGCCCCTCTGGTGGTGACAGCTGCTCTGAGGGAGAAAACCGAGGCTCTCTCCTCCCAGCGGAGGTTGCCCTCGCCGGGCAGTTCTCCTTCAGTGCAGAGGTTTGCT
>NW_022104997.1:0-2478 GCF_000313985.2 Echinops telfairi | reverse complement strand
AATCCTGTGTTCCTTACCATAAACCTCCAGTAACCCCACATTGCAAATGCCCTTGTTCCTAGATCTCTAAGAAACCTGGGTCATTTAAACCACCCTAACCTCAAAGGTCAGCCATCCAAAACCACCTGCCGCCCCAAGGGAGAGAGATCGGGCTTTTGAGTCCTGTAAAGAGACGGTCTCAAGAACCCACAGGGGCAATTCTGTCCCGGCCTATCCAGTCCCTGGGCACCGGAATCAACTTGATGGCCCTGAGTCTGGTTTTAACCTCAAATGATGATTACGTGACTGTAACCCTGTGCTAACTGGTATCAAAATTCTAATTATCCAGATTGTTTATCTCTAGAAAACAATAGTGCATTAATAAGAGCAAAGTAGCCTTCGTCCCACAGAGCAAGGGGTCTGCATAGCACTTCACAAGAATTGTGTCACCCTTTTCTGCATGGGTGCTGAAGGTCCTCTCACTACAGATGAGGACCATGAGACTCAGGGATTAGGCAGCTCAATCAGAAAGGCATAAAGCTGGCAAATTACAGAGCCAGGATTTGCACACATGGCAGGCTGAGCATAGACTGTGAGTACTTAATTATTGCCTTCGACTGCTTCTCACTGGAGGAACAGACCGGGCTCTGACTCAAATGTGGAGGCATGCCAACCCGGGACACATATATGTGTTTTAATAAAAATGTTATATTGGAACAAGACTGTTTCTGCCTTTTCTCAAAATAATCTATGTGACCTTAACAGATATTCCACTCATAGTACAAGTCAGGTGTCAAAGTCTTTCTGGGGCCCTCTACCTAGCAATTAAGAAGTCCTTATCTGCTCCTTTTTATCTGCCCATTCCTTATTCTCCAGGTACCACGGTTCAGAATTCAAACTACACCCACTTCACTTCAGTCCACACAGATTTGTGCCTTCATTTCCAGCTGCCTGGCTATCACAAAAGGAATAAACCTGGCCACCCCTACAGGTGTGGGAAGAGCGTGAGAAAGACAGTAAGTCAATGCAGGCATTCTTCCTCTACTCCGCAGCAACACCCCAACACCCTCCTGTCAGCATCACGACATTCATTTTGTCGCCTCTCTAGCCTTTTCACCACAATGCAGCTACACCATTCATTTTAAACCATAAATCTGATCCTTTCCTCTTCACCTGGTTATTTAATCCTGAACTTTCAAATTGCAACTGGATCATCATTTCCTTGGAAAACCTCTCTTGGCTTTTCTGACCTGGTTAAACACATGCTTGTATTATATGAGGATCAGCTCGCTGAGAGCGAGGAAGAATTGAAACACTCTCTGATGAAATTCAAACGCTGCAGCCTTCAGGATGGATTGCAGTTCAGTGTAACGAAACCAAAATCCTCGCAGCTAGACCAGTGGACAGCATCATGATAAACCAATAGACTAGTAAAGTTTCGTGGATTTAATTTTACTTGGATCCGAATCAATGCTCCTGGAAGCAACAGTCAAGAAATCAAAGGACATACAGCATTGGGCAAATTCTCACAAGACCTCTTTATAGTGTTAAAATAGCAAAGATACCACACTTTGAAGACTATAGTTTGCCTGACCCAAACTGTGATATTTTCAATCTCCTTATATGCAAGTGAAAGCTACACAATTTATAAAAGTGACTATTAAATATCCACATGAATTATGGGGTTGGCAAAGAATATTGGCAGTACTAGGAACTGCCAGGATAATGAAAAAGTCTCTCTTGGAAGAAGTGCAACCAGAAAGCTCCTTAGAAGCAAGATGACAAGAAAAGGTGTCCTCAGCTGCCCAAGAGTGGGACAGGACCCATATCTCACACCATGTACAAAAATGAACTCAAGATGCATCGAGGACCACAATGTAAACCACACAATTGTAAAGACCATGCCTGAAAAAATGAGGACAAGCTGAAGAACCGAACACAAGGCATACACACAGAGTGCTGCACTTATGAAAAATGTCCACAGTATAGAAGACAAAATGAGAAGTTGGAACCTACTAAAAATACGATATTTGTGCACATCAAAAGACTGCATCAAAATAGTCAACAGAGAACCCACAGATAAGGAAAACATATTCAGTAATAATACATTAGATAAAGGGCTCATCTCTAAAATCTATAGAAAACTACAACATTTTAACAAGAAAACTACAAATAACTCAATAAGAAAAATAGGCTATTTACCAAAGACAACATCCAGGCAGTCAACAACCATATGAAGAAACATTTGAGATCATTAGCAATAATAGAAATACAAACTAAAACAATGACATAGCACCTCACACTGATACTCTTAGCAAAACTCAATAAAACAAAAACAATAATGAGAGAATACAAAGAACTGGAAACACTTTTACGTTGCTGGTACTCCTGTAGAATTGTACAACCACTATGGAAATCAATCCTTAAACAAATACAAAAACAAGTGCTTTATGATCCAGCCATCTATCTTCTGGGTATATGCCCTAAAGAAATCAAGAA
>NW_022104996.1:3863-5054 GCF_000313985.2 Echinops telfairi | reverse complement strand
ATTTTTTCATGTCTTACACTGATCAATGTCTCCCTTCACCCACTTTTCTGCTGTCCATCCCCTTAGGATGGGGTTACATGTAGATCATTGTGATCTGATCTCCATTTCTTCCCTCACCTTCCCCTTACCTTCATGCTATGGCTACTCTCACTATTGGTCCTGAGGGGTTTATCTGTCCTGGATTTCCTGTGCTTCCAGCTCTTATCTGTACCCTGTACATACTCTGGTCTAGCCAGATCTGTAAAGTAAAATTGGGGTCATGATAGTGGTGGGAGGAAGCATTAAAGAACTGGAGGAAAGTTGTATGTTTCATCAGTGCTATACTACACCCTGACTGGCTCATTTATTCCTTGTGACCCTTCTGTAAGGGGATGTCTAATTGTCTACAGATAGTCTTAGGGTCTCCACCCCACAATCCCATTCATTTACAGTGATATGAATTTTTGTTCTGAGTCTTTGATGCCTGATACCTGATCCCATCGACACCTCATGATCACACAGACTGGTGTGCTTCTTCTATGTAGACTTTGTTGCTTCTCAGCTAGAGGGTCACTTTTTTATCTTCAAGCAGATGATGCAATGGAGAATACCATGACTTGGATCAGGTGCACTGTAGTTATCAAAGTAATGTCCGTCCTTGCTTGTCAACATTTACTGGAGCCTTGTTTGGGGCTAATGAATTCAGTGCAGCTAGAACTTCTTCCTTCAGCACCATTGGTTCTTACTCATGCTACCTCCTGAAATGTTGGCATTTCCACTAGTTATTTCTGGTACAAGTGACTCTTTGTATTCTTTCCATCTTCTCTTTAGGCTTCCTGCATCATTAAGTATTTTGTCTGTAAAATCGTTCAAAATTGCAACTCAAGGCTTGATTTTTTTGTTTCTGAGTTATTTCAGTTTCACATAAACTGAGCATGTTCTTTCTTCCCTTTCTAATTCGATATCCTTGCTTATTTTGATTTTCTAATTCTATATCCTTGTTTATTTTTAATAATTTTTGGCTTTGTTTTCTCAAGCTGCCCTTTGAAATTTTCTATTCTGCTCCTTAACTCCATTCATTCTTCCATTTTTTAACTACTTTACAATTAAAAGAAAGTTTCAGAATTTCTCCTGATATCCACTTTGATCATTCCTTTCCTTTCTTTTAAATGACCTGTAACTTTCTTCATAAATGATGGTCTTTATGTCTTT
>NW_022104996.1:0-2651 GCF_000313985.2 Echinops telfairi | reverse complement strand
AGCGACAATATTCACCACAGAATAAAACACTGCCATCCTCCGACTGGTTCCTAAACGTGGGTCCATTGCGGCAGCCACTTTGCCAATCATCCATTTGAGGGCCTTCTTCCTTTTTGGCGCCTCTCAAGTTTACCAAGCAGGTTGCCCTTTTCCAGGGACCGGTCTCTGCTAACATCTTGTCCAAAGTCCATGAGAAAAAGTCCGGATATCCTTGTCTCGAAGGAGCATTCTGGTCGTATTTCTTCCAAGACAGACGTTTTGTCCTTGGTTCTTTGCTAACACCACAATGCAAATGCATCACTTATTCTTCAGTCTTCCTTCTTTATTGTTCAACTTTCACATCCCCAGGAAACAATTAAAACACTTGGCTTGGGACAGGCACAGTGTAGCCTTCAGAGTAACAGCTCTACTTCTCAACCCTCTAAAGAGGTGTGGAATCAGCAACGTGCAAATGACAAACTTTGCTTGCTGAGAGTGAGGAGGATTTGAAGCCCTTGCTGATGAAGATTAAATATGGATGCCTTATGCTGAGCATTTTCTTCCTTTTTTATTTTCTAACACTAGATCTTTGCACGTCTTCATAATATGTTAACCCATCCTCTCGCATTTCACTTTGAAATTTTCTGTTGAACTCTTTAATGCCATCATTTCTTCTATGTGCCTTAGTTACTTTACAATTAAGAGTGATTTTCAGAATCTCTTTTGACATCCACGCTAATATTTTCTTTTCACGTCTGTCTTTCTAATAAAGTTTTGCTTGCTTTATTCATGAATGATGTTTTCCATGTCCTCCTATAGCTCATCAGTCTTCTGTCAGTAGTGTCCAGGGTGTCAAATCTATACTTTAGATGTTATCAGAATTCATGAGGGATAGACTAAAGGTTGTAATTTTGCTCTCTTGAACTTGTTTTAATTTTCTTGAGTTTTAACCACGGGCAATTGATGACCTGCTTTTAGCAAGCAATATAGAGCTTTTCAATCTTCCCTTCCTTTATATCTAGTCAAGTTGATGTCTATCTATTCTATCTGAAGAGGACCAAGTGCATAGCTGTTGTTTGTGTTGTTGATAAAAATATTTGCTATAAACAAATCATTGGTCTTGCAAAATTCTGTCATGTAATCTTCAGGTTCATTTCTCTCACCAAGTCCATACTTCCAAAAACCATTCTATTCTTTCCTGTTTTTATTCCCCTTAATTTATGCATTCTAATGGTCAATAATTATCTACTCATTTTAATTCCATTTTTTATCAATTTCTGACTTAGACATTGGTAGAATGTATCAATAGCATTTATAGTTGGTATCTTATCAATTTCTGTAGCACTAGCATTTATAGTTGGTGCATACATTTGAACAGTAGTTGTGTTGACTTGATTTCCTTAAATGAGGATAAATATTATCCTACCACAGACCACATTGTACTTCGGGATAGATCCTGAAATGTCCATTTGACAATGAATGCAAGGCCATTTCTATTGGTTGGATCATTCTTGGCATAATAAACCATATGATTTTCTGATTAAAAATGGCCAAGTTCGGTCATAAATACCTAGGATATCAATATTTATGTATTCCATTGATTTTGTACAACTTTCAATTTTCCTACAATCATATTTCATAGAATCCAAGGGCTTATAATTAATAGATTTTTGCAACTGTTTCCTCTGATTATGAGTTGTTCTTCCTCAGAAAATGAAGATCTGGAAGGCTTTCCTCCCCCAGACTTTCTCCAATCACGTCACGAAGATCAACTCTATTTTGAGAAACCGACTCTTCCACACTCATACTTTGAGTGCCCTTAACCCCAAGGCCCCAGCCTCTGGTCTTATCTCTGCGTCTATTCTTTAGGACTTCATATCTGATCATGTATCCATGCTTTACATGATATTTTGTGGAGCTACATCCTCTGAAGTGGGCAGCCAACTCCTTCTGTATAATCTGTTCTTAGTCCTTCAGCTCCATAGAAACTTGTTCACTTTGGGGACCCTGCTCACATTTTACGTACTAGTGACACAAGACTAGCATCACAACAACATACAAGACATCACAGTATGCAAATTTCACAGACCAGTGGCAGAATATTTACATGTGAATCCCCCAAACCAAATCCACTTACATTGACTTGATTCCGACTCACAGATAACATAAGACAGAGTAGAACTGACCCCTAGGATTTCCAAGACTTTAAATCTTTATGGAAGTAGATCATCCCATCTTTGCCTGTGGAGTAGCTGATTGATTCTCACACCCACGCTGTTGTTGGGTTAACAGCAGCATGCTTACATACCGCACTATCAGGGCTCCGTCAAGACTATCACAGCAATTTAAAACCTTATTATTGAGTTGTAATTTTATAATAAAATTTTCCTTTTGCTTGTAGTTTCTATTTTATAAGTTATATTCTTTGAAAATTTTTTCTAAAAACACATGAATCTTTATGCAGGTGAGCAAAATCGTCAGGTGCATTGATCTATGTGCCTCTCCCAGATAACTTCTAAAGCAATTTAGAGAAAAAAGACTTTTACATGGCACTCAAACTTGAAAATGCATAACACTATCATGTATTAAGGGAATATCAAGTTCAATGTTTTTTTAAAATCTATCCACACACTTTACTTTTTATTATTTATGCAGCACTCTCCCTTCATAAC
>NW_022104995.1:2874-5111 GCF_000313985.2 Echinops telfairi | reverse complement strand
ACATGAATAGCAATGAGTACAAGGAAAAAGAAAATGCTCTAAAATGGACTGTGGTAAAGATGGTACAACCCATCTTGGTATGATTGGAATTCTATGGCACGTGGAATTCTATGGCACGTGGATGAAGTGCCAGTAAAACTGTAAAAAAGAAAGAAGAGAATCAGGGCACAATGGGCCCCAGGCCACCCACTGGTGACACCTCCCCACATGCATCCTATTTTTCCCTCGCCCCTTCCTCTTTATAAACGAAGAATTAATATTCTCTCTCGGTTTTCTTGCTATTCCTGCTACGTTTCCACTCACCATCCCTTGTTCTCCTGACATTACAGGCCTGCCAAGCATTCTCGTGAACAGTGAGGCAGAAGAGTTTGCTGACACTTGGTCTAGATCCTGGGGAACTCTTAAAACAGGAACACCAGAAATGCCCAGACGCATCTTTTGAGTTGTTCTGTTTGTTTTTTTGATTGGACATAGTAGGGGTCTCCTCAGGAGTGCTATGTTATTGGGGGTCACCCTCTTAAAGTTACGGTAGATGTTTTTTCATTTTGTGGGGTATGAAAATCAGGACTGATGAGCCTAGAGGCAGCAAGTGGAATAAGGGTTTTGGGGGATGAGAAGGTGGTGGCGGGGTGAAAGGGTAATGATGTCAAGGGGTCCATACAAAAAAAGAATACTTGGAAAGTGATTGTGGTAGCAAATGCACAATTCTGCTGGATGTGATTGAAATATGGAATGATCTGATACATGTATTAAGCACAATTAATAATAATAATTTTTTAAAAGCAATTGAATCAAGACAGGATGGAGTGGAATCAGGCAATGGGTCAAATGTGAACCAAACAAATAAAAGAAAAGTCTTACTTCTTGCTTTCCTTTCTAGCTCCTTTCTTTTCATGAGAATTGCTGGTTTTTTAATAGATGCTTATCAGTTTTAATATTAGACTTTATAAAATTAAGTAGTGACAGATTATAGGGCAATTAATGATGAGATAAATTGCATATTCTAAAAACAACTAAGAAATCAATACATGCATAAACTACAAAATAAAAATTATAAAATTTTAGATAATTTAAAATTTTTTAACATTTTAAATTCAATGTTTTTAATACAAATAAATTTAAATGAAAAAATATCAAATAATATAGATAAGCCTTTTGATATGGGCAGTGTGGTTCAGGATATTTGCAATGCCTTTTATTTTACTTATTTATTTATATTGCAATACTCTAGTTCAAAATGAGGCCACAGGATCCTTTAATCATACTAAATTATGGTAGGACGTTACCTGGGATAGAATCTTAACAGGATGCCAAAATATTAGAAAGGGGAGGCAGAAAGGGAGAATTGGTGATTTTAAGTAGGATTAACTTAGTAATAACGGTGGTGGGGTGGGTCTCAAGGGCACTACAATCTACGGCTTCATGTGAATTAGTTAAGAATGCTTTAAAAATGTGCTCTCGCTAATCCCCACCATAAAATATTTCCCTGGAAAAAAAGTTTGCGATACTACTATAATAAAAGGATGGGGCTTAAAACAGTTCGTAGTCAAGTAGGTGGACCCTAAGTGACAGTCTCATTAAGAAGATAACCCCACGTTTTTTCCTTTTAGAATCCCAAGAAATGTTTATCTGAACAACTCCCCAAACAGAGCTCAGCAAGGTTTTCCAGTAGGATGGTGACCCTTAGGATTTAATCCTTTCAGTGTTCATTTATGTTTGTTTATTTGTTGGTTTGGGTTTTTGTTGGTTGACTTGGGTTGTTTGTTTACATAACCAGAACAGGAAACCATTTTAGGAGGAAGTTAATCTATATTCCTCCTCTGTGACCAGAGGAGTGTACTAAAGAGCTTCTCTGATGATGAAAAACCCACTTAATCTAAGGAAAAATAAACAACAATACTCTAGGTGATGACTGCTTTCTAAAGGTATTATTCTAAAATAATGTCATGTGTAGAGATGATGTGTGAGGGAAATACTGCTATGGAAGAAAGCAGATCTTCCTAAGACTCCCATACATTTGGAAGAAACTGTTCACTTTCATAACTTGAGTTTCCTGGAACACAAAACGCATCTGTCAGCAATTACTCCACAGTTAATCTATTAAAGTGGAATCCACTTAGCTATTGAAGGCTATTCATACCTTGGCTTCTTTGGGATTCATACTGGTAGGCTTACTGGTTGCAGCAGAGAAGGCTGATACCTACAAAAGAAACAGAAAATATGGTCATATTTCACCT
>NW_022104995.1:0-1395 GCF_000313985.2 Echinops telfairi | reverse complement strand
GCATATAATAAGTACTCAGTAAATAGTATTACAGTGACTATTTGCATTGTTTTCAGAAACAACTCGGCAGATTTGGATTCAAATCCCAGCTTTCCTCTGATTAACTAAGTGACTTTGAGCCATATAAGTTTGGGACAATGCATCTAATTTGTAGTATTGTAAGCATTACAGGCAATGTGTATACAATGTCTAGCACATCATGGGTGCTCGCTGAATTTAACTTGTGTATGACTCCTAAGATCTTATACCAAGTAGAGAAAGCAAGGGCACCAACTGTGAAGCAGACTTAGGTGGATGATTCTAACTGTCCTTTCAGCGGCAGGTGGAGAAGAGAAGGTGGACACAAGGCTGCAGAGGGACCAGCTGTAGTAAATCTCTCCTCTGGGCTTCCCCCTGGAGGGCAGCAAGAGCTGAACGAGGCCTGAAGGGCTCAAGCAAGCTACCCCTTTCCTAGGGAGGGGTGGTGGTGGTGGGAGAAATTAGCCTCTGCAATTCAATCACCTAAGTAGGGAGCTGTACACATGCACACTTGCGTGGTATTAAATACTAGCCTAGTACCTTGACTTATATTACTCTGGTTAATATTACATAGGCAATTATCTTTCCCAAACATCCCAATCTATGCTCATGTAAGCCTCCTTAACATTTGAGCCCTTGGACTCCATCTGGCACCAGGTGCCTTCTTAAGTAACTGACTATCCGTAAACAGCCGCGTCCTGCCAGCAATACCTGGCGAGGCCTATATTGCAGACCTCACGGCCCTGAGTCACTTCAGGCGCTGAGCCACGAGCCCAAGGAGCCTGCTTCTCTGGACACCCCCACCCCCACTGCTGCAGCTCAAGGGAGTGGGCTGAAGGAGACCCCCTATGAACACAATCACCTGCCTCACAGGCCTCAGTTCATGTAAAACATGTTGATGCCTATAAATTCAGTTATCATAACTTACAGATAAAAGGCCAAAGCTTTATAGTGGTTTTCCAAATATAATCATATGAACAGAGGAGTTATTCTCAAGCACCCTGAGGTAGTTAGTTTATTGTGCCAACCTGGCCGATAAACACATGTGGAGTTAATTGAAGGGCTGAGGGATAAATGACTCAGTGAGCCTCCTTTCTAGTTCTCCGGTCTCTTGCTTTGTGGTGGTCGCACCAGGGTGCAGCTGCCTTAGCCAGTTCCCTGCTTCAGCTGGCAAGGCTCACTCCCTGAAAGACATTCCTGGCTTCTTTGGGATTCATACTGGTAGGCTTACTGGTTGCAGCAGAGAAGGCTGATACCTACAAAAGAAACAGAAAATATGGTCATATTTCACCTACCAACTTCTTGGTCCTTCAGCTCTTTCTATTACACAGCCCAGCCACTGCCCCCCACCCCCGAAGGACCCCCCCCAAATGATTT
>NW_022104994.1:2487-5077 GCF_000313985.2 Echinops telfairi | reverse complement strand
GTCACAGGAAGGGGTTGCACTATAGGTTGTACAGTAATGGAAGGGGGTGGTGTAGGGGGGCATATATGCAATAGGAAGAGGAGAGGTTGGGGTAGACATGTGACAAGATGGGTGAATCCTAGATACAGAATTCAAGCTTAACTGAGCTGGTTTGACCTGTTTTCTGGATTTCCATTATCAGTAGGGTGTGAACCCCACCTACAGGAACCAAGCTAATGGTCGGAAGCTTTAGCCCATTGTCCCCAGAAGCAGGGAGCAGGCCCTACCATAGTAGTCTGGTGACTAACTGTCTTCAGGGCAGATGTCTGTAAGCATCTGACCTCCCCCCACATTCTCTTACTTGTCCTTTTGTTGATTTCCAGCCTTATGGCATATTGGTTGGAGGGAGAAATCTGAATGATCTCTCTATGCTTGAATTTACACAGATTCAACTTACTTCTCAACATGTGGTCTTTCTTGGAGCATGTGCCATGTGGAATTGAAAAGAATGTCATTTTTTTGCATTTGGGAGGAGAGCTATGAAAATGTCTATCAGGTCATGTTATTGAATTGTAATGCTTAGATCTATAGCCTCCTTGAAAACCTTTCCCTGTGATCTATCTTACTCAGAAAGTGGTGTATTAAAGTCACCTACTTTAATTATTGAGCCTATAATTTCTTTTTTTATCTTTCGGATAAAATATTGACAAATTTTGTGGGTCTCTCATTGGGCTCATATATATTTATTATGCTCACTGGTTCTTGGTCTACTGTTCCCTTGAGCATTATATAGTGTCCCTCCTTATCTCTTGTTATGGTTTGCACCTTGAGATCAATTTTGTCTGAGATTAAGATCACAACCCCTGCTTTTTTGAATCACCATTTGCTTGGTATATTTTCCTCCAGCCTTTGATTCTCAGCCTAATTTTGTCTGTAATTATGAGATGTGTCACCTGTTAGCAGCAGATTGACGGATTCTGTTTTCTCAGTCAGTCTGCTAGCCTCAGCCTTTTAATGCCTGAGTTCAATCCACTGATATCCAGGGTTATTACATCCTTCTGTGGACTCTTTGATGTCATCTTCTACCCTTTTGTGTTGGGTGTTTTCCTTCCTCCATTTCCTATCACTGTGTTGTGCATGTGTGTGTGTGTCGTTCATTCTTGACTTTTTTCACCTTTAAGACAATGTTATCTTGGGGCCTGTTTTCTCTTTGTTGCCCTCTGGGTCAGGTTGTTCTATGTTGTGGTCTGTTATAAGTGCTTGGTGAATCTTGTTCTTCTGCCCATACTGGGTTCCCAAGGATCTTTTGTAGGGCTGGGTTTCTTTTAATGTATTCTTTGAGTTTTTCCTTCTCTGGAAAGACTCCTACTTCTCCCTCTGTCTTGATAGATAATTTGGCTGGATAGAGTATTCTTGAGTGTGCGTTATTTTCCTTCAATATTTGGAATATGTTACTCCACTCTCTCCTTTTCTTCATAGTGTTCACTGATAGGTCTGATCATATTCTTATTTGGGTACATTTATATGTGACTGCTCTCATGATTTTCTCCTTTTCCTCAAAGTTGGGTAAGTTTAACTATTATGTGCCTTGGTGACTTTTTCTTGGGATTCAGTCTAGCTGGTGTTCATTCAGCTTCCTGAATGGTTGCCTGGTTTTCATTCACTAAGCTTGGGAAGTGTCCCTCTAAGAATTCTCTCACTATTTTTGCCATTGGCTTCTTTGTTGTGTCTTCCTCTGGTAATCCAGTTATTCTTAGGTTTTATCTCTTCATAGCATCAGACATAGATCTCAGGTTTTCTTCACCTTCTCTGATGATCATACTTGACTTTTTTTCATGCGTGTTTAAGTTTTCTTGGCTGTCCTCTAGGTCACTGGTGCAGTTCTCTGCCTCCTCCAGTCATTTGGAAAAGTCCGTGAATTTGCTTTTGTTTTTTGTTATCTTGTCCCTAAGCTCTTGTATTACCCTTTGGTGTATACACTTTATCTCCTATATTATTTCATCCTTTTTCTGTGTTGTTTCCCTGCTATCCTGTATGACTCCAAGCAACATTCTGAAAATTTCTTTCTGTAGTATAGCAATGTCTGCTTCTTATATGCACATTGTTAGTTTCGGGACTTCTGACATTGCCTTTTGTTTCTCCTGTTTTCTCGTTGAGGTCATTGCCTCCACAGTGGTAAGTCAAAAGCCCACGGCTCCTCAAAACCTAGTAGATCTGTGCTACCTATCTTTATAGTGTTCCTCCTGTGACCCAGCAGTGGGGAATTTCCCTCTCAGTTGGTCTCCTGCACTGATTTCTGTGGAGTCCCTCTGGTATGTGTTATTCAGTCGCCATCTTGCTGGAAATCCCGAGACTACCTTTTTATAGGAGTAGAAAGCCCCATCTTTCTTGGATGGAGTGACCAGTGGTGTTTCAACTGCTGACCTTGTAGTTAGCACCCTAACATGTAACTGCTACTATTCCAAGGCTCCTTCGGATATATTATATTAAGTGAAATCTAATATTAGAATTAATCTAATTTAACCATTCTATTTTTTTCTAAACATAGCCAGAAAATTACATATGTGGTTCACCTTTGTGACTGATGCTGTTTCTTTTGGGCAGTGCTGGG
>NW_022104994.1:0-1370 GCF_000313985.2 Echinops telfairi | reverse complement strand
CTACTCTCATTGGTTCTGAGGCATTTATCTGTCCTGGATTCCCTGTGTTTCCAGATCTTATCTATACCCATGTACATGCTCTGGTTTAGCCAGATTTGTAAGATAGAATTGGGATCATGACAGTGGGGGAAGGAAGCATTAAAGAACTGGAGGTAAGTTGTATGTTTCATTGGTGCTATACTGCACTCTGACTGGCTCATCTCTTCTTTGTGACCCTTCTGGTCGTTGATCTCTGAGCCATGTGGTCACCTGACTTCTGTCCTATTCTAACTAGTGTTACACAGCTTCTTTGGTGCTGATAAACACCCAAATGGAGCTTTCCACTCTATAAGCCAGTCTCCTGCCTACAGACAACTCATCCTTACTTGTTCTGTGGACCAGAAACCTGCTGCTCTGTCTCATACTGCTACTACAACTTTCACTGCTCAATGCAGGGATTTCAGAAAAGCTCCACTCTCGGACCTCTTTTTCCCTAATGTTTATGAGATTCTCAGTTGCTTCTGAGACGGCTCACTTTATACCCCGCAAAATGACAAAATTGACCAATCCCCTCTTAGTCCCATACACCCTACTTGTATGCTCTTTTCCAGTTATTTGGTGCGAGTGACAAAGATAATAGATAAAAGAGCCATACCAAGTAATCTCATTTCGCTTCAAACACTTAAATGAAATGCATAAATCATAGTCACACAGCTAGTAGGTAAAGAAATGAGGATTGAAATCCATGTCCTCCAATTCATGATATGTTATTTCATTCTCAAGCCCTTTAAAAAGATATTAAAAGCTCATCAAAAAATAAAAGTGCTGTCAAATGCTACAAGTGTAAAATAATGGCTTGTGTGTCACTCTGCTCCCATCCCATGCAATGGTTGCTGAGCCTAAGCCTTATGTTCTAGATGTGGCCTCAGAATCCATCCCAACATAGTTTCCAGGTAGTGAACACAATTACACAATTGGACTTGGACTGTGAGCTGAAACTCTTTAGCATCCCTGGTTTAAAGAATTGGATTTCAAGTTCCATTTGATAGAAAAACTTGAGTATAAATATCCTTGGCATGTAAAACAAGCAATAAACATATATTATACATGTACAGTTGTTAAGAGTTGTAGAGATTTTTAAAATATATATTTGTATACACACACGTATATATATTCTTAGGTATAAAATGAAAATAGCAATGTTTTGCATATAATCCTCCTTGACCCCTACAATGTCTGTAGAAGTTTCACAGCAGGTATTGGTATTCCATTCTTACAGAAGGGAAAATTGAGGGCCAAATAATTTGTGATGACTCAGTACTAGAAAGTAAGTGAATGGCAACTGGGACTCTGGTCTGAAAGCCCAGTGTTCCTGCGAATATGGCGGTTTT
>NW_022104993.1:3485-5116 GCF_000313985.2 Echinops telfairi | reverse complement strand
CAAAAGTACATTGCAAGCTGTGAGACCATAGAGCTGTTCTACATCTTCTTTTGCTTGAATAAGGTGTTTGTCACAGTTTTTCATTGGCATGGAAATAAAGAATCCATCCCCCATGCAATTCTACCAGTGTGGTAGAATTTCTTTTCTAATTTAGTGACATAAAGACGAACAGGAAAGCAGAGGGGAAAAGACAGCAAAATCATCTAATTGTGTTCATCTGAGGCTTTCGCTTAATCAAGGACACCATGTTCATTAAAGCTGCAATAAGTTACCACCAAACATGTTTATCCTCTCTTTTGAAGTCCTATTAATGAAGACAACTATTTTTCTCCTGCTTCTTGCCTATTTTTAGATTTTTTATTGAAGTGTACGAATAATTCTGAAGTGTCTCCCATGTTTGCAAAATATTTGTTACTGAGCATTTTGTAGCCATAGGAAGTGCAAACACAATTAAAATCCATTAATACAACTATTTTGGCTTATATAAAAAAATAAGATAGCAAACATTCTCACCCATGAGAGCTTATGGAGTAATTTTTACAAATAAAACTAAAAAAAGTGATTGGTTAGAGGTTTCTAGGTATAGGTTTTTAAATATCATTTTATTGGGAGCTCTTACAGATAGCATAATATTCCATAGTTCAATTACATCAAGCTGAATTATATAATTGCTACCACAGTCAGTTTCAAGACATCTTCCTTCTTCTTGCACTCCCTGATATCCATTCCCCTTTATCCCCTCCATTCCCCACCCTCCCTTATATTATTTTTTTTTGGCTGCATCTCACACCACCCAATATATCCATTTACGTACAATTCTCCCTTGTTCATTTCCCTTGAGTGGAGTCACACAGTCATCAATGCTATCAGCTGATTCCCTGTCCCCACCTTTACGCCACCCCCGCCCTCCCAACCATGCTTCCCATTCCCTCAGGGAACCATTACTCCTCTTACTGTTTCTGAAGGGTTAGCTATCAATCTTGGCTTTCATGTATCACATGATCTTAATTACACAAATGAACATATGCAAGTCTAACATGATTAATGAGGTAAAACACCTAAAAATCACAATAGTAAGGGAGGAACTACTAAAGTACTATCCTGTACGCATGTTTTAAAAAGTACTATATTACTTAAAAATATTGCAAGTTTGATGCCTGAACTGACATAAATAATGATGCAGGGGTTAGAAATAACAAATTAAAGCTTGTTCTTTTTGTATGACCTATGTTAACATTTTTTTTAATGCGCCAGAAGGGTCTCTGGAACTGCTTAGAACTCCAGATTGTGGCTTTTGTGAAGAATTGACAAAAGGAACGGCTGTTAAACTCTTGTTGAGTTATTTTTGTTTTGCACTATGCACCTTCAGTGCATCTGAGAGCTGCTCCCGCACCATTTCCTGACAAAGCAAATCTTGCTGTGAAGACTGAACACGTTAGTTAGTTGCACCCTATATTTAGGACTTTCAGTGAAGAGAAAATGTAGTGCTTTAACACCCATCCAAACGTTAGATTAGCTGCATCATTTTGAGAACTAATGTAGACAATAATTTTAAAAAGGACCAGATTGTGGCCAATCCTACAGGTGAAGGGACAACAGCAAACCACTGGCAGTTACAGTGGGAGCCAGCC
>NW_022104993.1:0-2364 GCF_000313985.2 Echinops telfairi | reverse complement strand
TTGAGTTGCAACTTGGATTTATTTCCTTGTTGAATTCACCATAGTAAGTCTCTACTCCTTAGCTTTGTAAATGCAGCAACTGCAAATTCTTGGAATTCTAGAGCTGTTCAGAATATGAGATTCCTTCTCTTTCTCTGCATGGAATTTATATGACCCTTAAGAAGGTCAAACTTCAGGACATCTCAATTACATGAGTGGGAGGTCCTGAGGATGGCTTCCATGACCTCATCTATAATTAATAAAATTTACAAAAGTAAGCACTACTCTGTCAGTTTGTTGTATGGTGGTGGCTTGTGTGTTTATGTGATACTGAAAGCTATGTCACTGGTACTTCAAATATCAGCAAAGTCACCAGAACTGAACAAGGTTCAGTAGAATTTCCAGACTAAGAAGAGATGAAGAAAGAATCTACTGAGCCCAAGTGGAAAGCGAGTGTTTTGAGAATGATGAGGACAACAAATGCATATGTGTGCTTTACACAATTGACATATGTATGGATTGTGAAACGGGTTGTATGAGCCCCAATAAAATGATTTAAATAAAGAATCTACTGTCCATTTCAGAGGAATTAACCACTGAAAACCCTATGGGTAGTATTAAAATACTGTCAGGTACTGAAACATTCATTTATAGAAGGAGTCCACTGCTTGAGGTGCTGCCAAAAATGAGCCCATCAGGTCAGAAGGCACTCAAAATATCACTGAGGAAGAGCTGCCTTCTCAAAGTAGAGTTCACGGTAATGACTTGGGTGTTATAAAGTCCAAGGAATTAAGTCCAAGAACAGATTCAAACATCAATTAAAATTTTGAACTTGTAATAGATAAAGTATGAATATAAAACTTTTGAAAGTTGTCAAAAATGAAATGGAGCACATAAAGATTGATATTTTAAGGTTTAGTGAACTGAAATGGAATGGTATTGGACATTTTGAAGCAGAAAAACATGTGGTTTGTGATTTCAGAATGCCACAATCAAGAGGAATGACATTGCATTCATCATAAAAAAGGACATTTCAAGTTCTATCTTGAAGTATAATGTCTGTGATAGGAGAAATGTATTCACCAACTACCAAAGCTGGTGGTAGAGAAATTGAAGAATTCTCCCAGCATCTTCAGTCTGCAATATATCAAGCATGCAGTTAAGATGCACTGATAATTATTGGCAATTGAAATGCAAGAGTCAGAAACAAAGGAAAGGAGCAATAGCTGGCAAATATGATCTTGGTGGTAGAAATGAAGACGGATGTAACATGATAGTGTTTTGCAAGACCAATGACTCCTTCATTAGAAATAACTTTTTTTCAACATACAAAAGGGAATTACAGAGATGGACTTCTCCAGATGGAATACCGAAGTCAAATTGACTACTTCTGTGTGAATAGACGGTGGACAAGCTCAACATTAGCACCTAAAACCTGGATAGGGGCTGACTGTGGAACAGATCATCAATTGCTCATAGGTAAGTTCAGTTTGAAGTTGAAGAAAATTAAACCTGGTCTATGAGAGTTCAATATGACCTGATGTATATCTTACCTGAATTTCACAACGATTCAAGAACAAAATTTGATGCCTTAAACACTAATGACAGAAGACCTGATGAGCGGTGATATTACATTAAGAACACAATGCATGAGGAAAGCAAAAGGTCCTTAAAAAGACAGGCAAAAAAGAAAAGGTGCAAGTAGATGTCAGAAGAGAACTTGAAACTTGCTCTTAATCATAGAATAGTTAAGGCAAATGGAAGAAATTATAAAGTAAAAGGGTGGAACAGAAAATTTCAAAGGGCATCTTTAGAAAATAAAATAAAACAAAATGAAATATACAAAGACCTAGAATTTGAAACCACCATTTGCCTGTCGGTTTTTCTTCCTTGAGTGTTACTGTGAAAGCTATGTCACTGGTATTTCAAATCCTAGCAAGGTCACCAACCTGAACAAGTCTCAACAGAACTTCCAGAGAAGAAGAGACCATGAGAAAAGCATCGGCTGTCCATTTCAGAGGAATTAGCCACTTAAAACTCTGTGGATAGCATAGAAACATTGTCGGTTACTGAAACACTCATGAAAAGAAAGACAGCATCGTCAGAGAGAGTGCCAGCAAACGAGCCCCTCGGGTTGGAAGGCACTCAAAATGTGACTGAAGAAGAGCTGCGTTCTTGGAGTGGAGTCGAACCTGGTGACATGAGTGGGGTAAAGCCTGACAGGCTGGAGCCTTTGGGTGGTATCCAAGCAGCCTCCACTTGCTGATGGGGCAGGGATCAATGTAGGAAGAAACAACTCCAAAAGTCTGTGGATGATTAGAACTTGGAAATGAATAGTATGAATGTAAGAAAATTGGTAATCCTCAAGAATGAAATGGAGTACAT
>NW_022104992.1:4180-5813 GCF_000313985.2 Echinops telfairi | reverse complement strand
GCTTAACCACTGCACCCACAGAGTACCTTCCTTGGGACGACAGAGGTTGGGTAACTTTCTGGTGGGCTGGTTGTTGTTGTTAGATGCTGTGTTCGTCTGGGTAGACTAGAGAAAGTCATGGACACTCTTCTGTGTATACGAAAGAAGTTTATTTACAAGAGCAATTGAATATGGAGAAAACATCCCAGCCCAGTCCAGATCAAGTCCATGAGTCCCATATTAGCCCATATGTCCGATACTGATCTATAAAGTCTTCTTCAGACTCATGAAACACGTGCAATGATGCCGAATGCAGGAGCATCACAGGCCAGTAGGTGGGAAGTCTTGTGGATCCAGTGGCATTGTAAGCATCTCAGCGCTGGCAGGGGTCTCCACGTGGCTTTTCTAGTGCCAGAGGTCGGGTTGCATCAGGGTAGGTCCAGGTGGCTTCTCCATCTCCCAGGGCATACTGCCATGTGTCTTGTCGTAGAGTGTCTCTCAGGGAGTGAGCAGAGAGAATCTCCCGCCTCCAAGGAGAAAAATTCAGGAATTCCCAGAATTCTCAGGAGAAGGCCATGCCCACACAGAGGCCTCATTGGCTGTGACCCCACTGACAGACAAGACTCCACCCTTTCACTCTCATTCCTCAAATTGACAAAGGATTATGTAACCACCACAGGTGCCATCCAGTCGGCTCCAACTCATAGTGACCTCATGCACAACAGCAAAAAACACCGCCCGGTCCTGGGTCTCCCTCCCACCTGTTCCTGTGCCTGAGCCCCCTGCTGCAGCCACTGTGTCCAGCCGTCTCATCAAGGGCCTCCCTTTCTTTCACTGTCCTTCGGCTTTTACCAAGCACGATGTCCTTCCCAGGGGCTGGTCTCCTGATCACATGTAAGTAAGATGCAGCCTCACCATCCTTGCCTCTAAGGAGCACCGTGGCTGGACTGCTTCCAAGACAGAGTTGTTCGCTCCAGGGAATTCTCTGAGAATCTAGAGTGGGGGAAGAGAGCTCCTTGCCTTGGGTGGAGCTGGTCGCCCATTCACAGCCCCTTCCCGATCCTGCCATTTCTCCAAGGCTCGGTGCCAATATCCCTGTTCCCGGCAGCCCTCCAAGATCCTCCACTTACTCTGCCAAATAGAAGAGGCTTGCACAGCAAACAGCCCTGGGGGGGTTGTGGAAAGCACTGAGGACTGCCAAAAGAACAAACAGCTCTGTTTTGGAGAAGTACAGCCTGAATGGTCCTTAGAGGCAAGGATGCTGAGACTTGTCTCACGCACACACTTTGGACATGTTGTCAGGAGGGACCCGTTCCTGGAGAAGGACATGGTGCCTGGTAAAGCAGGGGGTGGCAGAGAGAAGGGCCCTTGACCAGATGATGGACACCGTGGTTGCAGCCGTGGGCTCTGTGGTAGTTACGTAATCTGGTATCAGTTTGGGACTTGGGAGGATTCAGAGAGAAGGGGTGGAGTCTCATCTGTCAATCAGATCATAGCCAATGAGGCTTCTGTGTGGGCATGGCTTTCTCCTGAGAATTCTGGTTTGTCCTCCTTGGAGGCAAGAGAGACTTTTTGCTCACTCCCTTGAAGACTCTCTACTGACAAGGCTGACTCCCTGCCACACATCCCTGAGGAGAAGCCACATGGACCTACC
>NW_022104992.1:1496-2739 GCF_000313985.2 Echinops telfairi | reverse complement strand
CATGAGTAAAGAGCCTCATCTTTCTCCCTCAGAGAGGCTGGTGATTTTGAACTGCTGACCTTGCCTGTAGCAGGCCAACGTGTAACTGCTGTGCCACCAGGGCTCCAGAATGCCCCTGTGGCACTTACACAATTTCATGTCAACTTGATAAATAAGAGTGAAGGGGTGGAGTCTAGCCCGCCAATCAGGTCACAGCCTGGTGATCCCTCCTTGAGGGCGGGGCCTTCTCATGAGGATTCTGACGTCTGTTCATCCCTGGAGGTGGGACACTCTCTCTCTCTGCTTCACATTCCTGTTGACAAGCCACAAGGAGCCATGCAGATGGCAGCCAGAGCCCTCCTGTTGACAAGCCACAAGGAGCCATGCAGATGGCAGCCAGAGCCCTGGAGATGCTTCCACTGCCACTGGATCCACAGGACTTCACAGCGACTGACCTTTGATCTTCCTACATTCAGCATCATTGAATGTGCTGCGTGAGTCTGAAGAGGGACTTGCAGACTAGTATCAGACATAGGGGCTAATAGCGGACATATGGGCTTGATCTGGACTGGGCTGGGATGTTTTCTTGATAGACAATTGCTCTTTGATATAAAGCTCTCTCTTCCACACCTACGAGTGTCAATGAATTTGTTTCTCTCATCTCCCCAGACTAACTCAGCCACCAAGGGCCCTGGTAGTCAATTTTTATAAATGGCATTTCATAAAAGAAGCCCAGGCTGAGCGAGAGGAAGCAATTTGCCTAAGGTCACCCAGGGACGAAGATGGAGAACCCGAGTCCTTCGGAAGAAGTCTTGATGGTGGAGGGACTACACTGAGCTGCTAAGCACAAATCGGTGGTCTGCACTCCCCAGCTGCTCCTTGGGAGAGAGATGAGGGGTTCTGCTCCCGTAAAGGTTTGAAGTCTCAGAAACCCAGGGGGGCAGCTCTACCCTGCCCTGTAGGGTCACTATGAGCCGGAAGGGCCTCTAGGGCAGTGGGTTTGATTTTGTGAGTAACGGAGGCATACTGCCTCCTTGGGTCTGTTCTCTAAGTACTGTGCTGCTTAACAGGGAGTACAGCAGCTTCTCCCCGCAGATCCTGGGTGAGACCAGACAGATGCAGTGTGTCCGTCCGGGTTGAGAAACAAATTCATAGACACATGTGCATCAGAAAGAGCTGCATATAAAGAGTAATTGTATATTAAGAAAACAGCCCAGTCCGGATCAAGTCCATAAGTCCGATATTAGCCCCATGTCTGATATCA
>NW_022104992.1:0-1396 GCF_000313985.2 Echinops telfairi | reverse complement strand
GCTCCTTGGGAGAGAGATGAGGGGTTCTGCTCCCATAAAGGTTTGAAGTCTCAGAAACCCAGGGGGGCAGCTCTACCCTGCCCTGTAGGGTCACTATGAGCCGGAAGGGACTCCAGGGCAGTGGGTTTGATTTTCTGAGTAACGGAGGCATACTGCCTCCTTGGATCTGTTCTCTAAGTACTGTGCTGCTTAACAGGGAGTACAGCAGCTTCTCCCCGCAGATCCTGGGTGAGACCAGACAGATGCAGTGTGTCCGTCCGAGTTGAGAAACAAATTCATAGACACATGTACATCCGAAAGAGCTGCATATAAAGAGTAATTGTATATTAAGAAAACAGCCCAGTCCGGATCAAGTCCATAAGTCCGATATTAGCCCCATGTCTGATATCAGTCTGTAAATTCCTTTCAGACTCACGCAACACATACAATGACACCGAGTGCAGGAAAATCCAAGCCAGTGGGTAGAATATTTTGTGGATCCAGTGGTGGTGGGTGCATTTTAGCCCTTGCGTGGGTCTCCACGTGGCTCCTCCTGTTCCAGGGCTCTGGCTCTATCAGCGTAGTTCCATGTGACTTGCCAACAGGAATGTCTAGAAGGGAGTGAGTGTATCTGCCCTCCAGTGAGTTATTTATCTACTTCACACCTCCAGGTGAGGTCATCAAGCTGCAACCTGATTGACAGACAAACTCCACGCCTTCACTCTTAATAGTCTCCAGTTGACACCAGATGATGTCACTCCCACACCCAGCCCTTCCCTCCCTCCCTCCCTCCCTTCTTCCCTCTCTCCCTCTCTCCCTTCCTCCCTCCCTCCAGCAAAGACCTTCCTGGAGTAGAAAGTTATGCTCTACCTTCTAAAAGCAGAAGGAGTCCTGGTGGCATAGTGGTAATGTGTTGTGCTACTACCCGGAAGGTCAGCAGTTCAAAACCACCAGCCCCTCCACAAGGGAAAGATGAGGCTACTTTCTACTCCTGTAAAGAGTTACAGTCTCTAAAACCCACAGGGTCAGTTCTACTCCATGGAATATACTCCGTGGCAGTGAGTTTAGCTTGTTTGTTTGTTCATCCTAAAATTGGAGTTTCTACATAAATTACTTGGAATACATCTGCAAGGCAGGTTTGTCCACCCACCCACCCCCTTTATTGATTCAATTGTTTAGATCAGTGTAGACTCATTCATGCTTTGGGTTATGCTACAGTCCAATACTACTGGGTGCTTTTCAACTGACAGCCTTTTCTCCCTTGGCTTAGCAGCATCCCCCCAAATCTTTTTACCGAAACCATCCCATTCCGTAGGGCATTCACCAGCAATCCCCTTAAAATAGGGTCTGGGCAAGTTGTTTGGGGTGGCAGTGGTGGCAAAGCGTTCTGGACTTCAGGACTTGCCAGCTCATTTAA
>NW_022104991.1:2594-5121 GCF_000313985.2 Echinops telfairi | reverse complement strand
ATGGGACCACTAAAGAATTGCCCCACATTCCTCGTGACTCCCCAATGGCCCACTGGATATTTGTGTTAACAAATTATAATGCATGGAACTGAAAACATAACTCCATTTTACAGATCAAAGCAAAATAGCATCCACTGCTTTGATTATACCATGAATTAGTTTGGACTCTAATTACTGTGTAAATTGAGAGTAGGCTGATCTTTTGTTTTGTTTGGAACTTTTCCAAGAGTCATTCACCATTTCAGAGATTCACCATGTCACTGATAGCAGTGCTATTCTTGGGATCTGATTCACCACTACCACACACTTTTATTCATTTACATTGTAGCTTAGGCTTTCACTGTCATTTTGCATAAAGGTCAAACATCTTACCACTGCTTAATGCCTGTTAATGTACACATTGAAGTAACTATTATTTTATTTAAAAACAAATTTAAACCATATCGTTCCTCTTGATTCCAGGGTTCTAAACCTAAAAGAAAGCTTCAAAAAGTTTGTGGAAAAATGGAGGTAACAAATACCGTAATGGAATTTTTGCAAGATGTTTTTAAGCTCCCTCGTATTAATGTTGTTGAACTGATGTGCCAGGGAGCTGTCTTATTTCTGACTTTTAGTGTGGGAAAATACAGTAGGCATGACAATATATGTTCCAAGAAGAAGAGATCCACAGAACCGAGGATCACGGTAACGAAGAAACAAATGGGTGGATGTGTGAATGAGTCGGTGAAACATCGTGCAGAGGGCCAAATAAGCTGTCTGGAAATGAGTACCCGTGTCTGGGAAAGCCGAAGCTGGTGGTCAGGCCAAGGCTGGAGCAGTGGACACGGGGCAGGAAAAGCCCTTCGTACAAGACCCACAGAAAGTAGGAAGGTGATCAAATTCTCCATCATGTGTGACCTGTGGAGTCGGAAAGGCAGCAGCCAACTCCTGCCTCCATTTCTTCATGTGTCATGAGTGTCTCCAATGTGTAGAGAAGGGGATCTAATGTCTACGTGCATCAGCTCAGATTTAGCGAGCACACACGCGTGTTGGGAATTGCACGAGGCATCTCAAGATCCCGTTGAGGGTTTGCTCAGTAATTTCATCAAGGTGATCACCTCCCGCTCACATTCCACGTTGGAGTCTGTGTCAGAGAGACGTCACTGGAGACTTCTCCAGGAAAACGATGGGCCTATAATTTCTTCCCACTGAAGCAGGGAATCTGTAGGAATGATTACACTATTTATCTTTTCTCCTTCTGAAAAATCTCTAGTAATTAAGTTATTTTCTTTTTTTTTTTTAATAACCATTTTATTAGGGGCTCAAATTGCTTTCTTTATCCTTTTCCCCCACAATCGTTTTCTTTCCCCACTTTGCATGGCTCTGTCCTGGAACAAAGGAAAGCTGCTTGAGAAGCGTGTCTTGGTTCTGGTTTTCTTCATAGCAAGCCTCTCTTGAGTTTACCAGCTGTTGTAAGTCTGTGGTTTATGATTCACAAAATTCACATAGAAATATGTATTTTTCCACCTCTCTCTGAATTATTTTTGTTTTATTCTTGAGTGATAAGCATTCACACCATTTTTGACCCCCCACATGTGTCCTCCTTCCTATTTTATTTTTCTCTCGGTTTTAAAGTCTCTGCAGTGTTACCCATGCCTGTCATTCTGGGCTCCGTTAGATCCCCCTCTGGATGATTCATGTACTGTAGAAGCTCATATTTCAAATTCCAGTCACTGTGGAGATTACGGGGCCAGTGATCTTTTCATAATGATCAGTCCTGTCTTATCTTGAATACCACTTTGTTGGCATATCTGGAAATCTTCCTTTAGGAGTGATAAATTTAGTGGACTTTGACAAACTCCCTAGACCATAATTCTTGATGGTTTCCATCTCTCTGAATAGGCCCATTTGAATGTCTTCCATGTCCAGCCTGCCATGTCCCACATTCAATAATAGGTTCTGCCTCTTTCATGCTTAGAGCTAATTAAGTAATACATGCTCTGTTTCTGTTCTGGTCTTTCCATCCGTCACTATTAGTCCCTCCGTCTAGTTCCCTGGTTTCCTAGTGGGTTACACATTGGACTGCTATCCACAAGGTCAGCAGTTCAAAACCACCAGCCACTTTGCAGGAGAAAGATGAGACTTTCTACTCCAGTAAAGAGTTACAGTCCCGGAAACCTACAGGGCAGTTCTACTCTGTCCTACAGGGTCACTATGAGTTGGAATCGACTCGATGGCAGTGAGTGAGTATGGCAAAAATCCGACTTCTTTTACTTATTTATTGTTGGAGCACTATCTAGGGTTGTATCAGGGAAAACAAGATTCTAAGTCTATCTAAGCCATTCCATAGCTAAATTTAGCCTCCACTAAGTATATGCCTAAGGCTACCATACTTTTATGTTATAGGATTAATTAAATTTAGTGGAAATCTACATCTATAGTTCCTTTAATTTTTTTATTTGATTGCCCTTTTTTATGGCCATGACACCATTCTAATGAGAACATGTGGTATTAATTTAATGCTGAGATATAAGGATAAGTCACAAAC
>NW_022104991.1:0-1063 GCF_000313985.2 Echinops telfairi | reverse complement strand
AAAGTTAGTCAATTTGAAAAAGATAGGTAAAGGAAAAAGAAACTAATCTTGGGGTTCACACAAGTAAGTAGTACTGTATCACTGATAAAAGAAAGCTACCCTTAAGCTTAATTAGTATATATATATATATATATTTTTTTTTTTTTCAAATCAAAGTTACTTGATCTAATGTTTGACAAAACTGGGATTCCCATGAGGCCTGAAATAAGTCTCTGAGACAGAGACATGAAGCAACTTCCAGAAGACATCACTTCTGCACCGACCTCATATAGGCAGGTTTAGTATTTGACTTCCATTGCTTCCAAAAGAAATCTTATTTAACTCAACTGAGTTCAGCGCACATCAACTCAAGCCAAATAACAAACCCAAAGAAGCACAAGCTACTATTTATAATATAGAATATAGCATTAAGAATGATTTGCTTATTTCTGAATCTACAGGGAGATTTAAATCTAGGTTTTTGTACATGCAACCACTTATGTGCACTCATATAAATTCTGATAAAAGGATAAAATGAGGAAAAACAGGAATCAAAAAGTAGAATCACATCTCAATATATCAACAAACATTAAAATAAAATGCTACTCATAAGAAGCACATTAAAATGAAAATAAAAGGAGATACTGAAATTAAAATAGCAGAAAATAAAATTCCAGGGAAATGTAACTAAAAGCTATATGGAGGTGAACTTATAAGCTGTTACGTTTCAGATAAGGGCCGCTGCTGGAATCTACTTCCCGACACTCTGTCTCTGATGTTAGAGCTCTGGACTCCTAACCTACGTGCATTGTGGATTCACAGGCACCCAAGCCACAGGGAACCCGACAAATGGATTTTGAGCAAACGCTATCTTCTGTAGCTTTCCCCAAACCAGGTTCCACAAGGTCAGCAGTTCAAAACCACCAGCCACTTTGCAGGAGAAAGATGAGACTTTCTACTCCAGTAAAGAGTTACAGTCCCAGAAACCCACAGGGCAGTTCTACTCTGTCCTACAGGGTCACTATGAGTTGGAATCGACTCGATGGCAGTGAGTGAGTATGGCAAAAATCCGACTTCTTTTACT
>NW_022104990.1:3299-5132 GCF_000313985.2 Echinops telfairi | reverse complement strand
GATTTTTTTTCAAAGCTATATATTTAACATTTTTTACAAAACAACCGTATCACTTCAAAGTCCTTCTTATTACACGTAATACATTTGTCCAATCTTCTATTCCATTCTTGGAAAAAATATTCAAACTCATCTGTTTGGATGGCTTGAGTGTACCTCCCTCTTTTTTGTGTGTTTTCCTTCCCCTCTTCTAGGTCGTCAAATCGCTGCCAGGTGAGTAAGATGTGTGGGGCAAGAGAGACATGATGTTTTTTGCCAACAACTGGAGCACTGAGATGGCTATTGGGGCAGGTGTGTTGTCGTGATAGCAACAGCAGTCCCCCATCTGCCACAGAGCAGGCCTTTGTGGGTGCACAGCTACACAATCTTTTCAGACAGTCTGACCTGATGGGACAAGCTCCTGTGCAACTGGAAGAGATGTTTTTCTCCATTCGGGAAGTTGATGGACGTCCAGAAGGAGGTTTGTCATTTTGAAACAAGAAAACCACTCGTACACTTGAGTCTTTCCCATAACGCTGTCCTTGTAAGCTGTGTTAAACATCACAAAGGTTTCTATATCATTTTTCCTGAGCAGGAAACAGAATTTCACAGCCCCATGCTGTTCTCTTAAATTAGCCTTCACAGAAAACGAGGTTCAAGTAAAATTGCATTTACAAAAAATTCCCTGTGACCAGAGAGAACTTTCCCATGTGACGTCACTGGGTGCACTACCACAGAGTTGCTTGATGCTGCCAAGCAGGAAAAGCGTGAACTACCAAAACTCCGCCTTGCCTAGCACAATTCCGGTTGGGTGTAGGGGTGGGGGTGGGGTACGTGCTCATATATTTCTTTCTCTTTTTTATAACTAAAGAAGGAAAATTATATTTATGATAGTATAGGGGGGAATATTATCTTTTCTTGTGCCATCTAAATCAGTTAAAGAGGAAAGACTAATTGAATTTTTATGTGTACATATAGTATTTGAAAAGTATGATGTACATTGTATTAAAAAAATAATAGGCTCTTTATAGGTAGCATAAACATATATCTTAACTCAATCCTCCTGAAAAAATATTTACAAAACTGAACTCTGCCTAATCAAAGTCATGCTGGAATTTCTGTTAACGTCAGGGTCATTTTGCTGTATCTTAATTTTATTAGGGAAAACAACTTGTATTTCCTATGCACACTTTGCCCAATCATAACAAGGACTGGTTGAAAGTTATCTTGAGTTGCTATCCTCTTGCCTACTAGTTGCAGTGAAGAAAGAAAATAACATCTTGCTATAGCAATTTACCATGCTGCTGTTAGGTCTGCGTTCCAGTTCCTCCACTGCATATGAAACCAGAATCTGCAGAGCTTGAAAACCAACCAAATTATGTTGCATTGGTTGTCCTTGTTGGCCATTGTCACACACACACACACACACACACACACACACACACACACCACGACAACATTGGCTATATTGTTTGTCTTGGAATCCATCTCCACATAGGAACCAGAGAGTAGTTGCTCTGTCTGTTTTTGGCCCACAGAAATTAATGCCCATCTGCAAAATGTTCAATTTGAGGATGGCAAAGGCAGGACAATTGGTTGCACTTATATATTCTCTTCTGAATTCAAAGATCTTTCAGGCACCTTTCTAAATCTAGGGGGGCTTTCATTTCCTTTTCCTAATAAGTTGGAATGTACTGTAGCTTGAAGAATCCACGCTTCCATTCAATACTCTTTGTGATCATGCATGTTAAAGATGCCCATCTGGGCTTTGTCCCCAGAAGCGCCAGAAGTAAAGCCACTCTCTGAAAACAGAAATATTTACTTTGGTTCCAAAAATATTCTGAATATTAAAAAAAT
>NW_022104990.1:0-1567 GCF_000313985.2 Echinops telfairi | reverse complement strand
GAAGCATTTAGGAACTAGAGGAAAGTTGTATTTTTCATCGTTGCTACATTGCACCCTGACTGGCTGCTGTTTTTTAAACTTTGATTTAATCTTGAGTCCAGTTAATATTCAAACCTAGCCATCTGATCACATGGTTAATTTGTATGGATGCTTGGGAGTACTAGGAGCCTGCGTTATCCCTCGTACTGACTGATGACAGTGTCACCCTGGGAACAATATTTTGTGAAAATTCCATATTCAACCACGTGTTCCATCAGTGGAGTTGGATCACTGGGGTTATCAAGGAGATTTGTAGTTATTCCTTGCATCATAGTAACTTTATATAAAACTCAGTATCAGTTAGTTAGTTAAATGATACTTTTCTAAGACACAGACAGAGATTGATGTCACAAGGATATATTTTAATGCTTAATACTCTTTTCTTTGCAGTACCTAATCGTACTATAATGAACGCCAATCTATTATTACCTGTTGATCATCATTCATCTACCCAAGGCAGTATGGATGACAGCGGTTGCTTGCTTACTACAATACTTTTTAATTCACAAAATCATCATAGTTTAACATGGAAGAAAGAAAAAGATACACACAGAAAAGCAGCTGTCCATTTTCAATCAATTATGAGCCCCTGGTGTCTATTACGTTGACACTCAGGAGAGAGACTGGCATATGCCATTGAATGAGGGTTGCTAGGAGGCAGGGTTGCCTGCCTGGGATTAGGTTCCTTTCCTTTCTCTGAGTGGCAGCACATGGTGCCAAGTTGAACTCCTTGGGCAAAACCGGGCTGCTGAATTCTCCTGAAAGCGATAGTCAGAGACAGCCATAAACAGTTCATGGGGAAATCTGCGTTACAGGAGTGTCGGTAATCTTAGGTACCTCGGTATTATCATTCACTTGTCAAGAGGCCCTGGATGCTTTTTGTCACATGTTGCCTTGTCTGGTCACCATGAAATAATGGTCATCAGGTTACAAATAATATGATACGTGTGTACGTGTGTCTGTAGGCATGAAAGTCTCTGTTTCCCTTGCTGCTGTTTATTTAAATAGAAAAATTTCATGTCTGACCTACACCTGGCTATGATCCAAGAATTAAATAGAGCAATTTGTTCAAGTAATATTCCTCCAGGGTCCTTCAGCAAGAACACAAACTATTTATTGTAATTTATGCTTAAAGATGTATTTCATTGTAAAATCTCATCTCTGGCACATGGTGTATTCTAAACTGCCTTCTCTTTCTTCAGGTCACAAGCTACTTTTCTCAACAGTTTGCCTACCCTCCTATAATCTCTCCCTCACGGGCATGTATCATTGGAATAACCACATCTGAATTTAGCTTACAAGAATTTTGTCTAAACAATATGATTATTTTTATTTATAAAAAATGATAACCTCCATTCCCTCCTCCTATAACTTCACACAACTTATCATTATTATTTTGTGTAAGGAAAAATTTACAGAATGCAGTTTCAAAAATTACATTTGTTTCTAAGTGCACATCAATTTTTCTAACTTATTCTTAATTTCTAATTACATGTTTAAAATACCCCTTTAAGGGGAGCTACAAGTT
>NW_022104989.1:3207-5133 GCF_000313985.2 Echinops telfairi | reverse complement strand
AGACCAATGGATCAGGACAGAAAACCCAGAAATAAAAACATCCTTTTACAGACAACTTATTTTTGACAAAGGCCCCAAAAATATTAAATGGAAAGGAGATTCCCTCTTAATAAATGGAGTTGAATATCTGTATATCCACTTGCAGAAGAATGAAACAAGACCCACATCTCCCTCCACAAACAATAAGAAACTCAAGGTGGATCAAAGACTTATATGCAATACTCAAAGCTACCAGAATCATCAATGAAAAAATTGGGGCAAAGCTAGGATCTCTAGTGCAGGGAATACACAGGCTATCAGAAATAACTAAGGAAACACACTCTAGAAGATAAAACAGATGCATGGGACCTATTAAAAATAAAACACTTGTGTACATTGAAAGACTTCATTAAAAGAGTAAAAAGAGAACCCACAGGCTGGGGAAAGGATATTTAATAATGACATAACAAAGGACTAATTACTAAAATCTACAGAATTTTACAAGCTTGCAACAAGAAAAAAACTAATAAATCTCTGAGAAGGTGGGCCAAGAACCTGCACTGACGATTCACAAAGGATGGCACTTGAATGACTAAGAGATACATGAGGAAATACTCCCGGTCACTATTCATCTGGGAAAGGCAAGGCCAAACAACCATGGGATACCACCTAATGCTCATAAGTGCAGCCCAATTAAAAAAAACACTCAGAACAACAAATGTTGGATAGGGTGTGGTGAGATAGGAACTGCTATCCACTGCTGGTGGACTGGTAAATATGTATAATGACTATGGAAGGTGATATGGCAATACTTAAAAGAGATGGCAATTGAACATCCATATGATCCAGAAATGGGCATATACCCAGAAGAAATAAGAAAGAGATCACCAACAGACTTTTGCTCCCCTATTTGCACAACAGCACAGTTCTCAATAGCAAGATACTGGAACCAGCCTAAATTCCCATCAATAGAAGAGTGGATAAAAAAAATTCTGGTACATGCACACAATGGAAAACTACACATTCCTTAAAAAAAAACACAGTGATAATACCATGAAACACCTCAAGAAGTGGAGGGATCTGAAGACATGCTGAGTGAAGTCACACACCAAAGGCCAAATACTATATGAGTCCACTGCAGTAGGAACGACAGCAGAACAGGCACAAACTCAGGCTTGTAAGACATCCAGTCATCTGGCTGGGGACCAGACAGCCTAATAAAGAGCCAATGAAACACACATCATCCGCTCCAGGTAAGAATAGTGTAGGTCACCTGAGGATGCTTTTGGGAAAATTAGGTGGGGAGTGCCTTTAGTGGTGTGCAGCAGATGGACAAACTTGAACTAGAGTGTTTGGAGGTATCCCAGGAGCCCAGAACAGGTACCCTGGAACATTGCAACACTGAATCCTGGGTCTTTGGGGTGTTGGTAAGATATCATGTGGAAACTCCACTGGGTGAACTGGACTCTACCTCAGACACATTTGTAGCCTATGTCTTGAGCTGGAAAATGCATAGTGTGTGAGGAAGCAGAAGACAGCTGTACCAAGGTCTTGTTACAGCAACACCCTGTATGCTGTATTAAGATATGTATTATTCCAGCAATCCTGTGAAGGTCATTTTGTTATATGTTGCTTATGATTGTGCATATAATATTGTATCTCAGAGGTGTGCCCCCATTGGGGTCACCCTCTTGAAGTTGTTTTGTTTCTCTGTTTTTTGGTAAATGAAACCCAAGGATGCCGAGTTTATAGAAAAAGCCAATAGAACAAGGGTTTCTGAGAGAGGAGACATATAAATGGGTGGTAGAGATAAAAGGGAGATGACATCAAGGAGTCCAGGAAGGCAAAGTATGTTTGGAGACTGATTATGGAAGCAAATATACAATTCTGCTTGATATGATTGAACTATGGATAATAGGGCATATGTATTAACTCCCAAGTTAGCAA
>NW_022104989.1:0-2530 GCF_000313985.2 Echinops telfairi | reverse complement strand
GCTCATAATAGAGTGTATCTCAGAGGTGTTATGTCAATGGAAGTCACCATCTTGAAGTTGTGTTATATGCTTTTCCATTTTTTTGTATATTAAACCCAGGATTGATGAACCTATAGGGGCAGAAAGCAGAATACGGGGTTCGGCGAGATGGGGTACAGTGGTGGTGGTGGAGTAAAAGTGAGACAATGTCAACGAGTCCATGTAGAAAAAGAATGGTTGGAAACTGAGTATGGTAGCAATTGAACTTGACGTAATTGAAATATGGAATGATATATGCATGAAGTCCCAACTAGAAGAAGAAGAAAGAAAACAAGAGGAAGTTAGGTGTGGTGAGCTGCTTCTGAAAGGCCACAGCTTTGAAAACCTATGAAATGTAGTTCTTTGCCACACACGAGGCCACCGTGAGTCAAAACTGACTGGATGGCGACTGGTGCTGTTTCCGGGCTTTTGCTGAAAGTAAGAATACCATTCCTAACTCTGGCCTCAAAAGTCTTAGTTGAAATATGTTGAGGGGTCTTGGGTTGCTTGACACTCTTTCTTCGGCATCTGCTCTTAGTAATTCTTATTCTCAAACCTCCATAGAATGGAGGAATGGGGGAGGCCTGTGTCTCACTCCGTTTTGAATGCTATTGTACTAGGTCTCTCTCTCTTGGGTTGTCATGAACATTCTTGATATTCGAGACATTAAGAAACCTAGAAAACTAGACATGAACCACCTGCTTAGAACTAACTTTTAGACAAAATTCTCAGAGTATACCATGCATCAGAATCAGCTGGGGAGTTCACAAAATTGAAAATTTCCAACCCATGCTGGGTTCTTAATATACTGATCTGTTGTGGCCCCTGTCGTCTTCATTTTTAACAAGCTCCCATATGAATCTAATGACTTTGCGATCTCACTGTGAGAAAACCTTCCCTGAATGTCAGTGGAGTTCTGTCTTAAATGTGCTTTATGAAAACGTTTCACTTAAGCAAAACACAGAAACCTAAAACTAAAGTGTTTCCCACATTTTCTCTTTGGTGTGCATTTTTGTTTTTTACCTCTGGCCTTGTGGGGTTTTAACAGACACATTATCACAATCGTGTATATTGAATAACTGGGATTACTTTTTTTCAAGGATTGCAGACTTGATTAGTCTAAAAGAATTCTGTTCCCACCAAAGTATAGTTTGAAAGATGCTCTGTCTATTCCAGTGTTGAGGTCTTTTGAGGCTCCTTTTTTGATTCTTCTTTTGGTACCGGCTTATTTCTTTGACTAGATTTCAACAGTGGGGAATTTTTACTTTTAGGGGGCTAACATGAACTTAAGAAATAGTTCAAAGTTGTTCAGAGCTAAGCCTGATGAAAAAGGTGGGTGGTATTCTGGGAATTGCTTTTTTTTGTTTGTTTGCTCCAATAGGGGATAACTGCACAATAACAAGGCACTTGTTTTTTTCTTTTATAATCTGTGAATTGACTCGGGAAGACATTTCTCAGAGGGAAGATTAGTAAATGCTTTGTGCAATGACAGCACCAGAGGAAACCCACCCACTGCCATCCAGCCAGTTCTGAATTATCGTGACCCCATAGGACAAAGTAGAACTACTTCAGAAGGTTTCTAGGACAGTAGATCTTTACAGAAGCGGAAAGCCTCATCTTTCTCTCTTGGAGCCTTTGGTGAGTGTGAACCTCTAACCTCATGTTTATCAGTCTGTGAGGTGACACCCTGAAGAGAGACCATCCTTCCCAATTACTAGGTGCCAAAAGAAGAAAACAGACCAGGAGTCACGCATGGACTTTATTGTTGAGGAGATTACTTAAGGAGGTGCAGTACTGTTTGCTGCCTTGTGGCAGCAGACAGGGTCAGGATAGGGTCTGCACTACTCCCTAAGCAAGGGTTTTTGTACTGTTTAAGTCCAGGAAACAGAGGGGGTTGTGAAGCAGGACAGGTGCAGGGGTACTGGCTGCGGTGTCTCTGGAAACTGCTTTCCCAAGGCCATCCACGATGCTGTCGAGAAATGGCCATGGTGAGAAGGTGTTCTTGGTGGTCAGCTTTGGCACAATGCCTTGAAAAGGAGATGTTGTCTGGGGGAGGCCATGGACAAGGCACATGGGGGTGCTCCTTCACCCCATGCAGCCCAGTGCTTAACCCCTTGTGCACCAGGGTCCATTACCGGGGAGAAAGATCCTTAGAATCTCACAATGAAAGAAAATTAATGGAATACATTTTTTGAGATGGTGAATTAAAAAAAAATGTCTTCATGTTTATGCTATACCTATAAGACAAATGGGAAGAGGGTATTGGTGGAGGGGTAAACTGCCCCTCCCCCACCTTCTTTTTTGTGTGTGCAAAAGTTTACCCTTTCATGTAAATCCCCGAGAACTCTAAGTGCGTCTCAGTAGAACTTCCTGAAAGGATGGAAATATTCTATAATGTGTGCTGTTGAAATATGGTGGGCATTAGCTATGTATGCACTTGACTTGGTGTGTAAGATATTATCTTAACTATAAAGAAATGCTCAGGTTTGACTTGCATAAACTCATCTAATTT
>NW_022104988.1:3148-5137 GCF_000313985.2 Echinops telfairi | reverse complement strand
ACCAGAAAATAAATTAAAATGCTGATAAGATAACAATCAAGGGTTGTGAAGTTGCATTCTTGGCCAAACAGGTCAGTTCAAAATCTAACTTGAAGGACAATGTCTTCTTTAATACAATTATGTCTAGCTACCCTCCTGGAAATTCAACCTAAACATATTCAAATTTATGCACCAATCACCAAAGCTAATGATGAAGAAATTGAATATTTTTCTAAAAAGTTGGTCCATCTAATTAGAACAACAAAAAACACTTTTCATAAGCCAAATTTACTTCTCTCAAAATACATACAAGGCTAAGCCTCTGTACTAATTTACTTTTTGAACCATCTATTGTGCTAAAGTCAGAACTGCCATTATTACCCAATGACAATGACATTTGAAATCACATGGTTGTTTTGTCTATGATCACTACAACCAGATGCTTTAGTTACTGCATGTTATTATCACTTCTTTTGTCAAAGATGTTTTAGCTGTAAAATCATGGTAATTAATAATAATTTGTGCACCTATATTCATATTGAATTAAAGGAATGAAAAGAATTTTATAAGGCTTCCACTCAATTATTAATAATGTATCCAATAACATTGTAATTTAATGAAATATTTTATCAAATAATTTTATTGTTTGTATTTATTCAATCTGAGAAATATGACATTAAAGCAATTTGTAATTATATTTATCACATATTCTCCTATGAGCAAAAAGATAATAAGTATTACTAAGTTCTTTATGGTCTGGGAAGATACCCTGAGGTACTACATAGGGCGATGCCTAGTGATGTCATTGTTCATTGGGGCAAATTGACTCTGTTTTGTATAGTCACTGCAAGTAAATACTGACTTAATGGCAGCAGATTGTTGGAAAGCTCAGAATCAATTGGATGATCATGAAGAAAAAATTTGTCAAAGCCTGCCACAGATATGCATTACATTAAATTGGATTTGAGATTCAGTGCTAGAATTCTTGCCTTGCCTTCCTTGTTGGTGACCTTGATTCCGTTCTTGGCCAATGAACCAATGCACTTAATGCACAGCGATCACTACTTTTGAAAATCGACCTATAAAAATTCATTGAATAAAACAGCCCAATCTACATCTACATGAGGCACATTACTGGAATACTGTTTAGATACTGCTCAGAATACGCACAACTGAACTGAAATTTCATAAGAAAGTACTAATTACCAAGAAACTAGCTGACCCAAAATTTTCTGGAAATCTCTACATTGCCTTATGGCAGCTCTCTTTTTCCTTTTAGTTTTTTTTGGGTTTTTTTTTGTTGGTGTTTTTGAACTAAGAAACTGTTTCTTTGAACTTGTAAGACAGCATTATAAAATCTTCTTATTTTTGCTGCCTGTGGAGTTGCCCCCCTTTTGGATGTCTCTCAATCTCTTATCAGTTTTAATTTTCAGCTAAAATTAATTTGTTTTAAATCTCATTATCCTTGCAATTATTCATTATTTTTCAAGAAAATACTGTTAAGGGATGCAATTTTTGAGGTTATTAGTTCAAACTATATGAAACAACTTTACAAATGATAAGGAATCTAATTTGGTGATAACATAAGAATTTTATATGAAGGAATGTTGTGAGCTAGCCTATCTCAGACCCTATCTCTCCCTAAGAAGTTTTGATTTTAAAAGTACATATTTAAAAATAGAGCAACGATATGTAATTGTAAGCCAGACAGTGTTGCAAAAGTAGTCTGTATGCCGCATCGATGCGACTTCTTTGGTGTTGCTTAACAAGTTAGTAAATAGTGCTGTTTTAACATGTTCTCTCCAATAGCATATCTCAGTTCAGTTCAGATTCAGTGTGTCTGCCAAAAAATGTTTATAATATCATTGCAAGAAAACAAAAAATTTGTCAGAAATAATCCAGTTGCCAAAGAGAGTTTAAAAGCACAACAGAGTTTGACTTCCGCTGTTATTTCCCCTCTCAAAACACACTGTCCTCAATCCACCTGGAAGAGGACAGGGAAGAAGGAAA
>NW_022104988.1:0-1252 GCF_000313985.2 Echinops telfairi | reverse complement strand
TATCCTCTATGATTTCATTTCCTTGCACATTTCCTTGACTTAAGAGGGGGGAAAATACTTGTCTCATTCTAGATCTTGCTCCTGATTGATGTTTTGTGGACATCCTGCACAGGAGAATTTGCATTTGCCATCCGAATGAGTCAGCAGAGCCTTCCAGCCTGCTTCCTTACCTGCCAGATGTGGGTTTATCAGCCTTGGTAACCATGTGAGCCAACAGAGGATATCAGCTTAATGGCTACATTAATGGTCCATATATTTTGGACCTGCCATGCTGCACAATTGTGTGATCCACTGTATAGGCCATTTCTGTAAAGAAAACTGATGCTTTCTATACTGAATTAAAGTCATATACTATATAAACTGCATTGGTTTTGCTGCTATAGAACCCAGACACCCCCAAATCCCTCTAATATCACATATTTCTAAAGTTTCCAATGCAAAGACCACACTAAATTATTGTTAGGTGGCATTGAGTCAGTGCCAGCCAATAGAAACAGTGTACAACAAAAAGAAACACTACATAGTCTTGTGCCATCCTCACAATTGTCCCTCTGCCTAAGCCCATTTGGCAGCTGGTGCATCAACCCACATCATTGAGGGCCTTCCCTCCACTTCACTAAGCATGATGTCTTTCTCTAGGAACTGCTCTCTCCTAAGAATCTGTCCAAAGTATGTAAGACAAAGTCTTTCCCTCCCTGCCCCTATGGAACACTCTGGCCTTACTTCTTCCTATACAGATTGATTTGTCCTTTTATCAGCCCATGGTACTTTGAATATTCTTCTCCAGCACCACAATTCAACTACATTGATTCCTCTTATGTCTTCCTTATACATTGTCCAACTTTAACAGGCAAATAATGCAATGTAGAATACCATGACTTGGGTCAGACACACCTTAGTCCTCAAAGTAACATCCTTGCTTTTCAGTACTCTAAAGAGGTTTGTGCAGCCAATACACCTAATGCAATATATCTTTTGATCTCTTGAATGCTGATTCCATGAGATTTAATTATAGATCCAAGCAAGACAAAATCCATAACAATTTGCAACTTTTTCTCCATTGATCATGATTTTACCTACTGGTCCAGTTGTGAGGATTTTGTTCTTTACATTGAGTTGTAATTTATACTGAAGGCTGCAATCCTGGATCTTCATTACCAAGTGCTTCAAGTCCTCCTCACTTTCAACAAGCATGGTTGTACCATGATCATTTCACAAGTTGTTAATAAGCCCTACTTTAGTCCTGATGCCA
>NW_022104987.1:4024-5141 GCF_000313985.2 Echinops telfairi | reverse complement strand
GTATAAAGATTGTATCTTCTGAGCTTATTTATTCAATCTGTATGTTGAGCAAATAATCAGTGAATTTGTATTCTATGAAGTAAAATTTAGCATCAGGATTAAAGAATGCTTATTAAGGAACTGCAATATGCAGATGACACGATCTTGCTTGCTGAAAGTGAGGAAGACACAATGTTGATGAAGATCCAGGATTGCAGCTTTCACTATGGATTAAAACTCAATATAAGGAAGACCAAATTCCTCACAATTAGACCAAGAGATAAAATCATGTTAAATAGAGAAAATAATGAAATTGTCAAAGATCTAATCTTGCTTGGATTCACAAAAAGAATGTCATGGAAACAGCAATCAAGTGATCGAAAGACACATTTAATTCAGTAAACCTGCTGCACAAGATCACATTATATTGTTGAAAAGCAAGAATGTTTCTCTGA
The DNA here is from genome assembly GCF_000313985.2 of Echinops telfairi. Classification (NCBI taxonomy): domain Eukaryota; kingdom Metazoa; phylum Chordata; class Mammalia; order Afrosoricida; family Tenrecidae; genus Echinops; species Echinops telfairi. The sequence goes on along the minus strand of NW_022104987.1, from coordinate 4,707 downwards.
GAACTAAGGTACTTCTGACCCAAGATAAGGCATTTTCAATTGCTTCACATGCGTGTGAAAATTGAACATTGAATAAGGACGAATAAGGAATACGGAAGAACGAATGCATTTATTTACAGTAATGATGAAGAATATTGAAAGTGCCCTGGACTGCCAAAACAAATAAACAGACAAATGTATCTTGAAGTACAGCCATAATGCTCCTTAGGGGAAAGGAGTTCGTCTCATGTCCTTTGGACCTGCGGTCTGAAAAGTCTAGTCCTTGGAGGAGGACATTGTGCTTGGTAAATTCACTGGACAGAGAACAAGAGGATACCTTCAACAAGATGGATTTACACAGTGGCTTCCTTGATGGGCTCAACGAAAGAACAAGGATTGGGCATTGTTTCATTCTATTGTACATAGGGTCATTGGGAGTCAGAACTGACTGCAGGACACCTAAAAACAACAATTAGCATAGCAACATGCTTCTTAGGAACTGGACCAACTTGATGGTTAATGTTGCTGGTGTTGATTCCCATTCTCTTTTCTTGTCAAACCAGAGGAGAGGTACGCTGTCTCCACTCATTTTCAATGAAAGCCCTACTGTGTTTTCATGGAATACAAAGTATAGAGATGGATATAGATTCATTACCTGAGCACATGACTACAGCAACTTGATTTAGATTCCGGGAACCCAAGAG
>NW_022104987.1:0-864 GCF_000313985.2 Echinops telfairi | reverse complement strand
CTCATGGAAATCCAGTGTGCAGAGTAAATCTATGTTCTATGGGGGTTTCAAGACATTGTGACTATGGAATCATGCTTCTATACAGATTGTCGTCTTGAAAACACTATGAGGCAAGCCATTAGATTCGGTTCTATAAGCTCCTTATGAGTGGGAGACAACATGGATAGCAGTCAGTTTCCTCGTTTTTGGTTGGAACTTTTGGAAGCAGATCACTAGGTTTCTCTTTGCAGATGCCTAAGTTTGAACCACTAATTTGTCTGTTCATAACGAAGCACTTAATTGAAATACTGTTGAAAGAGGAAAAATGGACTGTGGTGAAAAGGACATGGACCTACTTAGAATTCTTTTCACAGTTGTGTATTTTTTCCAATGCATTTAGTATCCTATTCATTTGTTTTATGTAAATAGGGCACATTTTTTCTCTTATGCATTTGTAATCTGAAATTTATGATTATTACTAGATATTTTAGAAGATATTGATAAAGTCTGAAAATTATTATATATAAAAGAAAATTTAGAACCATTGTTGTTTCATAATGTAATATTTATCTCACAACTTGTGTCTCGGAGGGTGGAGCCTTCTATATCTTCATTTAGCTATTGGGTAAGACTCAAGGCAAGGGGAAACAGATGCAAACAACCTTTAATGTCTGACATCAGACAGTGTAACTTATGACAAAACTATAATAAGCTATGAATTATGAAGGGTTCATGAGGGAGGGGGAGTGGGGAGGTAAGGGGGAAATGAGCAACTGATATTAAGGGCTAAAGTGGAAGGCAAATGTCTTGAGAATGATGAGGGCAACAAATGTACATATGTGCTTGACACAATGGATGTATGTATGGATTGTGATAAGAATTGTA
>NW_022104986.1:3626-5225 GCF_000313985.2 Echinops telfairi | reverse complement strand
TTCAGCACACACATTATTAAGTCATCCAGGATGGCTTTTAAAGCAATGATAATTCCGGAACAGACTCACGCCTTATTCAAATTCATAAAGCATCATTTCCAAACAAATGTTCTGCGTGTGTGTTTTGCTTGGCTCACCGGTGGATTCTGCCAGTTTTAGAAGAGACAAATGGAAAATAGACAAAGCTCTTGTTCTCTCGCTAATTAGTGTGATGGATGGTTGAGATGGGATGGTTCTATCACCGCAGAGAGGATGCCATTGTTTTTAATTAGCCATACAGGGACTTGAGCTGAGGAGAGGAGAGAGAGAAAAGCCCCGGACATGCCCACTTAACCAGGTTAATGATGAACTCAGTCAAGGAACTACCAGGACTGGGCACTGGCATTGTCTCTGAAGCTCTTCCCAGGACACCAGGTTCATACCCAACCCTTTGCTATTGTCTGCATTCTCTCTCATAAGAGGGTGTTGGAGAAACCATGGATGGAACAGAAGTGGCCGGCTGAGTCATGGGATTCTGCAATGCTAGCCTCCCTTCCCGTGGTGCTCCGGCCACATGGTTCTAATTCTTCACCCGGTTTGAGCCATAGAGTTGCTAGCCGGTGAGTGATTTTCCTTGTTTTGTGAACGTCTTGTGGTGTGCGTGTTACAACCCCAGGTGCCAGTATTGATTTCACTTGGTGGGATGGGTGTTCCAGGCCTCTACACACCTCTCGGTCTCCAGGGCATGCAGAGCATCAGCAGGAATCCATTCTGGAGCGCTTACCCAGACCATTCCACCTCTGAGAAGCTGGGCCCAACCCTCCCATTCTCCTCCTAGAGGAGGGCTTGAAAGAGCAGAGACACGGGACCATCTTCCTCTGTGCATGGGCATGCCCCTCCCGGCAGGCGCTGAGTGCAAGAGCGTCTAGCAGAGTCCGTCCATTGGAGTTCAGCTATACTTTCCATTAGGCCTGACTCATCCTTGCTGTTAGTTGCTGTAAAGTCAGTTCGGACTCACAAGGGCCCTATGGGTGCAGAATGGAACCAGGCTCTTTAGAGTCTCCAAGGCTGTGACTGTGAAGCAATGGGTCACCAGGCTTGCCTCCAATAGGGTTGGTGGGTGGGCTGGGTGTCCCAGTAGACTGGAGAGGCCTTGGGCTGGCATACGAGGCTGGCCTTCACCTTCGTTGTGCTGAGGAGGCTTCCGTGGGAGCCCCTAACTCAAACAGGTGTTAGACTCCTTGGACCGTGTGACAAGATGGGTCGGATGGGTAGCCCAGAGTTGTGCCGGTGGTGCCCTTGGCAGACTGGAGGGGAGTTTTCTTCATGGTTCAGATTGTTTCCAGCTTCTGACCAAAACCACTAGTTCAAACTTCAAATTCCAGAGTTCGTTCTTTCCTTCAACCTGTCAGCAGCCCCCTAGGCTAAAGTCCCCTGGATTGGAAATATCCTGAGTACTCCAAAACACTGGGTGGGGCTCATCTCTTCAGAGTTTTCTTTGCAGGTGTGTCCTAAACCCACCTAAAGATCAAATTAATGGCTTGAGGCAAGTGGGCTTACAAGCTCTCTATTTTCATGCTTCCCAAAATCATTTCTATAAATCCTTATATCCACAATAAC
>NW_022104986.1:0-2656 GCF_000313985.2 Echinops telfairi | reverse complement strand
CTCTTATCACAATCCATGCATCCATCTATTGTGTCAAGCATATTTGTACATTTGTTGCCATCATCATTTTCAAAACATTTTCTTCCTACTCGAGCCCTTGGTATCAGCTTCTCATTTTCCTCTCCCTCCACCACCCTCCCTCCCTCATGAACCCCTGATAATTTATAAAATATACATCGGATAGTGCAAGACATGGAAAAAATAATCATTTATAAGCTCTTTCCTAGTCACCTATGAGTGTAGGAATTTGTTTCTCTAGTCTACCCGGACTAGCACAGGCTGGAACTGGGAATCTTTTGGGCAGAAGTCAAACACATGATCATCAGCTGTCAACTCAGTCCCAACGCATGGGACCCCGTGTACCATGGAACCAAGCACCACCAGTCCTGCGCTGTCCTCACGACAGTTGAATTTGGGTCCTTTGATGCAGCCACTGTCAGTCCATCTCTTGGAGGGTCTTCCTTTTGGAGGCCCCCTGAGTCACAGCATCACATTGCCATCACGTCATATGGACCCTACATAGGGTTTCCAAGACTGTCAACCTGTACAGGAGCAGACAGCCTCATCTTTCTCCCTCGCAGTGGCTGGTGAGTCTGAACTGTCTCCTTTGCAGTTAGCAGTCACTCCAACGCTTACCTGACAGGCCACCACAGCTTTGCTTTATCACATAACTGGCTGCAATTATTTTTGAAAAAGGAAGAAAACTTTTCCTTCAGCAAGGCTTGGGAGGTAAACACCCCAAATCCCCCAGAGACCCCTGAATGTATCAGAGCCTCCTTTTGACAGTTCTGTGTGTGTTGCTCACTCACTCTTTCCTTCAGCTCAGTCCATGTATCTTTGGGTTCTCTTGGGGGAAGAGTGGGGTGTTTCTTCTTCCTTTGATCCGATCTAGATTTCTCTACCCCAGATCTTCCTCCACCGGACCTCAGCCTTCAGAGGCTGGTGCACACAGGAATGACTGATCACCTCAGGGATGTCCCTCAGCAGTGTTCAACTCTCTGCTGTTGGAGAGGCCCTGTCCCTCCCCCAGCCTCTGAGAGCTTGTCCAATGCCCTTCACAAGGCCTCGCGGTCCCTACAGGGCTCCCTACTCTCTGTCCTGCAGGGTAAGTACTGAATTAGCAGCAGTCCTTGTGAGTCCCTGCGGATCTGGGCTCTCCAGAGAGCAAAGCAGTCTCTCTCTCTCTCTCTCTCTCTCTCTCTCTCTCTCTCTCACACACACACACACACACACACATGGAAGCCTCAGAAAGTTTGTGGAAGATGGAGTTAAAAGATAAAGTTGCCCACAAACTTTTTGAAGCCCCCCCCCATGTGTGTGTGTGTGTGTGTGTGTGTGTGTGTGTATTAAACTCTAAATCAAACTGACACTTCCATGAAATGGATTCCAACTCACAGTGAACCCATAGGACAGGGTGGGACTTCCCCTGGGTTTCTGAGACTGTCACTCCCCCGGCCCCTCCAACCCTACCATTTTATTAGGAGCTAATCTGAACATCATGTCACTCTATAGTTCAATCACATCAAGCTGTAGTGTACAATTGCTACCAAAATCCAATTCAAAGTACTTTCTTCCTTCTTGAACACCTTGATATCAGCTTCCCTTACCCCCCACATCCCCCACTCCCAGGAACCCTTATTCTATAAGTTCATCTATCCTAGGTTTCACATACAGAAAAACACATAACAAAGATTCAAGAAGGCTACCCACTGACAAACTACAAAAGAGATACACCCCAAATAAGAAAAAACCAAAACTGAAAATATTAAAAATCAGATCAAGCCAATGTATTAGAGGGGAGATCAAGTCACAAGATTTTAGTGGTCCAGTCAGATTTATCATTTTAATCTACTATGTTGTCTCTCCAATACTCTTTGTATGATCACCAGGCTATTCCCATCCCTCAATTATGGTGAGAGGGAATAACTGGAGACTGATTCCCTGTGTAGACCCTGCAAATGTATTTTCACTTTGAATGTCATCCATAGCCTTCTGCACACCAGGATCTCATAATTTAAACTCTGATACTATTCCTGCCTTTGGATTTTGATTACATAATTTACATTCTTTGGATCAAGGATGTTGGTGTACATCTTTCATGTGAATTTAGTTGTAGTTTAACTTAGATGGCTGCTTGTTTGGAAACAAGCCTTGAAGACCCCAGACGCTATTCTATCTGATAGCTGGGCATGGTCTAATTGATTCATCACACTCGGCTATTTCCTCTGTATTTCCTTCGTGAGGGCGAATGTCGAGCAGAGCCATGTCATAAGAACTAGTTGTTCAAGGTTAGCTCAGGACAGAGTAGCACAATGTAGGCAAGCCCCACAGTGCCCAGCAGGAAAACCATGACTGGACACACTGGCCCCACAGCCCCAGATTTGCCAGATGCGGCAGCCACCACATGTCCCAGATCCCCATGCTATAGCCTGATAGGTTGATGAAGAACATTTCCCATCCGTGTCTTTTCTCTTCCGTCATACATGAAAGCCCAGCATCTACTAGTATTTGATTGAAGAATGCAAAATGAATCTGTATTAATGTAAATAAGAGAATCTGCTGCAAAAAGATATTTAAAACCTTAAACAAATGAACTAGTTGTTCTGAGATTGTAACCAGGATTAAGCGCAAGCCCCAAATCCATTCTTGAATCTAT
>NW_022104985.1:3102-5141 GCF_000313985.2 Echinops telfairi | reverse complement strand
GCAACAATGAGTGCAAGCAAATGACCCACTGTGAGGATGGCACAGGAGGGTCCAGCCTTTCATTATATTGGGCATAGAGTTGCTAGGAGTCAAAACCGCCATGGCAGCAGCTAACAACAACAACAACAACAACAAAAACAACAGGATTGTGCATCTAACAATAGGCTGAAGAAGGCATTAAGAGAAACTCCTATTAGTTTAGAGCAGCGGTGCTCAACCTTTGGGTCACAAACTCTTTGGGGGTGGGGGGGCTGTCGCACGACCCTTTAACAGGGGTGGCCCAATATATAACAGTAAAATAATTACCGTTGTGAAACAGCAATGAAAATAATTTTATGATTGTGGGATCACCACTACATGGGTAACGGTATGAAAGGGTCGTGGCATTAGGAAGTTGAGAAGCACTGCCCTAGAGGAAGAAAGAAATTTCGGTAGAGCAGAAGGGCAGCATCTGAGAGTCAGTCCCCAAAATAATGGATAAACAGAGTGGCTGCAACAATGAGCGCTAGGAAAGAACCACTGTGCAGAAGGAATAGGATGGGCTAGTGTTTCATTATATTTTGCATAAATTTGCTATGAGCCAATCCCACTCGACAGCCCCTGAGATAGTTTATTGTGCCAGCCTGGCCGATAAACACAAGTGGGATTAACTGAAGGGTGGAGAGATAAATGGCTCGGTGAGCCTCGCCTTTCTTGTCTCTCACTCTTTGATCATCGGACCAGTGTGCGGCTGCCTGGCTTGTTCTGTGCCTCAATTTATAACAGTTACGAAATAGCAATGTAAATAATTTTATGATTTGGGCTCACCAATACATTGGGAACTGTTTGAAAGTGATGTGGAAATAGGGAGGTTGAGAACCACTGTCCTAGAGGAAGACACACATGTTCATACAGTAGAAGGGCAGCAAGAGTGGCAGCCCCTGCAAGATTGATTAGCACCGTGGCTGCAACAATGAGCGCAAGCAAAGAACCACTGTGAGGATGGCAAAAGATAGGGCAGTGTTTCATTATAATGTGCATACAACTGCTATGAGTCAAACCGAGTCAACAGCACCTAACATAAAAACGACATAAGTTCTGCTTCTGGCAATGTGCTAAAGTAGACCTTAAGAGAAACTCCTATTAGTTTAGCGCAGAGATTCTCAACCTGTGGACCATGAGCCCTTTGGAGGGATGAACGACCCTTTCACAGCGGTGTCCCATTTATAACAGCAGCAAAATTAGAGGTATGAAGTAGAAACGAAAATAATTTTATGATTTGGCAGTCACCACTATATGAGGAACGGTATGAAAGGGTCATGGCATTAGGAAACTTGAGAAGCACTGCCCTAGAGGAAGACACAACTCTTGGTATAGTAGAAGGGCAGCAAATGAGAGGCAGCCTCCCAAAAGATGGTTGTCACAGTGGCTCCAGCAATAAGTGTAAGCAAAGAACCACTGTGAGGATGGCATAGGACCGGGCAGCATTTCATTATATTGTGCATAGAGTTGCTATGAGCCATGACCCACACGATGGCAACTAACAACAATAACTACAGGACTTGTGCTTCTAACAATATGGTGAAATAGATCTTAAAAGAAACTCCTAAGTTTAGTGCAGCAGTTCTCCACCTGAGGCCGCGACCACTTTGGAGGGTTGAATGAACTATCGCAAAATTACAGTCATGAAATAGCAACAAAAATATTTTATGGGTTGGGGATTCACCACTACATGAGGAACTGTATGAAGGGGTCGTGCCATTAGGAAGGTTGTGAACCACTGCCCAAGAGGAAGATACAAATCTTGGTACAATAGAAGGGAAACAAAAGAGAGGTAGGCCCCCAAAAGATGGATTAGCAAAGTGGCTGCAACAATGAGCACAATCCAAAGAACCACTGTGAGGATGGCCGAGGATGGGGCAGTGTTTCATTTTATTGTGCAAAGAGTTGCTGTGAGCCAAACCTACTCGATGGCCAATAACAACAATAACAAGAGTATTTGTGCTTCTAACAATATACTGAACTAGAACTTAAGAGAAACTCATCTTAGTTTACAGCAG
>NW_022104985.1:0-1741 GCF_000313985.2 Echinops telfairi | reverse complement strand
TCACAAACTCTTTGGGGGTGGGGGGGCTGTCGCACGACCCTTTAACAGGGGTGGCCCAATATATAACAGTAAAATAATTACCGTTGTGAAACAGCAATGAAAATAATTTTATGATTGTGGGATCACCACTACATGGGTAACGGTATGAAAGGGTCGTGGCATTAGGAAGTTGAGAAGCACTGCCCTAGAGGAAGAAAGAAATTTCGGTAGAGCAGAAGGGCAGCATCTGAGAGTCAGTCCCCAAAATAATGGATAAACAGAGTGGCTGCAACAATGAGCGCTAGGAAAGAACCACTGTGCAGAAGGAATAGGATGGGCTAGTGTTTCATTATATTTTGCATAAATTTGCTATGAGCCAATCCCACTCGACAGCCCCTGAGATAGTTTATTGTGCCAGCCTGGCCGATAAACACAAGTGGGATTAACTGAAGGGTGGAGAGATAAATGGCTCGGTGAGCCTCGCCTTTCTTGTCTCTCACTCTTTGATCATCGGACCAGTGTGCGGCTGCCTGGCTTGTTCTGTGCCTCAATTTATAGGCTACACTATCTGTGGGATGCCTAGTCTGTGGACTGTTTCGCTGTAAGTTGAGGTCCCTTTAAAACATCTCTGGAGCTGGGGACTGGCGGTTGGGACTGGGGGTTGATTGACAGTTGGTGATCGGCCTTGCGGTTGGCTGCTGTGCTGAGATAGACTAGCTCTCTCTATAAACAGAGGAAGATCTGTCTTCAGACTTGACTTGAAGGACTGCTAGTATCTCACAATCTCACGGGAGTGAGTTGCATTGAGCCATTTGTACTGCTTTATAATTTAACTGTTCATTTCTTGTATTATATATCTATCTAGCTTTATATAATTTAACAGTTCATTTCTTGTGTTATATACCTGATTATTTTATAAATAAATATATAAAATTATCAACAATCTGCTTTTATCTCTCTAGAGAACACTGTCTAACACAGCCCCTAACAACAATAACAACAATACTCTTGCATCTAATAATATGCTGAACTAGACCTTAAGAGAAACTCCTCTTAGTTTAGAGCAGTGGTTCTCAACCTGTGAGTCGTGACCACTTTGGGTGGTCGAACCACTCTTTTACAGGGGTAGCCCAATACAAAACAGGAGCAAAATTACAGTTATGAATTAGCAACGGAAATAATTTTATGTTTGGGGCTCCCCCAATACATAGGGAACTGTATGGAAAGGACGTGGAAATACGAAGGTTGAGGACAACTGCGCCAGAGGAAGACACAACTCTTGGTAGAGTAGAAGGGCAGCCAATGAGAGGTAGCCCCCCCAAAAGATGGTTCTCACTGTGCCTCCAAAAAGTACAAAGAACCACTGTGAGGATGGCACAGGACTGGGAAGCGTTTCAGTATATTGTGCATAGAGTTGCTATGAGCCAAAACCCACGGGACGGCACCGAACAACGATAACTACAGGATTTGTGCTTCTAACAATATGGTGAAGTAGATATTAAGAGAAACTCCTCAGTTTAGAGCAGGGGTTCTCAACCTGTGGGTAGTGACCCCATTGGAGGGTTGAAAGACCCTTTCACACGTGTGGTCCATTCAAAACTATAGCAAAATTACAGTTATGAAATAGCAGTGAAATTAATTTTACAGTTGGGGATTTACCCATACACGAGGAACTGTATGAAAGATCCGTGGCATTAGGAAGGTTGAAAACCACTGCCCTAGAAGAAGACACAAATCTTGATACAGTTGAAGGGCAGCAAAA
>NW_022104984.1:2996-5118 GCF_000313985.2 Echinops telfairi | reverse complement strand
GAGGGCACAGCAGGAAGTGAGCCTAGCTATTGTCTTCGAGAATGCATATGGCATCAGCAACAAAACACTGCTAGGAATGTAGACGTTAAATGTGCTTCCGGTGAGGCTTACAGACACAGTGATGGCTCAGGCTCGGAACTTCCTTCCCTCCTCCTCTTTTCCATCAGGAAGTACAATTAAGGTGAAAAAGAGAACCCCATGAAGGATCGTTGGATTCCAAAGGTCTGCTTTAACATCTTCATGGGGGGAAATAGAGATAGATTATCCCAGGCAGCCAGGGTATTGGAGCAGCCCACAGGTCAGACCACTGTGTTCTTCAAAGCTAAATATACCACCAGATACTTTGGCATTAGGATCAATGAAAAGGAAAAAAAATACTGTTCATTGCACAGTCCATGGGGCCAAGACAGAGGAAACCTTGGAAGACAGTCTTAAGTTGAGGGAGTATGGGTTAAGCTCAAGTAGAAAAAAATGCTTTGAAAATGATGATGGCAAAAAATGTACAAATGTACTTGACACATGGATGTATGTTTAGATTGTGATAAGAGTTGTAGAGCCCCCAATAAAATGATTTTATAATAAAAAAAAGAAAGGAAAAATAACTTCTCAAATACTGGAAACTTTGGTTTTGGTACCCAGGAACTTATTGATCTGGGGATTAGCTATAACCCTACCATTTGTATCTATGGCCTTGACTTCTACGTGGTGGTGCTAGGGAGGCCAGATTTGAGCATTAGAGGCAAGAAGTTCAGGACAGCCTGCATTGGGGCCAAACACAGAATTAGCAAAGAGGAGGCCATACACCAGTTCCAGCAGAAATATGATGGGATCATCCTTCTTGGCAAATATATCCCTGTTTCCAAAAGGGCAATAAAAGTTTACAGCGGAAAAAAAACCCTATAAACATGTGATTGAATAATAGAAGAAAGGAGATGCCTTCTATGCTATGTCAAAGAACTTGTCTGAATTATGTTCAAAGGCTTGGTGGAAGGTTGTACTTGGAAGTGATGAACTTGGATATGTGGCGGAGAGATTTCTAAGCAAGATTGTAAAGGGGGCCACACAGCTTCTCCTTGCTGCTTACAGTAAAATGTGAGGGGAAAAAGATGGACTGAAACTACAAAATGGAAATAGAGCTTAATTATTTTTAAAAATCTGTTGTATGAACTAAGGATATGTGTCCTCGAATGTTCGAAAAGAAAATGGCTAGACAACCTGTGGTTACAGAAATCAAACCAGTGGTTGATGGGTCTAACCAATTACCCAATGGCAGAAAACCCACCAGCTTCAGCGGAAGGCAGCAGAGGAAGCACAAAAGGAAATATCTCTGCCGCTTAGGATTACACAGGCCAGAAACAGGACAAAGGAGCTAGACGTGCTGTCCTTCAGGAAAAAGCTCGTCCCTGGAGCCGGTCAGAGATCAACTGAGCTACTGGAAGGAACACAGGAAGCAGGGCTTTCTCAGTTTCAAATGGTGGGGGCACAGTCTCTTGGATCTCAAAGGGGGAGGTCAGAGGGTCCCAGGTTTCAAAGAGTCTGATCTTCACCACTGGGTGCTGTAGAGGTGCTGTTAAGGTGTACTAGGGGAACTGGATTGCCACCCTAAGCAAAGGAAATGGGGCTGCAATGCCCCTTCTCCCAAAAAAACCCAGAAGAATAGGACCTGCCCAGGCCAAGTACGTAGGGTTACTACTCAGATGGACACGTAGGATGTTTCCAGTGCCCACCACAATGCTGAGGGAGAAGAGTTGCCATTACCAGTGGGTCTGGAAGGTGAAAGTGAAGTTCAGGGTCAAGGGGACTCCACTCATAATCCAGAGAGCGTGGCCCATACCCAGAATCTGGAGGGTGGGACCATTGCCCAGATGATCTCAGAGAGCAGAGGGTCTTCAGAGCGAATACAGTTTGTACTGCTGGGTCTCAGGGATAACTGTCTGTTATCCCTTCTTTCTCTCCAATGTCTCCCATTTATATAGAACTATTTGTCTTGTGCCTATTCTACCATTATACTTTGGAAGCAGATAACTTATAGATTTCACAGATTCAGAGATGGAGAGGACTTTTGCCCCAGGATGTAATATACAAAAAGTACCATATATACTCGTGTATAAACCAAGTTTTT
>NW_022104984.1:0-1755 GCF_000313985.2 Echinops telfairi | reverse complement strand
CCCCCACTATCATGATCCCAATTCTACCTTACAAATCTGGCTAGACCAGAGGATGTACACTGGTACACATAGGAACTGGAAATTCAGGGAATCCAGGACAGATAAACCCCTCAGGACCAGTGGTGAGAGTGGTGATACCGGGAGGGTGAAGGGAAGGTAGGGTAGAAGGGGGCAGCCGATGATAAGGATCTACATATAACCTCCTCTCTGTGAGATGGACCACAGAAAAGTGGGTGAAAGGAGATGCTGGGCAGTGTAAGATATGAGAAAATAATAATAATTTATCAGTTATCAAGGGTTCATGAGGGAGGGGGAGCGGGACGCGAGGGGAAAAATGAGAAGCTGATACCAAGAGCTCAAGTAGAAAGCAAATGTTTTGAGAATGATGATGACAACAAATGATGATGATGCAACTGTGCTGGACAAATGGATGTATGTATCGATTGTGAGAAGCGTTGTACGAGCCCCCAATAAAATGATTTTTTAAATTATAACTATTATGACAGCGATTTTAGTGCCATTTGGAAATGGGTTGTCTTTGTTATGTTAATTAATGATTTGTGTAGGGTGTGTTTCGAGTCCATCTCTTTTGAGATATAAGAGAGGTGAGGTAGTTGTGGGGAAAGTTAGGTGCCAAGCCACAGGACGATTGCCCTGGAGCAGCAGCTCAGAAGAGGCCACGGGCTTCCTCCAGAGCTGACACATGAGAAAGCCTGTGCCAACACCCTGGATGCGGACTTTAAACCTCCGAAATGGTGAGAAAATGAAAGTTAGTTTATAAAGCCACCCATTTGTGGTATTTCTGCTACAGGAGCCCTAGGTATATAAGACACACCCTTGGAGCAGATATTATGAACTGGAAACAAAAATAAAATGAATCCGCCATTTAAGAAAGTTTCCCAACCTATTTGCTGTTCACAAATGTAAGCATGTGGCAAAGTCCACAGGCAGCTTCGGCCCAGAAGGCCTGTGGGGAGACCAGATGAGTCAGTTTGTTTGATTTAGCAGTTGCACTTGAGTATTCTTGCCAGTTTGTTTTGTTCCCACTTGATTCCCAGACTCCCGTTTTCTTTATAATGAAAAATCAGCTTTGAAAAATGGTTAGCCAATCAAAGTGCCTTCGGTGAGTCATAATCTCATTCTGTAGAGCTGATTTATTAAATCCTTTGAATGCTGTATTTTGCTAAGTTACCTCTGAGAAGCATTTTGTCAGTGGAGAGAATAGGGGGAAAATGCACACAAATATTAACTGGCATGATAGACTGCCCCCCCCCCCCCAATGTATTATATAACACCAAGGCTGTAGATTAAAGCTTTGACTTTTCCCCTATCTCTCTGATCCATCCTTTCAGAAATTCTCTCTACAGAAATATTTTAAAGGCATTCACATAAAGAACATGTAAACTCCCAAATTCAGCTCTGAACTGTGGATAGGGAAGAGGAATAGTTATTCTGTGAGCTTTATAGAAGAGACAAGAGAATCCATCCTAACCTCACCAACCTGCGTCTGACTGGTGCCATGGCTGTGGTTGCAGCCTCTAGGCTCTCTGTTGCTTGAAGGCCATGGCTAAGTGTAGAGAAGAGCCCATCGATCTCTCCCAGTGGCTCTGTACCATCTGTGACTTTTTCAGAAGATTCCTTGGTTCTACACACTTCTCCAGAGCTCTCCTTACAAAGTACAGAAGACAGCTACATAGAAAGAACATTTAAAGCCAAAGCTTAAGATAGTAGCAATGACAAAGCAATTTTTTTTTT
>NW_022104983.1:3506-5144 GCF_000313985.2 Echinops telfairi | reverse complement strand
TCTTGCACCAGTATTTGTGAGCTTTGTCAGAGCCAGATGCATTAGCGTTTCCTGGAGTTAGGAACCAATCTTTATAGAATGACTAGACTACCTAATTTAGGGGCCCTGGTGGTAATGGTTACACATTGGGCTGCAATCCAGAGGGTCAGAAGTTTGAAACCATTGGCTGCTCTGCAAAATAAAGACAAGGCTTTCTACTCCTGGAAAGCAGAAAGTCTTGGAAACACAGGGAGTGATCTCCCCTGTCTTATTGTGTCGCTGTGCATCAGCATTGGCTCAAGGGCAGCTATATTTTTTATCAGCTCTAGCAACTGATCAGTTACAGAAAACTAAGTACCTTGTATCCTCAATATTCCCAGAACAATCAAGGAGCTGAGTCCCACTGGTCTGGGCAGGGTCATGCGACCATGACTGTACTGACAAAAGATGACTAATCTGATGGCCTCCACCTAAATCAATCGTGGGGTTAGCCCTATCCCAATAATGTGCTCTGAGATTCACGAAGGGTGTTTTTAAAGGAAATGACAGTATCATGGCTAGAAAAATGGCAAATAAATGCAGCATAGGCAACAGCAATCAAACGTCACAACACCAATGAGGTAATACGGGTCAATTTGCACATTCTCTACCTGTAATAACTTCCCCTACTGTAACAAAACAAAAACAAAAACTTTCTGTGTATTGCAGACGTTGGGAAGAATCCAGCAAGATAATATCTGAAATTGCTTAGTTTAACAATTGGCGCTTGTGTTAGTCTGAGTGGATTAGAAAACAAAGCCAGGAGATGCATGTGTGTATAAGAGAGAGTTTTATATAAAGGGTAATTTTACATTAAGAAAGCATCCCAACCCAGTCCAAATCAAGTCCATAAGTGCAGTGTTAGCCCATATGTCTGAAACTAATCTATAAAGTCCTCTTCAGACTCACAAAACACATGCAGTGACGCCGAATGCAGGAAGATCACAGGCCAGTGATCTTCTGGATCCAGTGGTGTTGGGAGCATCTCAGTGGTGGCAGGGGTCTTTACAGGGGCTTCTCTGGCTCAGGGCACTAGCACAGTTCCATGTGTCTTGTCAGCTACAAAGTTTCCTGGGGAATGAGTAGAGAGAGAGAAAATACTGCAGTTCCCAGAATTCCCAGGAGAAGGCTATCCCCACACAGAGGTCTCATTGGCTATCTCCAGATTGACAGGCTTGACTCCACCCCTACACACTTAATCCTCAAATTGACACCAGATTATGTAACTACCAAAGGGCTTTGTCCGTGCTTCAGGTAGCATATAACTGTTTTATATTTTTAATGCCCCAAACCACATGCAATTAGTCTTATGTCCTCTTGCTATTGAATTACTTCACCACCACCACCCTTTTATGTCTCAGGTGCCTTATTAAAATGTCCTGGAACTTCTCAGGCAATTCTTGGTATCTTTGATGACCAGCTCAGGAAAAAGATGAGACCTTTTAATACCATAAAGAGTTAGTCTCAGAAACCCACAATGACAGTTCTAACTTGTCCATTAGGGTCGCCAGGAATCAGAATTGACTTGATGATAGTGAATTTTGTTTGTTTATTTTATGACCAGAGGAGGCCTGGTGGTGTATTGGTTGTGCATTGTGCTGCTAACCACAAGGTCAGCAG
>NW_022104983.1:0-1935 GCF_000313985.2 Echinops telfairi | reverse complement strand
CGACACCTTTGCCCTCACATGCTTTAAGACAGGACATTTGCAAATGATTTTTCCAATGCCATATGCCATGTTAGGTCTTCATTACTGTTTTGGATCCAAGGAAAATAAAATGCTTGACCGCTTGCAACTCTTTCCATTTATCGTAGAGTGGTATATTTGTCTAATTGTGAGGAGTTTTGTTTGCTTTACATTGATTTGTAATAAAACATGGAAGGTTGTAGTCCTTGGTCTTCATCAGTCGGTGCTTCAAATCATTTTGGCTCTCAGCCAACAAGTTGTGTCATCTGCATATTTCAGGTTGTTACTGAGCCTTCTCTAAACCTTGTGTCTCATTCTTCTTCATGAAGCCCAGCTTTCTGGCTTACTTGTTCAACGCAGAGATTGGCTAACTCTCCTGAAAGATTACAATCCTGGCGCATCTCTCCTGTTTTAAACAAGGCCTTATCCCCTAGGTCTAGCTGAATGACGGCCTCTTCTTGTAGACATTCTGCACGAGCACAGTGAAGTGTTCTGGAATTCCTTCTAGTTGCAATGTAGTCAATAGTTCCCTAGGATGCACACAGTGAAATGCTTCGCATCATCAATACATGCAAGTGAATTTGTTTCTGATATTCTCTGTTTTCGGTCAAAATTCATCTGACCTCAGCAATGAAACACCTCCTCCCATGTTTTCTTCACACCCTGGACTGAATTTCTGGCAGCTCTGTCAATGTACTGCTTCAATTGTTTTCTAATTAGCCTCAGAAAATTTTGCTTGCGTGTGGCATCAATGTTATTATTCTGTAATTTGTATAGTCTGTTGGTTTACCTTTTGGGAACATATCTGCATCTCCTCCACTCCATTGGTGGGGTAGTTGGTCTTCCAATTTTCCTGGCATAGACTAGTGAGGGCTTCCAGAGCTGTATCAGCTTGTTGAAACTTTTCAATTAGTATTGTGTCAATTTCTGGAGCCTTGTGCTCATTTAATGATGCCTTTGGTGCGGTTTGCATTTCTTCTTTTGATACCATCTGTTTTTTAATTATATTCTATCTCTGTAAATTGGATTTTTATGACTTTTTTTGACACTCACTGACTGCCACCATGTCATTTCTGAGTATGGTGACCCTGTGGGACCGGGAAGAACTGTCCACGTGGGGTCCCAAGACTGTCACTCTTTCCAGGAGGAAAAACAAAACCGTATGTTTGCTCGGTGAAACAGCTGGTGGTTACAAACCATGGAACTTGGGTATAGCAGCTCAGCACATAACCCCCCACTCCACCGGGATCCCCTTTTTGGTTCAGTGATTCTGTGTACTCTTTCCATCACCTTTTGATGCTTCCTGCATCATTCAATATTTTTCTATACGTCTTAAATATTGCAATTCACAGCTTGAGTTTTTCTTCAGCTCTTTCAGCTTGGGATGTACTGAGTGTGTTCTTCTCCGTTGATTTTCTAAGTCCAGGTTGTCCCACACTTTATTTCATTGATTTTCTTTGTCTTCTTAAGATGCTTTGTCATTTCTTCTATTACTTTTAGCCATTCTACATTGAAGATGTAGATTTAAAGCCTTCTGATACCCACTTTGGTCTTTCATTTCTTTTCTGTCTTTTCAAGGACCATTTACTTGCTTTGGTAATTAGTGTTCAATGAATCAAATCTATTAAGATGATATCTAAATTCAGAGGTGATATACTTACTGTTATATTTTGGCTCTTATAGACTTATTCTAATTATCTTTAGCTCCCATCTGAACTTGTTTGTGAGCAATTGATGATCTGTTCCACAGTCAGCCACTTGTACCATTTTGGCTGATGACATTGTATTGAGTCTCTCCATCTTCTCTTCCTACAGATGTAGTGAATTAAATTGTATTCTTGTACATTCTGTATGTGTGTGTATATATAGAGAGAAATATACATATCTATATATATAGTCACAGTTTAATTTGTTGAA
>NW_022104982.1:3980-5140 GCF_000313985.2 Echinops telfairi | reverse complement strand
GTACCTTTCTGTTCTGATTTTGTGGAAATTATTTGACGGTGATCAAATTCCATCAAAGTAATTCACGATTCACTTGAATGCTTCATGTTTGCTTCCCTTTTTAAAACTTAGCAACATGTTCAGCCTAAAAAGACATCGCAAAAGTACTGGAAATAGACATTCCTGCACTTTTTTTTCTTCCACTGAACCGTGGGTTGGGTGTGCTTTACTCCTGGTCAGCATTTTAATGGGACGGACTCTGTTTATCTTTTCCAGAAGAAAAACTCAACCTCATTGCCAGAAGTTGATGTCCAACTGCAGGGCACCAAAAAGAACTGCCCCTGCGCCTTTCCAAGACTGTCACTCCTCACGGGGAGAAAGACAACTTTCTCTCAGGAGCAGCTGGTGCTTGCAAAGGGCTGAGCTTGCAGGTGCAAGGTGTAAGCCAGCACCTCTTGAGGGCTCTTTAATACAAAAGGAAACTTTAATTGCATTCTTATGCCCACTGATGCTGATCAGGCTGCTAAAATAAGAAAACAAAAGTTTGGGGTCTGTTGTCCTTAGATTCTTTGTTCTTGGGTAACTTCCTACTTTCTTCAAATCTCCATATATAGAGATTGAGATTTTTAAAATGGGGATTTAAAAAATGGGAATAACAATGGATTCTACTTCCAGAGCAATTGCAAATCTTTAATTGAAAAATATTTGGCAAATGCCTACCAGAGAGCCTGGTGCTTAGCAGATCCCTAAAAAGGTTTTATGTGTGTGCATATACACATGTGTATGTGTGTATTTGCAAACATACAAGAACTAAACACTGTGAAATGTTGTTATTTTGGTGCTGCCCTTGACCTCCATGTCAGGGTTGTAAAGTCAAATAAATTACCTAGGGGAAATGAAACTAGTAGTCTTTTAACTGTTGCAAATAATTTAGAATGTGCTATACAATTATAGTAAATGATAAATATTTTTCTGAAGCAGATAAAAGTGATGCGTCTTCTCAGGCAGTGGAATGGACCTGTGTAACATGAATTTGTTTTCATGTAAAAGAGCAAATGTGTCTAATGTACCCAGGCTAAGGCCACATTTTGCTTATATTATACTGGGCTATTTTTTTACCTTCAGAGGAAAAGGTGATTGGAAATAAGAGAGCTAGGGCTTCTCCTTGCTTCTGTAAAGGT
>NW_022104982.1:0-1824 GCF_000313985.2 Echinops telfairi | reverse complement strand
CTCTAATCTGGGTAGCCATACGTTTTTATTTAATATAATATCTATATGAGTTCTAACTGACAAAGGGAACACTAGATGATAGAAGGACTTGAGGGGGCAGTGTTTTGTTTTGTTTTAAGGAAGTGGAACATCTCAGAAGGGAATGAGAACAAATGAACAACCTGATGAATTTAATCAACAGAGCTGGATTATATATGTCAAAATTGTGGAATTGCATGTGTTGATGGATATAGTCTTAACACAAGAAATTTAAAAAATAAAATAAAAGACCGTCCCCTTTGACTTTTTAGGAATGAAAGAGTCTCTCTTATTACAGCTAAGCAATCAACATTGTTTGCTTGACCAACAGGCTTATTTTGGTTAAGTTCATGATTAAAACTTAGTTCTATTTAACCTCATTTTGCCCTGCATTATAGCCTTCTCTTGGATACACACATACAACACACAGTCACTAATAGATGAGAACAAGTAAACATGTATCACTAATAGAATTTAAGTTCACACATGCACTGGTGTATTCCAAATAAAAAAGGTTTAAGCATATCTCTGTGATCATTGGATGGCTACAGACAAGCTCAATGATATACTTGACTAAATTTCCTTAGGGTAGTTTAAAAAAAAAAAAGTCCTACCAAACCTGTAACTTCTGAAGTGTCAGTTGAAGGTTGAATTCAAGGCAAAGAGGTCAACCCAGAAGTGAGACAAGAGTTGTTTTTGGAGGGTATTCCAAAAGTGGTAATTTTGATACATTACAGAAGTTTATTAGACAAAATATTAAAGAAAATTGAAAATTACCATGGTGATACAAAGTCATGGAGAGTTGTGGCAAGATTTGTTTTTCTTTCCACTATAACAATGCACCTGATAATTCTTTGAGGGTTGTAAGAACTATGGAGAAAATAACATGGAGGCCATATCTGACATATTTTGGCATCAAAAGAAGATGGAAGCATCAAAAGCATTAAGGGACAATGGAAATAAAGCACAGTCACTGTACTAAAAAGAGCTAGCTGACAGTCTACCAGTCCAGGAGGTCGCATGAACCAATGGTGCTGAAGAAAGAAGCTACACTGAAAGCATTAGCCAAAAACAAGGTTCCAGGAATTGATGGAATACACATTGAAATGTTTCAGCAAGCTGAAGAAGCACTGGAAGCACTCCCTCATCTATGCCAGGAACATTGGAAGACAGCTACTTGGCCAACTGACTGGATGAGATTCATATTTGTAGCTATTCCACATAAAGGTGACCCCAAAAGAGAGCTCAAATTATAGAACAATATCACATGTAAGTTAAATTTTACTGCAGATCAATGATGATCACAGCAGTACATTGATGGGGAACTGCCAGAGGTTTAGGGCAGATTCAGTGGAGGACATAGAACAAGGATGTGATTGATGATGTCAGATGGACGTTGGCTCAAAGCAGAGAATACAAGGAAGAGGTCCACTTGTGTTTTGTTGACTATACCAAGGCTTTTGACTGTGTGTATCATATTCAATAAGCTATGGATAACCGTGAGAACAAGAATTCCAGAACACTTCATTGTGCTCCTGTGGAAATTGTACATGAATCAAGAAGCAGTTGTGTGGGTGTACAAGAAAATACTGCGTGGCTTAAAATCAAGAAAGGTGTGTGTCAGGGTTGTAGTTTCTCTATATACGTGTTCAATCTGTATGCTGACAAGATAATTAGAGAAGTTGGTTTATATGAAGAATAATTTGGCATTAGGATTGAAGGAATCTTTATTAACAACCAGTGATATTCAGATGATACAATCTTGCTTGTTGACCATGAGGAAGGCTTGAAGCACTTTCTGATGAC
>NW_022104981.1:3331-5167 GCF_000313985.2 Echinops telfairi | reverse complement strand
TTATGGACTAAAAGCACCAGTAAAGGGACAGAGAATAGCAGAATGGATAAGGAAAAAAAAATCCGTCAATATGCTGCTTACAAGAAGTACACATAAAAAATACAGACATGAAAATATTAAAGATCAGAGACTGGACAAGACCATATCAAGCAATCAGCAACTAAAAGAAAATATGGGTTAGCAACATTAATCTTTGAGAAAATAGACTTCAAGGCAAAATGTAATAATAGACAAAAACAGACAGTACAAAATGATCAAGGGATCAATAGCCCAAGAAGACATAACTATAATAAACATATATGCACCCTTTGAAAGGCCCTTGAAATACATCAATCAAATCCTCATACAATTGAAAATAAGAGATAGATACCTTGATAGCAAAACAGAAGTCTTCACTATGCATTCTGAAGGAAAGAGAGAACACCAAGAAAGAAGCTCAATAAAGGCACAAAAGAGCTAAACACAATGAACAAAATTGACCTCATAGACATGTAGACGACCATCTACCCAACTAAAACCCAGTGTACAATCGTCTCCAACATGCTGTAATATTCTTCAGAATAGACCACGTATTAGGCCACAAAGCATGCCCTCACACATTAAAAAAAAATGAGATCCTACAACTTATCTTCTCAGACCACTATGCTAAAAAATAGAAATCAATAATAAAATGAACAGAAGCATAAAGATAAGCACATGGAGATTGGATCACATCATACTAAAAAATGATTGGTTAATAAAGCTATAAGGGGGAAAATAAAAACTTCTTTGAGACAAATGGAAATAATAATACAACATATCAAAACCTTTGGAACAAAGTAAAAGCAGTAATCAGGGGTCAATTTTATAGAAATCATCATATATGAAAAAAGAGGAGAAATCTAAAATCAACACCCTAACACAACACCTTCAAGATGTGGAACAAGGACAATAATATAAACGCTTTAATAAAAGAAGGAAATAAATTATAAGGAGCAAAGCAAAAAATAAACATTATGGAAAACATAACAAAGAAGTGGAAAACATCAACAAGACAAGCAACGGGTTTTTGAAAGGATTAACAAAAGAGAAAAGCCCTGGCAAATGTAATGAAGAGGGGGAAAAAGAAAAGAATAAGAAATGAAAATGGTGACAGTATAACACATCCAAAAGAAATAAAAAGTATAACAACACTACTGTGAAAACTGTTTTCAAACAAATTCAACCTTCTAGATGAAATGGAGAGATACCCAGAAAAACATCACACACTAAAATGAATGCAGACAAATATTGAAAATTTCAACAGACCCATAACAAAAATAAAACATAGAATAGTCATTAAGAAACTTCCAACCAAAAAAACCCCAGGACTAGATGGTTTCACAACAGAACTCTACCAAGTATCAGAGAAAATCTGACACCAATGCTACACAAACTATTCCAGAACATAAAAAAAACCCTTCCAAACTCATTCTATAAAACCAATTTGACACTGATAACCCAAACTAGGCAAAGACCCCACAAAGATAGAAAATTATAGACTAATATTCCTCATGGACATAAATTCAACAAGATTCTGGCCAATAAAATCTAATATGATACCAAAAACAATAATTTACCATCGTGGTAGTTACATAATTTTATGTCAACTTGAAGGTGTATAAAAGTCTTGGGGTGGTTTTCATAGGGGAACCTTCCCTCTCTCTACCTTCATCTCTCTGCTGGTGTGTCACTCTCAGACCTGATGCTTTCCTCGCCACTTGGTCCACACGACTTTGCACCCACCACCCTGTGATATTCCTGCATCTGCATCATTGCATGAGGCTGCGTGAGTCTGAAGATGTACTGATGAGCTAG
>NW_022104981.1:0-1330 GCF_000313985.2 Echinops telfairi | reverse complement strand
TTATGTAATATATTAAGATATATTTAAATATATGAAAGCATATTTTTGTATCAGTAAAAAAATGTAGTTGCAAATATATATGTATTCATGAGTAATGGCAATAATAGTATATTTGGAGAAATAAAAAGTTGGAAATATAAGGTTTGTAATGGAAAAAATGTCTTATATGGCTATATACATTTTTCTTGCAAATCTGAGTAAAATTATCCAATGATAATAAATGATTCTGTATTATCATATAATAAAGAACTATAATGACGTAATAAGGAATGTAAAATCTTCAAGTTCTTTAGAAGACATATGATAATTTTAGATTAACTATGTAATTTAAATAATATACTGTCTTCCTTCCCATGTGTCTGATACTACCGTATGTCCTGCTGTCTCCAAGGACACAGTTACCCTGAAGCTTATTTTACTTATGTGGTGCCAAATTTTATTACTCAGAAAGTGCATTCATGTCTCTTGAATGTACTCACCAGGGATGCTTTATATATTTTCACTTTGAGGCAAGTTCTGCTATGTTTGTTTTACAAAGGGCTCTACTTGACATTGTGAAAGTATTTCTTGCTCTCATGATTTTCTTTTTAGATTATTGTCTCCTTCAACAGTAGATAGAATGCCTGACATTCCCCATTCCTTCGAGTAATTTATTTTTTATTCTATGATGGAACCAGAAGAATCTACCTGTGGGCTGGTAATTGCACTTAACCTATTGTGACAGTCTGTCCACTTTGTTGGGGTTGAAAATTGCTCACTATTCATTGCTGAACCTGCTAGTGATTGTAAAGACTTGAAACTTTTTACAAAACTATTACTTTTACCATTGCAGTCTTAATATTGCTATGCTTAAACAACTAACAAAAATTCTTATTTACTAACAGACAAGTAAGTATTACAAAGTTTGTCTCTTTGATTGCAAATACCTTTGTAGGATCTAGGCCATATTTTTCTCTGGAAAATGGAATGGAATTACAAAATAGTTTATATTTCACTATGTACCTTAGATATGAAATATCACTTTTTGGAATGAAGTTTTCTTGTATTGATCAATGCCATGGTTTAGGAGTGTTTTATGAATAGTATGTACAATTTGACTCTGATTTAATATAAGAAATATCAACAGAAACTCTAGCTATATATTCAAGTAAATTAACAACAGTGAAATATCTTTGTATGTCCAAAAGTATATAAACATGACCCGGTACCCTTACTCCAAAAGAAAACTATAGTGAATGAGATGGAAAGAACTTGGTACAGGTCTCTGTGTGCATTTTGAACATTGATTGAAAGAGAGAATAACAGAAATCAGGTTAAACCTCCGTGATAA
>NW_022104980.1:3205-5168 GCF_000313985.2 Echinops telfairi | reverse complement strand
ATAAAAGTGGTCTCATACAATATTTGTTCTTTTGTGTTTGACCAATGGCACTTAGCATAATGTCCTCTAAGTCCATCCATGTCATGAAGTGTTTCACAGTTTCACCATGATTCTTTAACAATGCATATATTCCACTCTGTCGGTACCAAAGTTTATTTATCCATTCTTCCACTGATGGGTATTTAGGGTGTTTCTATCTTCTTGCTACTGTGAATAATGTGGTGATGAACATGGGCATGCACACATCGGTTCATATTCTTTATTTTATAGGGCATCGCTTCTCGGTCTTTGGGCTAAGATCAAGTGTAGTATTTCTATAGGGCAAGGTTGGCGAACCCTTTCTCTGTCAAGGGCCATTTGGATATTTATAACACCATTCAAGTCATTCTGGGCAAACATTTAATGTACTCACTCCTAAGGTGATGGCTGGAACTGCTTCTCTTTGGTGAAGTGTGTGATGTTAACTGTTATTATTTCTTGGGCCTTACATGCCCTGTGTGCTGGACATCCCCCCACCCCACCCCCATCCCCGCTGTAGGGTATCTACCAAGTAGTGGTATTGCTGAGTCAGATGGCATTTCTATTCCAAATGGTTTGAGGAAGAGCCATACCACTTTCCACAGTGGCTGCACTGTTTCACCAGCAGTGTCTGGGGGTCCCCGTTTTTTCACGCCCCTCTAGCATTTGCTGTTTTCCGCATTTTTGAAACTTACTGTCAATGCTGGAATGTGGTGGTGTCTCATCACTGTCTGGATTTCCATCTCTCACATTGCCATCTTCTTGTCTAAGGAGCATTCTGGCTGTCCTTCCTCCAAGACAGATTTGTTTTTCTTCTGACAGTCTCCACAATCCTTTCAATATTCTTCACCGCAACCATAATTCAAATGTCTCACTAAGCGTCAGTACAAATTCAGCTGCATTATAAAATCACCAGACTCAATGCTTCACCTTACTTGATGCCTGGGGTCCACTATGGTGGCCTCCTCCTACAATAACCAAGATTCTCAAGTCAGGAGGGTCAAGGCGATGGATTCTAACAACCACGGATGAAGTAGACCTTGATCACATGTGCACAATGCTCCGCTGTGATCACAGTAGGCCTGAATATGTGCTCAAACGCACCAGGACTGTTTTTCCCTCATCGAAAATGTACTGAACGCAGCAAGCTTCTGGCAATAAATCCTTAGCCTATTTAAGCCCTTGAGAAACGGAGATGCCCCTGGAGACAATTTGGTGACGGAAGAGTGCGAGCATGGCCTGAGCAAAAGCAATGCCTTCAGCAAAAACAAGCTGCCTTGGGTTCAGCTCTACTCTCGATGGCCACAAGTGTGTCCATGTAAAACTGTGCCCATATGACTTCCAATGGCTGCTTCTTCTAAGGAGATCACCAGATCTTTCTGCTGGCGCACTCTACTTTCTACTTCTTGGCGCACTCAAGCATTCAACGTTTTGGTTAGCGGCCAAGGTGAACTGAAACCTGTCTGACATCAGAACAACATATATAGCCCTGCTGGCTGCTGGGTGGTGGTGATACACAGATCCATGGGCCCAAGTCTGCAACACGGAAGGTGAATTCTTCCACTGGACCACTAGTGTCCCAGGCCAGCTTAATTTTCCATCGTTGCCATTTATGTATGTTACACCCAGTCTTGTATCCAAACCTTTGGCCCAGCGCTAAGGGTTGGAAAAGCTCATTCAAGGGTCATGTGTGAGAGGAAGTCCAGCTGCCTGTACCAGACAACTCATTTCGGTGGGGAATACAAAGGTGAACACTGGTCTGTCCCTCACCTCCTGGAACTCTGGAGAATTTATTGGAACTTTCTACATACTGCCCAAGGAAATGTAGAGGCCGTTGTTCACTGCTCTTCCATGTCCCCAAACTCAGTGCCTGGCACACAGAATGTTACTGAGTAAATGAATTGTTGTTTTTCTTTCATGAAAAACTGGGGTCTAGGAGCAAAAA
>NW_022104980.1:0-1124 GCF_000313985.2 Echinops telfairi | reverse complement strand
GAGACAAAGTCTGTACAGGCACAGAAAGCCCCATCTATGTCATTTGGAATGGCTGGTGATTGCCAAC
Organism: Echinops telfairi; assembly: GCF_000313985.2. Lineage (NCBI taxonomy): Eukaryota > Metazoa > Chordata > Mammalia > Afrosoricida > Tenrecidae > Echinops > Echinops telfairi. The sequence goes on along the minus strand of NW_022104980.1, from coordinate 1,057 downwards.
CACTGACTTGTAGTTGAGCATCTCAATGTATAACCTGCGATGTCCCCGGGACTTCCCCGGGAAATGGATGTGGCTATCTTGTTGGGTGCCATTGAGTCAGTTCTGACCCATCGTGACCCCATATAGCAGTGGTTTCCCCTCCTTAATAACTGTCTTAAAAAGGAGCAAAATGCCTTAGATTAGAGTTTTACGAAGTGTGGTTTGATATCTATCCTACCTTTTCAAGCTGCTAACTTGGACAACAGAATTTTCTTTGTCTTTGTATTGAAGCACAAATGTATTGCTATATCAACTTTGCCACTGAACCAGGAAAATCTCAAATAGAAGCAAAGTGCAGTTTATCAGAGCTCTCAAACTCCCTGAGGTAAATGGCCATATCAGTTACTGTTTCCCCACTCTGCTTGGACCAATGCTTGCAGAATGCAAAATAAAAAACAAGTTACCCTCATGCTTAATGAGGGAAAACAAATGAAGACCATAATAGTAAGGGAAGGAAAGATTAAAGAACTAGAGGAGAGTTATGTGGCTCATCAGTGCTATACCACACACTGGATTTATCATCCCTTCTGTGTAGCCCTTCTGAGAGGGACTGTCCAATTATCTTGTGGGTAGATGTTAGACTTGTGTGTGTTCATTTGTATAATTACGATCATTTGATACATGAAAGCCAAGATAGATAACCGTTCAGAAACAATAACCGGAGTAGTGGTTTTCTGAGGGATCAGGAAATGGTAGAGAGAAGGAGCTGATAGCATTGATGACTGTATAAACCCACTTGAGGGAGCGAACAACAAAATTGTATGTGAATGGATATATTGGATGATGTAAGATGTGGCTAAATCAATAAATAATGGTTTCTGGGGGTGTGGATTGGGAGGGGATAAAGAAGAGCTGATATCAAGGAGCTCAAGAAGAAAGAAAATGTTTTGAAACTGATTGTGTAGCAATTGTACAATACTGCTCGATGTGACTGAACTATGGAATGTTATGCTATCTGTAAGAGCTCCCAATAAAATGATTTTTTTAAAGTTATTCTCAATTCTGGACTTGTGTCACA
>NW_022104979.1:3155-5173 GCF_000313985.2 Echinops telfairi | reverse complement strand
TTGGGAACCCCCAAAGGACAGTTCCGTTCCACCAAGGTAGTCAGGATTGACTCTGTATTTCTATCTTAGGACCCTTATTATAATCTCTGGATGGTTTTATGTGAATTTGGGTGCTAGATCGCTCCTTTGGGAATCTAGGTAGAATCTTTATTCTTCTGAGTCAATCATTGATCTTTCTGACTGGACTGAGGATTTTACTATCTCGTTTGCTGGCATGAATCTCTGATCTACTTTTTTCGTGGGTTTCTAGAAACTTCTCATGATGGTGAAAATAAAATGTAAAACAATAATAAAACATGTTTTGGAGTGTTAATCAAATGATGACCATTCTGGAAAACATTTAAAAAAGTGTTTGGACTCTTTTTCCTGTTTCCAAAACCTTTATATAGGTACAATAATTATCCTACTCATTATTCGGATTAATAAAGTGAAGTTTGGAGAAATGTAAGTAACTTGGTCAGTCATACAATTAATAAGCATTTCTTATGTACCATTGAGGATTCTTTAATGATTGAAAGAAGGGAAGGCTGGAAGGGTGGCCGGAAGGGAAGCCTGAGGAAGAAGGAAGAATCCTGGTGGGACCATGGATTACAGTGCTAACTGCAAGGTCAGCCATTCCAACTCATCAACTTCACCAGACAAGGATTGAGGCTTTCTGCTGCTGTACAGCCTTTAGGCCTTGGAAACCCAAGGAGGCAGTTCTACTCTGCCCTATAGGATTGTTATAAGAAGCTGACAATAGAGATTTTTTAGAAGTTGAGGGATTCTTTTTTTCCCCCCTCCAAATTCCTGGTTTAATAAGGTCTTGGTTATTTTGAGAAAAATAAAAAGGTTCCAAGCATCAGGCTGTTCACAAAAATAACCCACAGTTTCAACCTTAGAAAACGAATCTGAAGACTATTACACTGTTTTCTAGAGGATGTATTTGAAACGCCAACTCTCATTCACAAAACATACTGTTACATTGTGTTGAGCAGCTGGGGAAATAGCATGAAAACAAACAAAAACATACTCCTTCCAGTCGATGCCCACTCAAAGTAACCCAATAGGTCAGGGCAGGACTGGCCCTGTGAATTTTCAAGACTAATTGTTTATAGGAGTAGAAAGCCTCGTCTTTCTCCTGAGGACTGCCTAGTGGTTTGGAACTGCCAATCTTGTGGGTGGCAGCCCAGTGAGTAACCACTATGCAACTAAGGATAAAACTCAACACTTTTTCAGATGCTAGTCAACTAAGTGTGGTTGCTTTTGCCGTTAGGGAAGCAGCTACTGAGCTCATATATGAATGAAGAAAACTGTACTCCCTGCACAAGAAGAGATCATTTTGGAGACAATAGATAAAATCACACATCCCTTTTGTGTTTAAGTCAAAGAGGTATCAAAATTAAAAGCCAAAACTTACAAGGTAAGACTTAATGTAATTACTAGGGACAGAACTTTAGATGCTTGGTCATATTTGGTCTATGTTGAGTGATGATGTGTCTTTTTTAATATTTTTATTGACATGTCTCACACAATCCAATATATCCATTCATGTACAATTCTGTTGTTCAATCCCATAGAGTGGAGTTATACAATCATCAATGCTATCAGCTCCCCATTCCCCCTCTTTTGCCACCCTCCCCTCCCCCTCTTCCTGTACCCTCAGGGGTCTGTTACTGTTTCTGAAGAGTTATCGATCTTGACTTTCATGCACCAAACAATCTTAAATATACAAATGAACATGCAAAAGTCTAACATAATTAGTGGGGTAAAACAAATAAAAACATAATAGTAAGGGAAGGAAACATTAAAAAACTAGAAGTTATTTGTGTGGCTCATCAGTGCCATACCACACCCTAGATTTATCATCTGTCTGTGTGGCCCTTTTGAGAGGGAATGTCCAATTACCTTGCAGGTGAGTTTTGGGTCTCCACTGCCTCCAGGCCCCTTCACATTGAGTTGGTTTAGTGCTTTTGAACTTCTGATACCTCTTCTCATTGACAGAAGTAGCTATAGTCATCAGAAAATTTTCTGGAGAC
>NW_022104979.1:0-1043 GCF_000313985.2 Echinops telfairi | reverse complement strand
TCCTATGTTCTGGAAGAGCTTGTGTAGCATTGGTGTCAGCTCTCCCCTAAACGCATCCTAGAATTCTTCTGTGAAGCCACCTGGGCCAGGGCTTTTGTGGTTGGTCGTTCCTTGATAACCTTATCTATTTCTTCTTTTGCTATGGGTTTGTTCAAGTTCCTGGCATCTTAGATGAGGTAATTTGGGCAGGGTTTGTTTTTCCAGGTATTTGTCCCTGTCTTCCAAATCGTTGTATTCCTTGGAACACTGTCCTTTGTAGAGATGTGTAATTAGTCATGTAATTTCATTTGGGTCCATTGTAATTTCCCATGTTTGATCTCGTAACCTGGATTTTGACGTCTGCTCTTTCCTGTCTTTTGAAAGGTTTGCCAACGGTTTGTTGCTTCTGTCAATCCTTTTGAAGAACCAGCTTTTTACTGAGTTGATTTTCTCCATTGTTTTTGTTTCCTGCTCATTTATCTCCGTTCTCATTTTTATAATTTTTTTCCTGCTGTTAGGATTATTCTTTTGACTTTGTTCCAACTGCTGAAGGTTTTGTGATAGGACATCCATCATAAGTCTCTCTTCTCTCTTCATATGTGCATTTATCGCTATCAAGCATCCTCTCATAACTGCCTTTGCTGTATCCCACAGGTTGCAGTTTGTTGTATTCTCATGCTAATTGGTTTCTAGAAATTTCCTAATTTCATCTCTAATTTGGGCCCATACCCACTTCTTTTGAAGAAATAAGTTATTCATTCTCCCAGTATTTGCCCTTGTCTTTTTAGTCTTTCTTTTGTTGATTTCCAGCTTTATGGTGTAGTGGTCACAGAAGGAAGTCTGAGTGACCTCTATATGTTTGAATTTGCTCAAATTTGACGTGTGTCCCAGCATGTGGTGTATTTTTGAATACGTGCCATTTTAACTTGAAAAGCATGTGAATTTCTCTTGCAGTTGGGTGGTGAGCTCTGAGTATGTCTATCAGGTCAAGTTGTCTAGTTGTAGAGTCTAGTTCTGTAGGCTCATTGTTGAGCTTCTTTCACACTGATCTATCTTTCTCAGAG
>NW_022104978.1:3669-5130 GCF_000313985.2 Echinops telfairi | reverse complement strand
AAACAAGGATATTACTTTGAGGATTAAGATGTGCCTGACAGACCATTTTCTATGATCTTATATGGGTGGGAGTTGAACATTGAATAAAGAAGACCGGAGAAATATCGATATATTTGAATTGTGGTACTGGAGAATACTGAAAGTGCTATGGAATTCTAAAAGGACCAACCAGTCTGTCTTGAAAGAAGTATGGGCAGAGTGCTCCTTAGAACCAAGGAGGATGAGACTTTGACTTACATATTTTGGACATGTTGTCCAGAGAGATAAGACCCTAGAGAAGAACTTCGTGTTTGGGCAGCACCAAAGAAAAAGGCCATCAACAACATGGATTGGCACAGTGGCTGCAATAATGGGCTCAAGCATAGGAACAACTGTAAGGATGGTGCAAGATAAGGTCGCTATAGGTTAGAACTGATTCAATGGTCCAACAAAAACAGCATGGTTTCTTCTCCATCTGTTCTCTTTTCATTTGTTTCCCATATGATTAATCTTTTTTATTTACCCTCCACATCTCTTATATCTTATAATTTTTCTTCTATCATCTTGGTCTCTGCTTTGGCACATTTCTTGTTTCGGGTAGACTAAAGAAACAAATTCATGGACATTCATGTGCATAAGAAAGAGATTTCTATGCAAGAGCAATTTAATATTGAGAAAACATCCCAACCCAGTTGAGATCAAGTCCATAACTCCAATATATTAGCCTGTATGTCTGATAACGATCTATAAAGTCCTCTTCAGACTCACGAGACACATATGGTGGTGCCAAATGCAGGAAGATCACAGGTCAGTGGGTTGGAAGTCTTGTGGATCCAGTGCCATTTTAAGCATCTCAGCACTGGCAGGGTTCTTCACGTGACTCCTCCAGCACCCATGGCACGGACTCTATCAGCGTAACTCCATGTGTCTTGTCAGTGGAGCGTCTTTCAGGGAGTGAGGAGAGAGAGTGTGTTTCCTGCCTCCAAGGAGGAAATACAGGAGTTCTGATAATCCTCAGATGAAATCCAGGCCCACACAGAGGCCTCATTGGCAATATCCTGATTGACAGGCTAGACTCCACCCCTACACTCTTAATCCTCAAATTGACACCAGATTATGTAACTACCATACTGGCCACTAGTAGAATAGAAAACATGTTCTATTCTCCATTATTCACTGGGTATTTTAGTTTTAATATACTGAATATTCTAGTTTTAAAACCAGGTTTTGGACTTTCTACTCTCATAAATGATTACATTCTCAGAAACCCTCAGAGGCAGTTCTACTCTGTCCTACAGCGTCACTGTAAGTAGATATTGACTCCATTGAAGTGGGTTTGTTTTTGTTTTTGTTTTAACCCATAGGAAGCCTTTTTTATGAAGCATTTGGATGTCATTAAGGGTTCTCATTATTTTTTAATCCAAGTGTCCATCTTTGTCCTCCTCAGTGCTTTTATTTCCTACTTAACTTCTCTGCATACTG
>NW_022104978.1:2581-3344 GCF_000313985.2 Echinops telfairi | reverse complement strand
AAAGGAAAATTAAAATGTCTGACATGATGTTATCTACATATTTTGAAAACAATTTCACTTTCTGGTGGGAACTGAAATGAAGCCATACACAAATTTAACACTCAAAACAGCTGGCATCAGGTAGGCTTTGCTTGCCAAGCTAAAAGAATGTTATTGAAGATTTCTTACATAAATGTTCTTTGACCTTTGAGTAAGCCAACAGGTGTTACGAGTTTTGTTAGCCAAGCTAAATTCCAGGAGCAAGCAAGGTTTTTAGGCTAATTCATCAGACTTATTTTGATGAATTACCACCAATCATCATCAGAAACATCAGCTAACATTTTACAGTTGTTTCTTAAAGAGCTCTTGAAGTCCATGATCTACGGTGAACACTGTCCCAGTTCTATGAGGAAGTCTTAGGGCAAGAAGCTGATGGACAAATTACTTAAATGTTTAGTATCTAATTGCTGCTTGAAACTATCTTTGCTCAAAATGGTCAGTTCCCATATTTTATGACCTTCATATAACCCTAGAATGATAGTTCTCTAAGGCATCTCAAATGTGTGTGTGTTTATATATATAAACACATATAAACCTGTAACAGAAACGGGATATATCAAATAAAATACAAAAATGTTTTGCTCTACTTTTTTTAATGGAGATTAGTAACTGGAAGTAGAAAATTAATAGAGCTTATTAATTTTTCCTTTGTTCTTTGGTCACATATTTAAAAGATACAATCACACATTTAAAAGTTAGAATTAGAGGCTCAGGGAAGATGGCC
>NW_022104978.1:0-1091 GCF_000313985.2 Echinops telfairi | reverse complement strand
AAAGGGAGGTGGGAAAACACTCAACACAAGAGAGATAAAACGACATCACAGGGTCCACAGATAGATGTAATAACCCTGAATATTAATGGTTTGAACTCCAGCCTTAAGAGACAGAGGATAATAGACTGGCTTGGAAAACACAAACCCTCGATCTGCTGCCTACAGGAGACACATCTCAACATTACAGGTAAAAACAGGCTGAGAATCAAAGGTTGGAGAAAAACATACCGGTTGAACTCTATTTCAAAAAAAGAGGGGTTGAAATCCTAATCTGAGATAAAATTGACCTCGAAGTGAAAATCATAAAAAGAGATAAGGATGGACACTACCTAATGCTTCAAGGGAGCATTACATAAAGAACCAATAAGCATTCTAAACATTTACTCGTCAAATAAGCATCCAGAAGAATATGTGTCAAGCAAATACTGCAAAGGATGAAAAAAGAAATCACAGCCTCAACAATTATAGTAGGTAACTTCAATATACCGCTCTCTGAGAAAGATAGAACACTCGGAAAGAAACTCAACAAGGAGACTAAAGATCTAATCACTACAATTAGACAATTTGACCTGATAGATATCTACAGAGCTCTCCAACCAAACAAAAAAGAATTCACATTCTATTCATGTCCCCATGGTACATTTGCGAAAATAGACCACAATGCTAGGGCATAAATCGAATCTACATAAATTCAAGCACATTGATATCATATCTGTCTGGCCACTGTGCCATAAGATTGGAAATAAACAAAAGGAAGATAAAGAAATCAAGGGCAAACCATTGGAGAATGAATACCTCTCTATTGCAAAAGGAGAGAGTACTGGCTCAGACCAGAGATGAAATTAGGAAATTTCTGGAAACCAATGAGAATGAATACACGACATACCAAAACTTATGGGACACAGCAAAGGCATTTATCAGAGGAAGTCTCATAGCATTACATGCAAACATAAAGAAGGAGGAGAGGCTTATGATTGATAGTCAGCAAGGAAATCCAACTAACAGAAAAAGAAAAGAAATAATAAGAATTAGATCTGAGATTCAAGAGAGAGAAAATAAGAAAACTATGGAAAAAATCAATGCTGCTAAAA
>NW_022104977.1:0-5179 GCF_000313985.2 Echinops telfairi | reverse complement strand
CTGGAAATGTGTTCCCATAAAGCTATTAGCCTAGGAAGCCCTATGGAGCAATTCTGCTCTGTCCTATAAGATTGCTTTACGTCAGAATCATCTCACCATCACAAAACAGCAACACAGTCTTTCAAGGACTGCTTCCTAGTCTTGTAGGTAGTCACATTGTTTCCTATTTGAAATGATATAATAGGTAACCTCATTTCATTTGCTTTCACTTCTTTCTACATTTCTCAAATTACATGGATGGTTGTCAATAAAAGCTCTGAGGGCCGGGAAAGAAAAAGCTCGGATGACAGTGCAAGAGAGCAAACCACACTTAAAATCACGTGAAGGAAGCAAAGTGAAACAGGTTAAGAAAATTTATTGTAGAGATAGTGTTTGGAATTTATTGCTAGCTTTGTGAAAAAGGGCAAATCACTGGACTTCTCTTAGCCTGTTTCACTGTCTGTATTATGGGTCTCTTAAGAGTTGTCTAATGATAGTGTCAAGAATTGAATTAGCAATTTCTTTGGAGGGTTTAGTTAGGTGCTGGAATGTAGTCCCCATGGAATGTTGTTGTGTGCTGTCGAGTCAACTTTGACTCACAGCCACACGGTAGACAGAACAGAACTGCCCCACGGTGTTTCCTGTGCTTTACTCGTGCCCACCTTTTTGGTTATCAGCTGCGAAATTCAACATTGTACCACTAAGACTCCTTTATTTGAGGACTAAATAGTAGCTATTTGGAAAAGGGATCGATAGTTTACAGAATGAGCAATATACAAATTATGGAATACTAAGTACCTTAAAGAAAATGTCTGATCATTAGCTAAAATTAATAATACATTATACATAATTATACATAATAATTTAGAAATGGACATAATAAGAATCATCATTCATATTGTATTTCACATATATCTATGCAGGTATATATCTTATATATATCATATATATAAATGAAATAAATATGAATATGTAGGTATATAATATCTATCACTATAGCTAAATCAATATATATGAATACATAGATATATGAATGAGAGACTTCAATAGTTTGTGGACAATTGCAATGAATAGAGTAGAGATAATGGAATTTTCCATGAACTTTTATATAAATTTACAGAATAGTGTCAGAATTTACCCCAGTGTGTCCTACAGAGTCGCAGAGCAGATCTCCCATTTGCAGATCATATAAGAAGGGCAGGAAACACTTACCTCCCCAGCCACTGTTGATGGAGATCCAGCCAGGGACCTCAGTCTCATAAGAGCTTGAGCTATTGGACGGGTCTGAGAAGCGACCTGCAGAATAAACACAAACTTTTAATAGAAAATCCTGGGGAAAAGACATGCTTGCAACCTTTCCACCTTATAAATAAATAAGAAAAATGTTTGATACCTGCTAATAACATAGTCCAGGCATCACATTTTGCTTGCTATTGCATACTTTAAATGTTGTCAGCTTTTCAGAGCCACCAGCTGGGAAAGATTCTTTTAGATTGAGCAAAGGAAGAAAAGTCTCATTTCCTAAGCAGCCTCTAGTGGTCATGTGACTCTCCCTAAGTACACCAAAATCTACTTGCAATCACTTAGATTTTCTAGGAGTCACTTTCAAATCCTAGAAAGGTGTCACCTTTTCATTCTCTTCATTCTGTGCTTAGCTGGAATTTCTTGAGAGGGTAGCTGCTCACAAAGGAGATAATTGGGGGGGGGTGTCATGAAAATGGGAACCTGGTTCAGTTAGAGAGACTCAGTCATGAGAAAAGTGGTTCAAGAACAAGAAAGACAGAGAAAATCACGAATACATAGGGAGAAAAGAGAAGAGCTTTCCAGAAATACTGGATTCCTTGCAGAAGCATCACATATCCACTCGGTTTCCCCAGTGTCTTCTTTCAGTACCAGAAGAGGATGGCTTAATTACTAGGCTGCCTCTGCTTTTGTTTTCAATTCATCTTCTGGCCTGAAACTCAATGTCCAATGGAAAAAAAGACTCTGTCAAGAGCCATAGATTTAACAATCTTTCTCAAACAAAGTCCAGGTTTCATAAGGTCAGATATATCCCTTAACTGATTTTATAAGATCTCACCTCACATTTCATAGTTCTAAAGAATGTTTGCTATATATTGCACAATAGTCCCACCACATAAAACAAAGATATTTAATAGACCATCATATTGAATAGAATATGATGGTATTTTAGAAACTGAGGATTTTGAGTTAAGAGTTTGGCATTTCTATTCCAGGTAATGTGTATTAAGAATTCACAGAAATTTAATTCAAAAACACCTATTTTAGTTGATCAGGAAGTCTAGAAAATACAAAAAAAAATCAGATATATTTATTAACATAAAAAAACTAGTGATACCCTAGTTAGTTCTGTAGACTAGGGCATAAATCATTATATTGGCATATATTCTTTCAGCATTCAGAACACAAGGTTAAAATATTATATATAAAAATGTTTGCAGGAAACAGAAAATAAAAACAAACCCAACCTTCCTTGGACATAGTCAAAATGTTCCTACCTGTTGTAGCGAGCCTTCCATAAAATAGGGTGATCGCCCATAGTACATTTTCATTATCATTTTCATTTGTGATTCCCATAAGAATCTTATACATTTGCAGTCGATCCACATATTTCCAGGGATTGATGATTATTGTGTTATCCTCTACTGGGAACTCTGTTATGCTCCCTTTAATCTGGTCCCAAAGTGGAAGATATTTGTCAATGTCATCTGTGAGAGATCCTGAACTTTGGGCCAATCCCTCAGAAAAGAAGGTTAGGAAGAAAAAAGTGTGAATAACCAAATAAGACCCCATCTTCTCACTGCCCATAGTGCTTGAACTTGTCTCAAACAGGAGCAAGTTATATAGCAGTGAATGTCAAACATGGGTTTCAATGTCAGGGAAGGATGTGTCTGTCAACAGACACTGATCAACCAACAAAGGCAAAAAATAAATCAGTGTGATCTACCATTATAAGTTAAGTAAATAACAAAGACCAAAGTGATTGCAAAGTGCTTCCAATAAATAATCTGCACACATCATTCCCTTCAGAAAGTCAAATAGTCAATATTTTTCTGTAGTTTAAGTTACATAAGCATTTTCAATTTTTCTAAAGCATAGCCTCAAATGTAACCCACATGAATACTTTTGGTCTCATATAAAGACTATCACTGAGCTAATGTTAACAGAAAAGAAAGAAAGAGGAGGCTGAGAAAGGAGAGAGGAAAGGGCAATGGAGAAATAAAACATTTTCCCTTGGGCACACTAAAAGAGAAATGATCAATTCTTCTTTATAGTCTGTTATTATTCACAATGTACTTTGTTTTGTGCCTGACTCATATATTAGGATTAGCAGTCAAGAATACAGAAGTGTAAGCAATGTCTGTATGCCAGATGTTCAAACGTTTACTAGGCACGCACCCCATAAAAGTTTATTCATGTCAAGTCAATTCAGAACGACCCTACAGGACAGGATAGAACTGTCCCTGAAGTTTTCTAAGACTAACTCTTTTTCCTGGAGCTGCTCTGCCTGCATTTACTTTTTTTCCTTTAAATTTATTATTAATTAATTGGGAGTTATTACATATATCATATCATTCCATAGTTCAATCTTGCCAAACAGAATTGTACAATTGCTACCACAATCAGTTTCCGAACATTCTTTTTTTCTTGGACTCCTTGACATTATCTCCCCACTTCCCCCCAACTGGACACCCTCCCTCCCCATCAAAAAACTCTTATTCTACTTGCTGTCCCTATACGTTCACCAATCCTGAGCTTCATATGCCAAAAAATGGAAAACCATATAACACAACTTCAAGAGGTGACCTCCAATGACACAACACCTGTGAGATACATCCTAATATGAACAAAACAAAACAAAAATACAGAAAATTTTGAAAACTGGATACGGTCCATCATGCATCAGAGGGGGATCAACTGACAAAGTTAACTGTTCCAGTCAGATCTATGACTTTGATCTTCCAAACTCATCTCTCCAATGTGCTCTGTTTAGTAACCGTTTTCTTGCACCCCTCAATTGTGGACAGGGAGCTCACTGGAGGTTTATTTCCCATGTCATTCCCAAATGAATCTTGGGCTCTCATTGTCATTCCTGGTCTTCTGCCAACTGGATTGTCACAATTTGGGCTCTGATACTAATCCCTCCTTCAACTTCAGATTGTATGATTTACAATCCTTAAATGACTGATGATGGGGTGCTTCTTCCATGTGGAGTTAGTGATAGCTCACTTAGGTTGCTGCTTATTTGGAGACAAGCCTTTAAGACTCCAGACACTATTTTATCTGACAGCCAGACACCCTCCAAAATTTTCACCACATTTTGTTACAGCACCCCATCTCTTCTAAGTTCCCTTCCTGATGGTGAGCATAGAGCTGGGCCATGATATACGAACTAATTGTTCTTAAGTTGGAGCTAGGATTTAGTGTGAGCTCAAGAACCATTCCTGGATCTATTTTTTTTCTTTTACTTTATTGTTACTTGGGAGTTAACGCATATGTCATATCATTCCATAGTTCCATCACATCAAGCAGAAAAGAAAATGCTCTTAAATTGATTGTGGTGATGGCTGTATCACTCTTTTTGATATGATTGGACTGTTGGCTTGTATGGGATGTGAATTATATGCCAATAAAACTGTTAAAATTATTGAAGAGTAAGGATATAACGTTGAGGACTAAGGTGCATCTGATTGAAGGCATGGCATTTTCAATTGCCACATATGTATATGAAGCTTGAACATTGAATCAGGGAGATAAAAAAGAGCTGATGCATTTGAACTACGGTGTTGGTGAAGAATGTTGAAAGTCCCATGGACTTCCAAAAGAACAAGCAGGGCTGTCTTGGAATAGATATAGTCAGAATGCTCCTTGGAATCCAGGAGACTTTGTCTCACATACATCCGGCATAGTGTCAAGAGAGGTCAATCCCTGGAAAAGGACATCTCACTTGGGGAAGTGGAGGCCCATGAAAAGAGGAGGATCCTTGAGGAGATAGACTGACACAGTGGCTGCAGCCCTGGGCTCACACAGGGCAACAACAGTGAGCATGGCACAAGACCGATGAATGTGTCATTCTGCTGCACAGAGCGTAGCTAGGAGTCCGAGTCAACACAATGGCACCTAGCAACATTCTGGGTGTACTTTTGGTAAGGCAGATTGTTTGTTCTTCCCGCAGTAC
>NW_022104976.1:2811-4833 GCF_000313985.2 Echinops telfairi | reverse complement strand
TCCAAGGATTGTAAGTAATACAACCTAAATCCGAAGGAGGAAAAAGTTTCAGAGCTTACATTGTGAACACCCAGTTTGCAGAAGGCTATGGATGACAGTGGAAGCCCAGATCTACTTGCAGTGTCACCACATGGATTAAGTCTCTGGGGAATTCCCTCTGACCATAGTTGAGGGATGTGCATACATTTGCTGTCATACAGAGAGCATTGTAAAGTCCATCAGGGCAGATGTAGGTAGGTTCAAATGTAATATTTTATCATTTGTTCTCCCTTTTGACCCATTTTAAGTTGTTTCAGTTTTTAATATTTTCTGCTTTCTCTTTGATTGAGGTTTTTCTATTGTTGTTTGTTAGCTTTCTATGATTTACTATGATCGTGTTTTGTTTTCTATGATTGTGTATGTTTTGTATGTACATGAAATCCAGGATAGGTAGATCTATAGAGACAGTAACTGGATAGAGTCATGGCAGGAGAGGACGGGGAGAAATGGGGAGCTAACAGCAATGGGCAAGAGAAGAAAATGTTCTAAATTGATTATCTTGATGACTTGCAGAAATATTTTTAATATGTTTGAATGATTACATTGTATGTTGGGTGAAATATATGCCAATAAAACTTTTTTTTAAAGTTTGCTGTGCTTACTGATATTCAGCTTTTTCTTGAATTAATGGGATCCCGGTGATTCTGTGGGTTAGGCATTGGGATACTAACTGCAAGACCAGTGGTTCAAACTCACCAGCTTCTCCAAAGGATAATGATGAAGCTGGCTGCCCAGACAAAAGATTTACAGTCTTAGAAACCCTATATAAGGTCACTATGAGTTGGAATAGACTTGGATGGAAACGGGCTTGGCTTTTCTCCTAAGGAACCATGGATGGATTCAAATCACTGACCAGCTAAGCGCTTCCCTTCTCATTAGGGATGTTTGGCTGTTTCTTGTTACTGTCTTGTGCCATCAGGTAGATTCTGTTCCATAGCCACCTTCTAGGACAGAGCAGATTTCTAACTCTCTTCTCTGGAGTGGCTGGTGGTTTTGAACTGCTGAATTCTGGGTTGGAAGCTGAGCACTTAACTATTGCACCACTAGGGTTCATGTATTTGGAACCTATTGTCAGGAAGGGCCAGTCCCTGAAGAAGGCCGTGCTGGGTAAAGACCCACTGCGATGGCAGCACAACGGGCTCAAACACAACAACTGTGAGGAAGGGCAGGAGTGGGCATGGTTCATTGTGTCGAACACAGAGTCACTGAATCAGAACCGGCTCCAGGGCACCTGATTACAACAACAACATCAAGGTGCCTCATAAATGAGGCCCTCCTGTAAGGGTGACAACCCAAAAAACCCTATGGGAGAGTTCTATTTTATCACATGGGTCGCAATGAGTCAAAGTCACCTTGATGGGACACAACCACCACCACAGCACCGTGAATGCTCACCTCCTTCTGTGGTAGGCAGGGAGATGGCGTTGAGGAATGCAATAAGGAAGAGGCAAGCTCCTAGTAACAATGCTCACCTCCTTCTGTGGTAGGCAGGGAGATGGCGTTGAGGAATGCAACAAGGAAGAGGCAAGCTCCTAGTAACAGAAGCAAGTGATGCTCCTTTGTTCCTTGATAAGTTTCGGTCACCTTTGATTCAGGGAAAGGAAGTCTAATGAGAAAGAGCAGGTTCCCCAGCTCAACTGTCCTGGAGGACCAGGATGAAGGGCCTTGAGTCACACCAGGGAGTGTAAGACTTTCGGGAGCCGTGGAGGCTGCGGAGCACTGGAAAGGGAGTGGATGGCCAGCTTTCCTCCACGGCCAGGACTGATGGGCTCTTGAACTAGTCAAGAAAAAAGACACTGTGGTTTGACACAAGGTTTCTGATGTGTACAGAGTTCGTTCATGGGCCAAACTACGTTTGCTGGTCCACATCAACTTGGAGCCCCAGTTAAGAACCTCAGACGAGAAAAGAGGTGGAGTGTAAGAGTAGAATGGCTTCCAGTTGCTTTACTGCAGGAAAGACTTCTGTCAGATTAAGTTTCTTCT
>NW_022104976.1:0-1212 GCF_000313985.2 Echinops telfairi | reverse complement strand
CGGGCGCCAGTGTGTTGGTTCAGACTCACAGTGACCCTGTGTGCAACAGAATGAAACACGCCTCTGTCCTGTCCCGTCCTCACCATGGTTCTTCGGTTTGAGCCCATGGTTGCAGCCAATGTGTCATGCCATCTTGTTGACGCCCCTCCTCTTTTTCGCTTTCCTTCTATCTGCCCAAGCACGATATCCTTCTCCAGGGACTGGTCTCTCCTGACAAGTCTCTCTGTCCTTGCCTCTACAGAGCATTGTGGCCGTACTTCTTCCAAGACATATTTATTGGTTCTTTTGGTAGTCTGTGGTACTTTGCAATATTCTTCGCTAGCACCGTAATTCAAATGCATATGCGTTGATTCTTCCTCAGGGTCCAACTTTCACATGCACATGAGGTGATTGAAAATACACTGGCGTGAGCGTCAAGTGCTCTTTAGCCCTCAAAGTGACATCCTTGCTTTGTAATAGTTTAAAAAAGCCTAACAGGCAGTTCTACCCCGTTGGGGGTCAGAACAGACTCAATGGCAGTGAGAAGTGAGGTGTGGTAGTTACATCATCTTTTGTCATCTTCAGGGTATTCAGAGTGAATGGGGTGGAGTCCAGCCTGCCAATCAGGTCACAGCCTGGTGATGCCTCCTTGAGGGCATGGCTTTCTCATGAGGATTCTGGAAACTTCTTCTCTCTCTCTGCTTTACCTTCTTGTTGAGGAACCACACTCAGAGAGTGGGAGGAGCCAAGCGGAGACCTGTACCAGCGCTGAGATGCTTCCACTGCCACTGGATCCACAAGACTCTTCACCAACGAGCCTGTGATTATCCTGTATTTGCCATCATTGAATGTGCTGCGTGAATCTGAGAGGAATTTATGGACTAGTATCAGACATATGGGCTAATATTGGACTTATGGACTTGATCTGGGTTATAACCAGACTTATGGACTTGATCCAGACTGAGCTAGGATGTTTTCTCAATACACAATTGCTCTTAGCTATAAAGCTCTCCCTTAAACACATGAGTGTCTCTGGATTTGTTTCTCTAACACAACAGGCATTAGGATTTACAACACTTATTTTTAGGAGACACTACTCAGAATACAAAGGGTAGGTTGCCTGCCTTTGTGAGAGAAGACCAAGTTCAAAAATGTGGAGAGAGGAGGTTCTGATTTGTAGTTAGGAACTGACTGGATGAAGATATGACCTCGGCTTGCAGGAGGGGTTACCTG
>NW_022104975.1:3728-5084 GCF_000313985.2 Echinops telfairi | reverse complement strand
GCTTCGTTCAGAAAACACGTCTCAAAACTCATCTACAAACTCATACTGGAGAAAACCCTTATGTATGTGGTGAGTGTGGTAAAGCTTTCAGCCAGAAGCGATACCTTACAGCACATCAGCTGTGTCACTCGGGAAAGAAACCCCATGTTTGTGATGAATGTGGAAAAGCCTTTACCTGGAAGTATGTTCTCACTATTCATCAGCGAACTCATACTGGAGAGAAACCCCATGTATGTGGTGAATGTGGAAAAGCCTTTCTCACAAAGTATGTTCTCACTGTTCATCAGCGAACTCATACTGGAGAAAAACCATATGTATGTGGTGAGTGTGGTAAAGCTTTCAGCCAGAAGCATTGCCTTACAAAACATCAGACATTTCACACAGGAAAGAAACCCCATGTATGTGGTGAATGTGGAAAAGCCTTTACCTGGAAGAATCTTCTTACTGATCATCAGCGAACTCATACTGGAAAGAAACCCCATGTATGTGGTGAATGTTGAAAAGCCTTTACCAGGAAGAAGGGCCTCACTGTTCATCAGCGAACTCATACTGGGGAGAAACCCCATGTATGTGGTCAATGTGGGGAAGCCTTCATCCAGACATCACATCTCAAAACTCATCTACGCACTCATTCTGGTTAAAAAACGTATGTATGTGGTGAAGGTTGTAATTCTTTCAGCCAGAAGCTATGCCTTACAGTACATCAGATTTTTCACACAGGAAAGACCTTTGTATGAATTAAATGTGGAATATCTAATATGTGGAAGTCAAGTATATTTCAATATGAGAAAACCTTTCAGTGGGGCAAGTGTAACAATTCTTTCTAAACAAAGAGGTACTAGGGCTTGGTGTGGGCTGATTTCAGGACCAGATAATTGTAATTTACCATGTGGCTACACATCCTCTGAATTGCTATCACTTTATTGACATGGCCCACTGTTGTGGGGAGAAGAACTTCCAAAGTTCTGCACAATGCATGGGCACCTCCTTGCTCTTCAGGCTTTCGGCACCCAAATGAGAGCTGGATTTGGTGTTTTTGAATCACAGTTATGCCAAGCAGTAGAGTGCCCTCCCAGATGCCAGTAGTGTCCACCCCATCTGCATGCTTTTTGTTACCACCTGGACACAGCACAAAAGCATCATAAACTAAGACTGGAGAAAACAGGAGATGTATGGGAACAATTAGTCCAGAAGATGAATGGACCACATCAAACCTCAGTCTCCACAACCCTGAGATCAGAAGAACTAGGTGCTGCCTAACTACCACTGCTAATTACTCTGAAAAGGGTCTCAAAAGAGGGTCCTGGGTAGACTGGGAGAACAAAATGGAACAAAACTCAATATCATAAAATAGAC
>NW_022104975.1:0-1323 GCF_000313985.2 Echinops telfairi | reverse complement strand
GTAACAGTCTTAATATAACAACAGTAAACTACATTGCCACGTCTCGTGACAGTATGTGTAAAAAGCCAACATCAGTGTGAAGGTTGAGATAACTTTTCTCAGCAGATCAGAAATTTTCCCGCAGTCTTTGCAAGAGCACAACGAAGATCATCTTCCACAAGAAGTCTACTTCTGTAGACTTGATAACCAACAAGCTGGAAAACACTGCTTAACAAATATATGTAGTTGGAAATGGAAGACGAAGGTGCAACACAGTCTCAGAACAGGATATGACTGCAAACACTTGATGCAGAATTTTGTAACTAGTATGGTAGAGAAATCAGATTTCACTGCATCGATGTTAAGGAGTTCAATGAGCTCCTCTTGTGCTGTCTCAGGAATATCTTCAACTCTGGCTGTGAATGGGCTTCCAAGTGCAAATGGGGTGTCTGGTAGATTTGGAAAATACTATGAAATTTTGTCTGCAAGCATGGGCAATGTTCTTTCACAGAAAGTATCATCATCATCCTTTTGTCTTGTTCAATGTCATGTTCCTCAAAGCAGATAAGGTAGGCAACATGTAAATTTTATTTTCATACAATTTTTTTTGGCCATAGCTGAAGTTTAATTTGGAATGATCAGATCTGTTCAGACAAATCGATGCATGTTGCATTTGGTCCTTACAGTGATAAATTTAACTCATTGAGATGGCAAAGATGTCAACAAAGTAAGCTTATTTTCCACAGTTCACTTTTAATGCTGAAACTTGCTTTGGACTGCAGCTTGCTTTCTGATTATAAAACGTTTTGAGTTCATCACGAAGCTCAAAAATCGGTTTTAAAACTTATTCTCTCGACAACCTTCTCACTTTATTGTAAAATAGCAGAGAAACTGGGGTGGGGGGGGAATTAAAAAAAAAAAAAATAGAGAATTAGCACATCCAATTTGTTGGAAAATTTGTTGCGAAAACAGTTAACTGTTTAACGTGCTCGCCTTTAAAAAATTGACAGAACTTATGACGCTGTTCATTACTTCTTGTAACTCTTGTGGCTGTGTGTCTTCATTGCTAATATTTACCAATGAATCCTCCAGTTCCGGTGACTTTTAGTGACTCATTCAGTAACAAACATTGAAATCCAGATCAACAGCATAGCTGGAGCACCCTCTGTGCAAACTCCATAAACCTTTTCCCAAGAGATCTTATGCTCTTTCACAGACGAACCAACTGTGTCAAATACATCACATGCAGTAGTTGTCGTTTGAAGAGGTTTACAAAAATGAAACTCATCTTTAATGTCGCCATCATTCATATACCTCACGTAAACCAGTAACTGAACAGTTTGC
>NW_022104974.1:3543-5192 GCF_000313985.2 Echinops telfairi | reverse complement strand
TGGCATCGGGATTGGAGGAAGATTATTAACACTCTGTGATATGCAGAAGGCAAGACATTGCTTGCTGAAATAGGACTTGGAGGACTTGGGGTACTTGTGATGAAGACGAAGGATGGCAGAATTCAGTGTGGTTTACAATTCAGTGTAAAGAAACCCAGAATCCTAGATAATCATGATTCATTGAGAAAAGGTTGGAGCTGTCAAGGGTTGTGTCTTTCTTAGGGCCACAATCAATATTAATGGAAGCAACAGTTGAGATCAAAAGAGGCCTTGAGGCTTCCAGACCCCCCACTATCATGATCTCAGTACTGTCTTTCGCTGTGGGCTAGACCAGAGCATGTGCACAGGTACAAATAAGAGATAAGAGCCCACGACACAGAATCCAGGAACAGGAATGGGATAATAATACCAGAAGGATAGGGGGAAGGTGGGAAGAGGAGTTTGAGGAAGGGGGCACCGATTGCGATGATCAACACATAACCATCACCACCTCGTCCAGGGGGACAAACAACAGAAACCATAGGGGAAAGGGAGACAGCAGTTAGTGTAAAATATGAAAATAATAATCATTTTAATTTTTCAAGGGGCCATGAGGGGGAAGGGGCCGGGAGCTGATACCAAGGGTGCAATAGAAACTAAATGTCCAGAAAATCATGATGGCAACATATGTACAATTATGCTTGATACAATTGATGTATGGATTGTTATAAGAGGTATATGAGCCCCCAATAAAATAATCCTTGAAGAAAACATCCATCTAGCATCCTCTTTTCCTGCCCTCTTCTGAACTCAGCTTGAACTTCTGGCAGTTCCCTGTCAAAGTCTTGCTGTATTTGTACATTATTTTATTTCATACTGCTGTTTCTATGAGTGTTGATTATGTTTGCAAGCAAAATAAAATCCTTGATAACAACAAAGAGAGAGATATATAAAAAGATGAGTTGCATTAGGTAAATCTGGTGCATAAGATCACTTTAAAGCACGGATGTTACTTTGAGGACTAAGGTGTGTCTGACCTCAGCCATGGTCATACAATTGCCTCATATACATATGAAAGTTACACAATGAATAAGGAAGACCATAGAAGAGCTGATGTATTTGAAAAGTAGTGCTTGAGAAGCATATTGAAAGTACCAGGGACTGCTAAAAAGATAAATCCGTCTGTCTTGGCGGAAGTACGTATAGTCAGAGTGCGCCTTAGAGGCAAGGATGGTGAGACTTCTCCTTACATATTTTGGGCATGTCAGCAGAGACCAGTTCCTGGAAAATGGCATCATATTTGGTAAAGTAAAGGGCTACGAAAAGGGTAAGGCCCTCAAAGAGACAGATTGACACAATGGATGCAACAAGGGGCTCAAGCATGGGAACAATCGTGAGGATGGTGCAGGATGAGGCAGTATTTCATTCTGTTGTGCATAAGGTTGCTATGGGTCACAAAAACAGCTGATGGACATTCGAATTATTTCCATCTTCTTGCTATTGTGAACAGTGCGGCAATGCACATGGGTGTGCCTATGTCTATTTATGCTAAGAAGGCCTGTATCTTGAATCCATTTAGTTATTCTGAATTATTTGTTTTATTTTAGGAATCCTTAAATTCTCATAAAGTTTTTCAATTTGTTTTGCTTGCTTGATTTTATTTTGTTTGC
>NW_022104974.1:0-967 GCF_000313985.2 Echinops telfairi | reverse complement strand
TCTGGTATCACTATTTCCTTTTCTATTCTTGGATTCCATGTGTTTTGAGCTCTTATCTCTTATCTGTACCTGTGTACTTGCTCCAGTCTAGCCCATAATGAAAGGCAGGACTGGCGTCATTGGTGCTTTGACAGTGAGATACTGGCATATAATCCACAAACCATACAATTCGATAGTTCAGTCATATCAAGAAAAGTTGTAAAATCACCACCACAACTCAATTTTAGAACATTTTCTTCATTCTTGTAATTATTCCCATTTCCTTGCAAACTCCCTTCCCAGATCCCCAAGGAAGATTATGTAATCCAGTTATTGTCTCTATAGATTTATTCATGATATACCTTGAAATGCTGTTTATAATGATGAATGGGAATGCATTTCTCTTGAATTTCTTGTTCAAGGCCTAGGAAACCATATGATGATCGGATTTAAATTGGTCAATACCAGTTCATTTCAGCTCACTAATGATTAGGAGACAGCTCTTTCTGTGTTCCATCCCTTTTTTATTACTTTCAATTTTCCTATATTCTTTGTACATTTCACATTCATATTATTAATGCATGCTTTTGCCTATTTTGAGTTCCATCAGCAAATGTAAGGTCTATAATGATTTGATCAATCCACATCATTAATGATATTTTGTGGGGGCATTTCTTCCCTTGTATTCTGTGTGTCTTCCAATCTGAGGGGCTTATCTGCTGGTATCATATCAGACAATATTTCACTGCTATTCATAGATTCTCAGTGGCTGTGTTTGAAGAAGTGGACTGCCTATTTATTCTTAGTCTGTTATTAAACTGGATGATCTGCTAAATGTTGGTATTTGAAATTCTGGTGGCATAATTTTAAGCATCATGGAAAAACACAAGCCACCACAGTATGAGAAATTGATAGGCGAGTGGTGAAAAGCAAAGCATATATACTTTAACATTTTCAGAAATTTATAAGTAAAAAATACCTACAATTT
>NW_022104973.1:0-5081 GCF_000313985.2 Echinops telfairi | reverse complement strand
ATATATCACTCACAAAACTCACTGCTATTGAGTCAATTCCTACTACAGGATGGAGCATAACTACCCTTGTAGGTTTCCAAGGGTGTAAATCTTTAGATGACCCAAAAGCCTCATCTGTCTCCTTCAGAATGACTTATGGGTTAGAACCTCTCTCCTTACAGTTAGCTGTTCAATGCATAGTCCACTATGCCACCAAGGCTCCTGTGAGGGAAATATATGGGAGTTCATAAATCAATTGGAAAAAACATTTGCACTAACATGTAGAGTTTTACAAAGATGAGCTCTAGAGAAACAAGCATTTTTAAATAATAGTTTATATATTTTATTAACAGGAAGTTCTTTCTGGAGCTTTGGTGGCACAGTGGATTATGAAGTCACAAGTTCAAAGCCACCAGCCACTTGGAGAAAGATGAGGTTTTCTACTCCCATAAAGAGTGGCAGTCGTCTCGGGAACTCACAGGGGCAGTTCTACCCTGTCCTATAGGGTTGCTATCAGTTGGAATCAACTCGATGGCAGTGAAACACTTTCTGTCATCAGAAAAACTTTCTAGCTGTAATATAATTTAGTAGATCACATCTGATTTGTACCTTATACCAGGCGCCTGAGAAGTGCCCTCTCTAGTTTTATTCCTGTTGTAATCTGGGACTTATCATTTTAGTATCCTCTGTGGTCTGTGGCTTTTTGTTTGATTTGGTTTTGCTTTGGCGGGGATGTTTTTAAGCCACCTGTCTGCTTGGGGAGGTTTAATTAAAAGGAGATCAAGCACAAACAGAAATGAGCCTGCGATGCTGCACCATCAGCTGGACAAATGGTTAAGAGTGGGAGCACCCTTGTTGAGCTTTCTTCAGAGTGGGACTCCCTCTCAGTCGGCCTCAGAGGTGCATGACTTTGATTCAGTGAGAAGTGAGCCTCAGTTTGGATAATACATACGAAGGGGTACCCCCAAAAAACAAAAAAAACTTTCCCCCTCCAAAGCTATGTATTTATTTATTTATTACCAAACAACCTCACCACCTTCAAAATACTCTCCATTACACTTAATACATTTGTTAAATCTGAAATTCCATTCTCAGAAACGTTTTTCAGACTCATCTGCTTGGATGGCTGACAGCACCTCCCTCATTTTTTTCTTTACCTCTTCTACATTGTCAAATCGCTATCCTTTCATGTCCCTCTGCATTTGCAGAAACAAAAAGAGGTTGCATAAAGCGAGGTCAGGTGAGTGAGGTATGTGGGGCAAGAGAAGCCTGCTGTTTTTTGCCAAAAACTGGGGCACTGAGATGGCTGCGTGAGCAGGTGCATTGTTGTGGTGGCAAAATCAGTTCCTCATTGCCACAAATCAGGCGGGGTTTTTTTTGGTAGCACGCTCTTTTCACAACCTTTAAATAGAAAGCTTGATGAAGAGTCTGACCTGGTGGAATGAACACCCAATGTACTGGAAGTCAACATTTTGTCTGTTCATGAAGTTGACTGATGTCCAGAACAAGGTTTGCCATCAATCGACATTTCACCTTTTTTGAAATGAGAAAACCGCTCATACACTTGAGTTTTTCCCATAGCACTGTCTTTGTAAGCTGTGTTCAATATCACAACAGTTTCTGCAGCATTATTCCCAAGCAGGAAACAAAATGTCCCAGCTGCACACTGTTCTCTGAAATTAGCCATCACCAAAAAATGAGGTTCAAGTACAACTGCTTTTACAAAAAATTCACTGTGACCAGAGAGAACCTTACCAGGTGATGCCACCGGGTGCACTAACTCAGAGTGAGTTACTGGATGCTCGCCTAGTGGGAAAAATGCATACTAAGAAAGCTCCTCCCTGAGGAGCTTTTTCCCAGGTTTGTTTTTTTGGGGGGGAGGGCGGGTAACCCCTCCTGTTATTGTTGTTAAGTGCTGTTGGGTTGGTTCTGACTCATAGAGACCCTATTCACAACAGAATGAAAAACTCCCCGGCCAGTCCTACCCCATGCTCATGGTTGTAATGTTTGAATCCATTGCTGCAACCACCGTGTCAATCCATCTTGTTGAGGGCCTGCCTCTTTTTGCTACCTCTCTGCTTTATCAAGCATGATGCTCTTCTCCAGGGACTGGTGTCTCTTGACAACACATCCAGAGTTTGTGTACATTGTGGTAGTTACTAATATGATAGGTACTAATATTATTGCTCTTTTACATATGGAGGAGAGCTGGCAGCACAGTCTGTAAGTTCTCTGCTGCTAAACAAAAAGGTCAGTAGTTAGAACCCATCAGCTATTCAGTGGGAGAAATATGTCGCAATCTTTAGGACAGTTTTCCTCTGTCCTATAGGGTCTCTGTGAGTCACTATTGACTGCACAAACAGTGGGTTTGGTCCACAGGTAAGACTCATCAAGGTTAAAGAACATCATTACAGGTTAAAGACCTCATCAAGGCCATCAGATTTTGAAGACATGCAGGCTCTCCCTAAGCTTGCCACCAGGGAGGACTACCTCCTATCATGATGGGCCTGAGGATGACCAGGCTATATTAACTTCCTGGTGCAGGACTTAAGAATGAAAATGACCATAAGATCTGCTCCGAATCTACTAAAAACAGTGTGCTCTCGGGAGACTCCAAGTTTCCTTCCAATTCCTCCTTGAGGCTGTTAGAGAGACTCTCCTGTCTTTTTCACCACCATAGGTGCATCCTGAAGTTCCTCCACAGCCTGAAGTATAGAGTGAGGTTGGGACTGTTTAATACATTAGGCATCAGGGCCTCAAAGATGGGGAGGAATGGGCACTTGAGTGAAACATTGGAGCCGAGGTAAAAAATGACATCGGTGATGTTCTAAAACCAACCCACTGCAGTGACGCTAGAGAAAGATCCAGTGACACCAAGAAGCTTTCAGCAGAGAAGGCCCATGAGGAATTGTAGAAGCTTCAGGATGAAATCAGAAGAGAAAGGCAGTTGCTTGTTGGACATCTTTTGGCACTTTAGCATAAGAGTTGGCTGACCAATAACCCTTGAGTTAGGAATGAGCTTCAGCACATGGTAATCTCCTTCCAAAGCTCCTTGGGGACCCAGTAAGGGAGCCTTAGAAAGGATTCACAGGGTGAATGACAAAGGTTGATAGCTTTGTAGTTCAATTTCCATAGGTGTGCAAACATTCTGGTGCAAGCTGTTCATAAGCTAGTCCTCAGAAATGCTATAGAGGGAAGGACAGATATGTACAACTTCCTAAGCCTTTTCAGCAGTTTCTGAGACAAAAAGTTTGAAGAAGGGTTCTAACTCCCATTTATAGATTACACTTTGACACAGCCTACATATAATCGGCTTCAGAGCATAGAAAGGTCACTGAAAGAGGAGGTGGAAACATCATAGAGAAACACCGCCCCTGCTCTGGGGCTAAGGGAATAACAGACTCTGTTGTTGAGATTGTTATGGTGGTTGTGGATGATGATTTGTGACTTAAGTGACCTCATGTGTTACAGAGTAGAACTGCTCCATAGGTTTTTGTTGGTTGGTTTCATAGAAGCAGAGCAACAGATCTGTTTCTTCCAGAATCAAGCTCTTTGGTTATCAGCCAAACACAAATGGCCTGCACCACCAGGGGACCATCGCTTACATTCATCCCTAAAGATACCCTGAGACAAGGATCTCAGGAGTTTATATAGGCCACCAGCTGTCTATAAGTATCCTCTCTTGTGGTGGTTCATGAATTGCATCCATGGTGGACATGATTCCGTGGAGCTTCCAGACTAGGGAGAAAGGCCTGCTGATTACTTCAGAACATGAAAACCCTATGGATCACAATAGAACATTATTCAATTTGCTAGCTTTGGCCACATCATTGGAAGGGATCGATTGCTTGGGAAGGAAGTCATGGTGGGTGAAGTAGAAGGCCAATGAGGGTGAAGGAGACCCTCAGTGAGATGGACTGACACAATAACTACAACAATGGGATCAAATGTGCAAGTGATTGTGAGGATAACAATGTTTTGTTCTGTTGTCATAAGGGTGCCATGAATCAGAATTGACTAGATGGTATCCATCAATGAAAATGGTTTCTTTAGGAGGAGTTACCAGGAAGCATAGGGAGAGAGTAATGACGTGAGATAGGGAATGAATGGAAGGAGGCCAGAATGATTACCCACCACCTCCCACGCTTCTTCAGTTGAGGAAGAGTCCATGAAGTGTTTATTCCTGAGCACTCTTGCCTGTCCAGGGAGTCATGGTGGTACAATGGTTACATGCTCATTTGCTAAGCAAAAGGTTGGTGGTTCAAACTCACACAGTGATTCCAAGGGAGGAAGATCTGACAATCTGCTCCCATAAACCTGACAGCTGAGGAAACCCACGTGGCAGTGCTACTCTGTAACATGGGCTCACTATGAGCGAGAAATGATCCAAGGGCACATGACAAAACAATCAGCCCACCCCAAGCCTTCCCTTGGCCAGAGAACACACTCAGGCAGAGAAACCCTGGGAAATCCACGTCTGAAGCAACCCCCAGAGTGTGCCAAGGGCTACAGGGGGCAGGGGGTATCAAGAATCCACTACAGAAAAATTTCCCTGTTCCAGTAAACATCATTATATATAATGGTAAGGGGAATTATATATATGTGTGTGTCTGTGTTATACATCCATCATTGCTGTCAGTTCCCTTTCCCCTCTTCTCTTTCTCTATATATAGATGTATACATCTATATATATAATGATAAGGGGCAGTTCTACCCTGACCTATGAGTTGACATTTACTCAATGGCAGTGAGTTTGGGTTTTTCTGGGTTTTTTTTGGTTATACACACAGACATAAAAAAAAATCTCAAAAACAAAATCTACAGTCTCAGTATATTTTAAATTATTAGGTATAAAATTAGAATTTCTAAATGATCTTAATAAAATGCATTATCTTTTTATTTCACTCTCCAAAATGTGTAGTCAGGTGCCGTTGAATTAGTTCTGACCCAGAGCAACCCGTATGTACACTAGAATGAAATACTGCCCGGGCCTGCACCATCCTAATAATCATTGTTGTCACTGAAGTTCAACAATCCTACTGTGGCATATGAGTGCCTGGACCTATTTCTAACAGTTGCCCAGTATGAGATTTAAATGATCT
>NW_022104972.1:3758-5200 GCF_000313985.2 Echinops telfairi | reverse complement strand
AGATACATATACTCACAATTCTGTTTTAGATCAATAGATATATATATGTATATATGCATATATTTTAAACTGATGGTGTTCTAAAACGAACTACAGGAGCTTTTAAACAAATGTTGTTTTAGATGAGATGTGGTATCACATGTTTCAGAGTAATTAGTCTCTGTCCTCTTCGTGAAAGTGGTCCGAATCCTGGCTTTAAGGAACACTGAGGGACCTGATTCTCCATGTGTGTACCGAGCACAACCGTGACAACCACAGGAGCCCTGTCCCCCTGTGTAGATGTGATGATGAATCTCCTCTTAAGTCAAGATGACAGGTACAGGATTGAAAAAATGAGAGGGAATTGTACATAATAATAAATATATGTCAACTCTCTGTTCTTAATAAGAAAAGACTTTATGGCAGCTTGAAATAGCTTTTCCCTTGACAAATACAATAAAAGGATGCTGGGAACAGAGAAAAGATAAGTTTGAGCCATTTGTACATGGGGACAGGAGTGGTGATACTTTTACCCTAATCATCCGTTAATCTGCTGAGCACTTACTCAGTACTTGCCACTTTTCATCTCTCAGCTCATGTAAGGATGGAGCACATTGTGGAGAAGTCATTTTTATCATCCATCTCCCTTCACACACCACAATGTGGAAGACACCGCTCTCAGGAGAAGGCTCAGGACACACGCTCAAACCAGCTCAGCCCAGAGACTTTGCTCTGAACTCAGCAGTGTATCAGTCAGCGTCTGCTGCGTAACTCATGGTCCCCACGCCTGCTCTTACTCTTTGATGCTCTTGAGTCAGCACCATCTCACAGCACCCCAATGCACAAGCCTAAGTCCAAGCTTACTGCTGCTAGGACTCCAGCTCATTCCTGCATGAGCTCATTCCCAACAAAACATGTGTAAATATGTCTCTGACCCCCGTGGGCGGCTGCAGACAAGCTCTCACGGACACGTCGGGTCTGCAAGCGGAATAGTGACTTGAAGGGATCTGCTGGACCAGTTCAATTTAGAGCAGAGAAATCGGCTCAGAAATTTTGGGCAACTGTCTTTCTGGAGAGAGATTCCAAAGTGGGTCACCTTGATAGGTTATCTCAACAGACAAGGTGTTGGTTCAGAGAAGACCCGGGAGTTGTGCTGAGGAGTGTCTCTGTACATGTATGATAGAAAGGGTTGTCCTGTGAGAATTCTGTTGGCACATCTTACCCTATCGACTCTGTATCCCGATCTTCCCCCTTCCGACTTCTTTTTGTTCCCCCAAACTCAAGGGTCACTGGAAAGGAACACAATCAGAGTCCTTTGAGGAGGCCAGGCCTGTCGCTTTGACGTGGGGTGAATGCAAAAGCCCTGATTTGGGGGGGGGGGCAGGGAGGGTTAAGGAGATGAGAACACCACCCTCAGAGCTCTGCAGACTTAGATGGAGGAGACGTGGAGAAGCAACAGCTCC
>NW_022104972.1:0-1654 GCF_000313985.2 Echinops telfairi | reverse complement strand
ACCTAGAGGATAGCTATGCATTTGAATTGACAGGAGCATTAGACTTGGTTATATATTTTTTAATAGCTGGGGAAAGAGGGAGGCTGTAGGGTTTCCATGTTCAAACTTGGGGCTAGGACTTCTTTTAGCTCATCTCCTTTTCTTAAGCCAAAAAACCCAAACTCACTGCCATTGAGTCATAGCGGCCCTATAGTAGAACTGCCCCTATGTGTTTCTGAGACTTTAACTCTTTATGGGAGTAGAAAACGTCATCTTTCTCCTAACAGTTTCTTAAAGTATCCCGTAAATACAAGTTCTGTGGAAAGATATGCAAACAGAGCTTTAGGGTATTGAATGAGAATAATATTTGACTTCTTGTCTCCATGCATTTGAATCATGGTGCTGTTGAAGAATATTGAGGGTACCATAGACTGGTAAAAGAACAAATAAATCTGTCTTGGAAAAAATACAGCCAGAATGCTCTTAGAATCCAAGATGGCTAGACTGCCTCATGTACATGCCAGTTTGGGTTGATGGGTAGAGTGTTCAATGGGGAAAGAAGTCAGAGTTCTGTAATTGACTAGTAATGCCTGTCACATCCCTGGGGTTAGGGAGTAATGGTGGGCATGCTATATATTAGCTGTTCCCTGATGTCCACTTCATTTTCCCTCACATTGCTATCTATAGCTTTTTTTTACTGCTCATTGGAAAATTCCTGCCACATCCAATGTTTTGTTCTGCCATAATTGAAAACAACCAAAGAGGGGAATAAATACATCAAAAACAAGACTCTGTCTGCTGACATCCAAAAGGATCCACAAAGGCAATTCTGTGGTAGAAGGAAGGGATTAGCCCTCCTCCCTCTTGTAATTCATTCCCAGTGTCTTCACAGGCAAAGACCAATGCTTCGCCAAAATCAAAATTTTGCCCAGTGCTTCCTGTGTGAATTGTGTGCTCCCCAGAGTAATCCTACAGATCTACAGCTCCGGTGAATTCTTAAGTGCTAATCTTGTAATTGGGCTCAATAGAGAAGTGAGAGGACACAGTGTGAGCCCAGACCTGATGGAATGTCACCCCAGGAGGGACCCCATCAGGCGTGGAATAAAATACATCAGGGTTGTTTGTGGAAGTTGGACCAGAGGAAAGTGGCACTGATTAGGACCATGGAGGGTTTCCCTGGCTTAGAAAACATATGTCCTTTACAAGGGGGCCACAGTGGGTCAAGAGTTAAGCACTCAACTGTCCACTAAAAGGTCAGCAGTTCAAACCCACCCAGGGACTCCACAGGGTTAAGACTTGGAGATCTACTCCTGCAAGATGACAGCCTGGGAACCCCTGTGGGGAATCCCAGAGTTCTACTCTGTCCCACGGGCTCATTATGCACCTGTCTCAATTCCCAGGCACACAGCAGTCTGAATGCTGCCCTCCAGTGGAAGTCAAGCAGGCCAACACTTTTCCAACATGGCAGCCCTTTGGGGATCCTGGTGATTTTCCAACTGGATTTCATCATGATTTTAAAATTCTAATGGGGGTGAGAGTGTCTTCCCCACCTGTTCTCTTAAGTGACTACTTTCAAAGTATCTGGGCCTTCCTCACCTTTGAGTGTAACCCTCTTCTTCCTGGTATCCAGGAAAGCATTCCTGTCATCTTGGCACTGGGGGCAGTGGTCAGCGGG
>NW_022104971.1:4004-5202 GCF_000313985.2 Echinops telfairi | reverse complement strand
TCAAAAGGGCGATTGAATTTCCTTTTATTCTTGAATCCTGCTGGCAGTGGTTAAGCACTCAGTTGCTGAATAAGAGATTGGCGATGATATGGCAGTTTGCATTTGTAAAGATTTTAGCTTTGGAAACCTCATGGGTCAGCTGGACAGTCCTACAGAGCCACTATGAGTTGGAATCAACTTTGTGGCAATAGGCTGATATTTTAGTTTTGTTTTGGTGGCATGGTGGTTAAGCGCTTGATTGTTAACTGAAAGGTTGGCAGTTTGCATCCACCAGCTGCTGTGTTGCCAAATTTAAAAGCATCCATTCTTCTCTGGACTTACTTATTCAGTGTCCAGCATTCTCATGCTTAAGAGGCAATTGAAAATACCATGCCTTGGATCAGAGGTACCTTTGTTTAAAACATCTGTGTTTGTTTGATAGGCTGAGTATTAGTTCCCTAAGGCAGAGCTTTCTACTCCTGTAAAGAGTTGCAGTCTTAGAAACCCACAGGGGTAGTCTTCCCTGTCTTACATGGTCACTATGAGTCGGTATCGACTCCGTGGGAGTGAGGTTTTGTAAAATACAATTATTTAAAATAGAAAACACTGTTGGGTATGCATGGGACCTCAAGGTTGGTCACTAAAATTCACCAACTGTTTTACAGGAGAAAGGTAAAGCTGTCTGCTCCCATAAAGATTTACAGCTCAGGAACCCTATATAGGGCCATTATAAGTTGAAACAAATTTGACAACTGTGGATTTGATTTTTAGTTACACGGTATGTTGCTTCATTTGCCAGTGATCCTCTTGGTAGATTTTCCCATCAGCATAGTATGAAGTATGAGCAATGGGTATTTAGAGTAAGAATATCTGTATCCATGCTTGTGTCTCAGTAAGCTGTTGAAATGTTGTGAAGACATTTAAGCTAGAGATGAGAGGACAATGTATTATCAATAAATTTGTTCTTCATATATTAGCAAGTGCTCTTTCACAGCTGATATTGATGGAGTGCTCTAAATGAGTCTTTTCATATCCATTTCTCACTACTTATTTCTGACTTAGGACTTTTTGGCCATGTAACTTAAACTTAATTATGTACCTTTTTCAGCCCTAAGTTTCTTCTAAAGTAATCACAGCTATTCTGCTAATCAGGTGTAAGGAGTAGCTGTGATTAGATTTAGAGTACTAAGTAAGGGCCAGGGGTCCTCAAACTTTTTTA
>NW_022104971.1:0-1989 GCF_000313985.2 Echinops telfairi | reverse complement strand
AATCCATATGTAGAGTGCAAGTGGATTTTGGGCATCCACTGTCATCCATAGCCTTCTCAAGCCCAGTGTTCAGAATGTAAGCTCCATTCTGTCCTTTAGGGTTGGATTGTACCCAATCCTTAGGTCACGCAAGCTGGTGTGCTTCTTCCATGTAAACTTAGTTGATGCCTCACTTAGTTGGCTGCTTGTTTGAAAACGTGCCTTTAAGACCACAGATGCTATATTTTCTGATAGCCGGGTACCACCTCCTTTCTTCACTACACTTTGCTATAGCATCTGTATCTTCAATGATCTCTTCATGAAGTCGAGCATGAAGCAGGGCCATGTCATAAGAACTAATTGTTTTAGATTGGGGCTAGAATTAAGTGCAATTCATTCACATAACAGTGAGATATACATTAATTTATCGTTATATATGTCTGGTTCATGTTAGAGACATTGTCATGTTCAAGAGCATTATCAATCATCCCCTGGAGCATCACTTTCACTGCTATCAGGTCATTGCTGACTCATAGTGACCCTCTATCGACCTTATAGGTAAGGTGACCAGACGTCCCGCTTTTGGCGGGACAGTTCCGATTTTTGGCATTTTTGAAAAGTCCCAATTTTTGGAAAGAATGCACGACAAACTAGGGAACGGTCTATTTGGTCCATATAGACCAAATTTTTAATCAAGAACACACACCCCCATGCCCCTGTCAATGGTGTCCCGCTTTAAATCTGGTCACCTTACCTATAGGGCAAGGTAGAACTGCCTGTGTGAGTCTCTGAGGCTGTAGAACTTTACAGGAATAGAAAGCCTCATCCTTCCCTGGGGGAGCTGGCTGGTAGTTTCAAACTGCTGACCCTGTGGTTAGAGTCAGTTTTGACTCAGTGACCCTCTAGGACGGTAGAACTGCCTGCCCCTGTGGATTTCTGAGATTACACATTTTGACGGGAGTAAAAAGCCTCGTCTTTCATCTGTGGAGCAAATGGTGGATTTGAACTGCTGACCCTGTGGCTAGTAGCCCAATGATAACCCTCTTCCATTGGCAGCAGATGTAGTTGCTAGACAATGTGCACACATCTCTTGTTTACATAGGCAAATATTTTTAATTTATTAGAAGCCCTGATTGTTATACCTGATTTACCAGAGGCCTTTTACTGTTGACTGTGAATTACTAGTTTGATACTTAATTGTTCAATTGAAAGCATCTGTTTAGTGGTTTTGCTTGACCGAGATAGTCTATTGAGCTAACCACCTGTGGTGTTTGCCATTGTATTTCATTAGGAACGTATTAATGAATGTGATGAGAAATGCCTTTCAATTTTGGCAACTGTTTTAGTGTCAATGGAGCCGTGCAAGAATGTGGATGTTCTTCGAGCAGGATTGAGGTAGGAACTCTGTTAGGTAGGAACTCTGGCTTTCTTCATGGATTTGTCTCTATTCCTCCTAACTCTAGAATACAGAACTGAAACGAACACTGAACTGCTTTGTGGTGGGTGAAGGGGGGCCAGTGTGACGGAACTTTATTGGACATTGTACTGTTCAACTCAACACCTTACTAAATTTAGAAAGCTGACTCAGGATTGTGTAAAGCTTAAAACAATACTACTTTTAGAGTCTTCCATTAAGAAGGTGTGGGTAACAGTGAGATATAAAGTAATTTATCTTAAAAGGTACTACTGATGTGGCCTGGGGGAGAATTGGCACATTTATTCTATTCACAAAAGCTTTTGGATACATGCCATTGGGTGGGCTTGAAAGGTTTCTTGAGTTTCATAATTTATATAAAATAAATGCAACTGATTTAATGTGATAGGTCAGCGAGTTACTTTTTAAATTGCCTATGAATTAATCTATCTTACTAGAATCACCTGATCTCAATTCTTCTTCAACAAAGCCAACACAGTAGTTTGGGAGGTAGTAGTGCTGGACTGGTTCTGGCCAGTCAGGTCATCTGGCTGCTGTGGGTTTCCTGTTCCTTGCTGATAAAGTAGCTGAACCAA
>NW_022104970.1:3532-5211 GCF_000313985.2 Echinops telfairi | reverse complement strand
TGATGTATAGAAACAATTCTATGTAAATTCAATGTTTAAATTGAGCAAACTGGGTTACATGTAGATTAAGGAATTTTTGATCAAACCATGAGCAACTGTGTGAGCAGAGTTGAAAGAACTCCTCTCACTGCTTTGATTTACCAAAGACACACACACACAGACACACATACACTTGCCAATGGCTAGTAAATAGTTATTCTTTTATGGAAAACAAACGATATCTGTTGTTGTTACATGCTTTCAAGTTGGCTTCAATTCATCGGGACCCTATCTCCAACAGAACGAAATGCCACTGCCCATTCCTACATCTTACTCACAATTGTTCTGATGTTTGAGCTCATTGTTGCGGCAACTCTGTCAATCCATCTTGTTGAGGGCCTTCCTCATTTTCACTGCTAAATATCTGTTACATTATGCACTGCAAACTTACAATCCCCTTTTCAAGGCTACCCAATTGAAATAAAAGCACTATTACAAAAGATAAGACTTCCTAGATGATGATTGCATCATGGTTTCTAATTAATTGGAAATATATATTATCCATAAAGGTGAATGACTCACTAAATAAAGCATGGTGAACCCATACATGGAATATCAACTTATATTTTCAAAATGTTAGGTTGGTAAAACATGAGTAATAATAATAATATCATCTTGATGATCCATCTGATAATTACATGCAGAGTCTATAGAATATATCTGGAACAAAGCAAATGTTAACCACTATTATTATTATTATGACGATGACTTCATAATTATCATTATTGTTAACTGTTTTCCTCAAGTGGGATCGATGTCTATACCTGGCGGACAGGAGTGCTGTGAGGGTATTATAGACTCTCATTCTCACGGTGTGACACATTGGCCTGCTCATTCAAGGTCAGCAGTTTAAAACCATCAGCAGCTTCTCAGGAGAAAGATGATGTTTTATACTCTCCTAATCAATAAATTATCAAGAGATGCTGCATCATATGAAGAATGATATGGCATTAGGTTTGGATGAAGGCTTGTTAGCAACCTGCCAGATGCAGATGACACCCCCTTGCTGCTGAAAGTGAGGAGGACAAGAAGCCTTTGCTGTGGAAAGTCCAGGGTTGCAGCCTTCAGTACGGATTACAATGTAAGGCAAAACCAAAACCAAAACCCTCAGGACTGGACCGACCAATAGGGAGCATCATGGTAAGTGGAGAAATTTTAAATGTGTCAAGGTGTTGTCTTTCGTGGATCTACAATGCATTCTTAAGGAAGAAGCTTTGAGGCTCAAACATGAGAATAATTAGGAGGACGATGCTGGTCTGGGCAGTTCTTCATTCTGTTGTACATAGATCTACTAAGAATTGGCATTGGCTGATTTGGAGCACCTAACAATAACAACAACAACAACAACAACAACAACAACAACAAGTCATTGCCTTGGAAACCCACAAGGAAGTTCTACTCTGTCCAATAGGGTTGCTATGAGTCAGAATGGACTAATGGCAGTGGGAGTGATTATTATCATTATCCTTTAGCTGGTTGGCAAGGAAAAGATGAGGTTTTCTGGTTCTGTAAAGATCTATAGCCTTGAATATGAAAAAGGAACAGTTCTAAACTGCCCTGTAGGTTTACTATGGTGTGGAATTATCTCATTGGTATGAGAGAGTGAGATTGGTATCATCATTTTTTTCAAATGAGCGAAT
>NW_022104970.1:0-1353 GCF_000313985.2 Echinops telfairi | reverse complement strand
TTTATGATCAGAAAACTATTTTTTGTTCAATTCCAGAGATTAAAAGCTTATGCTAACCAATAAGTAGGAAGGAATAATCAGGACTAAAAAGAGTATCAGCCTTCTGACCTTGGTCCTAACAATAGTTGCATGTGTGTAATTGGACAAGCCATTTAAACCATTTTATAAGAACCTATCCACTTATAATATTTTTAAAATATAAAATTACTATATAATTATAACTATAGAGAATCATTTGAGATAAAGTTTTATTTCTTGTATCAAGCCTTTCAAGTGTAAATAATCCGTGAATTAATCACCTCTTCTGTCAATAATACTATATAAGAAACTATATCATGGTTTATTAAATTAGTCATTATTTATTCCGATTCATGCATGTCCAAGCCAAATGCAGGTAACTAATCTCAGTTACATGTAGCTGTAAACAATTGGTTTTGAATATCTAAATCTGCGTCATGTTTTTCTCATTGTTCTTGAACCAGTGAACTGGCAGGATTTTTTTTCTCTCTCACAGTTATTAGAAAATCGACACATGTCCAATTGTGAAAGTATGTTTCAAATATCTGTATGCATAGCATGTGCTGATATCTCTTTAGGTAACCAAAGACTATCACATGGCCAAATGCAAAAGATAAGTTCAAGGAAAAACCCTCCATTGACAATAAGGTCATAACAAATGCATGGAATCTTAATATATCTGATGTGAGTGAATATTTCCAAAAACACACTGCCACGGAATCAATTTCAATGCACCGTGAGTCCATCAAAAAAGTAAATCTGGCCCTGTGATTTTCTGAGACTCTAAATGTTTATGGGACTGAAATGCCTCCTCTTTCTTCCTCAGAACAATGGATAGTTTCGAACTACAGAGCCCATGGTCAGCAACCGAAGGAGTAACCCGTTAATCCACCAGGCTACCTGAGGGAAAACTCGCTAGTAATGTTTCAATCTGTCATGTCCACAATTATTCTCACACTTCATCTCTTGTCACAACTCTCAAAAACCTTTTCTAGTCACAGGAGTAAGTTCAATCCCAGGATTCCATGACTTCTATTAAATCTGGATTCAAATTTTCTTGGTTGAGAGAAGTATTAACTTCAAAAAAGGAAAAGAAAAAAAAAAAAGGTTTGCACACATTCCCAGCATATGGTAGTGGAACAGGGGAAAGAACCAGAACGTCCACTTGCATTCACAAAGAGTTAAATCTTTTTTTTTTTTTTTGAGGGAGGTAAGTTTTACGTCATTTGAACATTGCTAGTACAAATATTCTAGAGGCAAAATAGTGAATGATGTAGGAAGACTCAAGAGAAGATGGAAAGAATACTCAGAGTCACTGTACCTGAAAGAACTAGT
>NW_022104969.1:3056-5160 GCF_000313985.2 Echinops telfairi | reverse complement strand
AGCTCTGGGTCCATCGGCTCGGACCTGTAAGGAGTTCACTGACCAATAGAGGTGGCCAGTGTGTGACACCAGTACTGTTCCGAGGTTGAGGCTCTTGTTGGAGGAAAGTCAGGGACCTTGAAGAGCTCAGGGCTCCCCAGTCATTTTGGGGAAGCACCCTAGAGGAGAGGACCTGTGAGCTGGGTGTTTTCATCTGAGGAGGTATGAAGATACTGCAGAGAGTGCAAGCAAAGCACTGAGAAGGAAGAAAGATTGGTTCAGAGAGCAGAGCATGGGGCTGGCTGTCAAAGGGGCTGGAGGTGGGGAGAGAGTCCTGAGTCCAGGAAGGTGAGCAGGGGTTTTTGTTACAAATACACATATCATGATCCTTTGCTATTAAAATTTGCCACTATCCCCTCTCTGTTCACTACCACTACTCCCACTCATATCCAAAACAGAATTTGAGGTCAAAGGAGAGTCACCATCAGGTTGCCTTTCGACCCATCAGTGTCACAAGTCAACAAATAACCCCCTTACCCCAAACCTTCTTTCTTTGTTTTCTTCTAGTGCCACCTACGGGGGTCGACTAAGCTAAGATCAGATACGAGAGAGATAAAAAGAAGTGCCAAACACCCGAGAAAAGCATCAGATGAAATTGTGATTCCTTTGATCACCTAATGGACGTATTTATGTCTGCTGTCTAGCACATGAAGGCTCTAAGGTGCTTGTCAGCCCTGGAAGGAGGATCTGGACCGCACTTGCAAGCTCTTCGACCTCCTTCCCCAAAGCACACCCAGCCAAACCCAAACCAGACTCAGGGCCATCGCTTCCATGCTGACTCATAGCCCCGGCCAGCGCAGGGTAGAACTGCGCCTGCGAGTGTCCGAGATTGTCGCTCTTTGTGGGTGTAGGAAGCCCCGACTTTGTCCCTCAGAGCAGCTGGTGACTTCGAACTGCTGACCTCGCAGTCAGCAACTCAATGCATGGCCGCTACACTAGAACGCCCAACACGATGCTGGAAATAACCAGCAGCCAGAGGGCCTGCATGCATGTGACTGTGCTTGCTTGCTGGAGAAGCCTTGCCAAAAGTACGGTGAAAGGAATTTTTACAACCATAAGCTTATAAGGGAAAACAGTGAGGTGACAATGACAGCACAGCTTTGGAAGCTGGAAAGTTTATGGATGAGAAGCAGCAGACCTAGCAGCACTAACAGCTGAATTCCGAGCTGGTCGCGGGGTATCCATGGACCCACCGGAATACACAAGAGAATGATTTTAAAAAATGAAATAAAACCTTCCCCCCTGTTGTACTTCCGGTGCAGGGCAGGGTGAGTGCAGAGTCATGACAACTGGTTGAAATCCGACTAAGAACTGGCTGGACGCCTGGATTCCATCCACCAACCAACCCTGTGAGGCGTCTTCCCGGCCTCACCCTAACGGACCCTTATTGGTTTTCCAAGGAGAGGAAAACCTAGGGTCCCGGGGCTCAGGATACCAGGAGCAGCTGAAACGTGAGGTCTCTACTGAGAACAGGCAGAATCATGAATCTAGATGTTGAAATCCCCTTTCCCAAGACCACCCCTCCACTCCCACCATCCTGGTAGGGAGGAAGGGAACCCTGGCCACCAGCCCTTTGCCCTATGGACAGGAGGTGGGAAGAAGTGTCTCTCCTACGTTGGACAAACCCAGGTGGCAAGACCTGAAGATACTGACCTAAGAGTTCTCCCAACCATTGGTGCAACATATGGCCCCATGATAAGGCCCTTAGTCAACAGTCACCACCCATATGGACAATCAAGGGTGACCAGCACCTGATGAAACCGCGCGTCCGATCATCAGAGACGGAAACAGACTGTGGAAGTCACAGACCTGATGGAAGGGGTGGAAGCGTTGCCGTGGCTAACCTTTGCGATGTAAGAAAAGACATCGTATGTGTGAAACAAGAATGCTATTAGGAACAGCACTTTTGGAACAACAACAAAAACGATTTCCGGAAAGTTAAACACGTGAAAATGTAAAGTAAGTAAAAAAATATTGCTACTAAGGTTCCTGTTCATTCACCTACCAGTTTATCAAAATCAGAACTTGTTTAAGCATGCCTCTGACCAGCTGAGGGCTGCAGACA
>NW_022104969.1:0-373 GCF_000313985.2 Echinops telfairi | reverse complement strand
GACTGATTCTAAGTAGATCAAAGGCCAATTTTCCAAGGTGCCTCTAGGTGGACTTGAATCTCCCACTTTTCAATTGGCAGCCAAGCTGACCACTCTGGGACTGGACTATGTTCCATGCTTTGTTTTTGGTTTTGTTTTAATTTGGCCTGAGGGTGGGAGCAGAGAACTGAGTTGTGTGAGCATTTATGTAGGAACGCAGCGCGTTATCAAGAACAATTCTCCACTGCTGCATCAAGTCACCTTCATCGCAATCCCGTAGGGTGGGTCGAAGGGCACCACAGGGTTTCCAAGACAGTGCTACTCAGCTCTGTGTGGTCACTAGTATCATCAGCTCTGTGTAGTCACTAGAATCATCAGCTCTGTGTGGTCACTA
>NW_022104968.1:3821-5126 GCF_000313985.2 Echinops telfairi | reverse complement strand
GGAGCCCATGCCAGCGCAAGCAGCCTCGTGGACACTAGGGCGGAACACTGCCAAGACCTGCGCCATCCTCGCCATCGCTCCCATTTTTGGCCACCGTTGCCGCCGGTGCGTGGCTCCATCTCGAAGGGCTCTCTCTCATGACCGCTCTCCTTTACCAAGCATGGTGTGCTCCTCCACAGACCCGTCTCCTGACAGTGTGCCCAAAGTACGTGAGATGGAGCCTTGCCATCCTTGCCTCTAAGGGAGCACGCTGGCTGGACTGCTTCCCAGACGTGTGTGCGCGTGTGTGCATCCGGCAGTCCCTGGTACTTTCGAGATTCTTCTCCAGCACCCCCATTCAAGTGTATTGATTCTTCTCTGTTCTCCCGTGTTCAGTGTCCAGCCGTCACAAACGTGGGGCAGCAGAAAATACGGTGGCTCGGTTCAGGCACCCGTAGTCGATTACTGAGCTCTGAAAACAGGAAAAGATCCTTCGCGTGGCCACCCATTTGGGCTTCAGACTTCTCCACAGTAACATCCCGCGCCAGGGGAGAGGAGCTGTAGGGGTTAAAACACTCAGCTAAACGATATGTGGTCTAAACTTTCTGTTTTTGCATCAGAGCATAATTTTCTGACATGCTGTCAGTTCTTAGGAACATAGAGGAAAATAACGTTGCATTAATAATTAATACATATTTACTCTTTAGAATTTATCTAGAAGCTTGTCACGATAACTATCTTTGGAGCGTTTTATTCAAAAGCTACATGCCCATACTTTAGCCTGTTTGCTGTAGAAGGGACTATAGGCTGCTTCAGGTTTGCAGAATCGCCACCATGACAACCGATACGTTGTCGCTAGGTGCCATGCAGTCCTGCCCCACAGCAACCCCACACGCAATAACACCAAACACCGCCCCGCCCTGCGCCGTTGCAGCCACTGGGTCAGTTTGCTGCCCCTCCACTGTACCAGACACTGCACGTCCTTCTCCAGGGACTGGTCTCTCCTGACAACATGCCCAAAGGATGTCAGACAAAATCTCGCCGTCCTGGCCTCTCGGGAGCACTTGGCCATGCTTGTTCCAAAACAGCAGTTTGTCCTTCCGGCAGTCGGAGGTACTTTCGATATCCCTCTGCAGCACCACCATTCAAATGCATCTTTTCTTCTTCGGTCTTCCTTACGCAGTGTCCAACTTCCACATGCAGAGGTGGCATGGAAGATACCAGGGCTTGGGTCAGGCACCCCTTAGTCCTCAAAGGACCATGCTTGCTTTTCAACCCTCCAGCGTTGAGAGCACCAGACGACAGACACGTGCCTCGCCAGGCAGT
>NW_022104968.1:0-1449 GCF_000313985.2 Echinops telfairi | reverse complement strand
CCGGGAGGGGCATCCTGCTGCACATAAAATAAGCCCCCTGAGAAACAGGAAAGGGGGTTGCATTACCAGCAAAAATCCAGAGTGGAGCGTGTCCTCTGGACCTCAGATCCCTGTGCAGTGAACCCCCTGGATCCAGAAGACAGCTACACCATCAGAGGAGCAGCAGCAGAACCGGGAGCCAGCGCATGGAACAGAGGGATGGACTTCCCACCCCACGGAGCAAGTAAAGCCGAGGGCTTTAATGCAGGAGGCTGGCTTGTGGAGTGGGGGCCTCTGGGTGCTTCCTTGGGGAAGTTGGACTTGCTGTCCCGTGGAAGTGGTGGAGCTGGGTGCCTTTGGGCTGAGGTTTCCTGGGGTGGGGTCCCTCTGGGCACTTAATGCAGGGAGCAGGGCGGGCTCACTGTTGGAGCTGAAGCTGAATGAAGCTCCTGGGTTGAGCCTTCAAGCAGGGTGGTCTGCCCTTTGGGCATGATTAGCATATTTGAGAGAACTTGGTAACACGTCCTGATAACAACCCCAAAGCATTTCTCTCTTAAAACCTGCGGACTTCCTTCATAAACCTTTTCACGGTGAATTCTGTCTGTAAGTTCCGCATACCCACGGCAATGGCAATTAGAACCCTGAGGCGTAAAATGCAGACCGTTTGTTAAAACGTCACAGTGGTGACCATTGCAAACAGGATGCACTGATGCCTCAGAGTTGCATCCTTAAATAGGTTGAAATGGGGGGAAAAATTGTTATGCACTTGTTTTTACCTCAATAGCAGCCATTGCCTGCATACCTGGTGGTGCTCGTCTCTACCCTGTGGGAAGGTCTGTCCTGAGAATGAGACCCGACACCCGCCCCTTCCCAACCACCCACACACAGGTGAGCAGACCTGAGAATGAAACCCTGCCCACCCACACAGACACACTGAGACACAGGTGAGCAGACCTGAGAGGAGATAAAGACCTAGTCACACCAGTTGAACTAGAACCAGTTCTCCCTGGAGCAGAGCCAGCACAGCATGGTCAGTTATATGAGGCAATACATTTCTCAGTCAAAATTCCTAACTTCTGACAATATCAATTACCTCAAGCGCGTTTAACCAGGACCATAATTTGTTACAGAACATTAGATCTCTCAGAGATGTGAGAGAGAAGGCGAGGCAAGCAGGAAGACCATCTTAACTCCTGCTACACAAATGGTTTAGTGGGCAGCTGCCCTGGGCCCGCATCACCATCACTACCAACACCGGCCGCCTTCCACTCTTGATCCTGCAAACAGGATGTAGCAGCTGCCTTGTCACCAGAGTAGAGCCTGATGGCGCCCACAACTCCCAGTCTGCGTGGGAGCACGTCTGCGGGGCAGACTGCATCAGAAATGGGGATTAGCCGCATTCTGGAAATGGCAGGGCTCCCGAAGGAGAGCTTCCCTGCTGCACAGACGTCGGGGCCACCGAGAGCCCGT
>NW_022104967.1:3656-5168 GCF_000313985.2 Echinops telfairi | reverse complement strand
TCCTTTGATAACCTTGTCTATTTCTTCTATTGCTATGGGTCTGTTGATATGCTTGACGTCCATCGAGGATAGTCTAGGGAGGGATTGTTTTTCCAAGAATTTGTCCATGTCTTCCAAATTGTTGAATTAATTGGAGTACAATCCTTCGTAGTACTGTGTAATTCTCCTTTAGATTTCATTAGGGTCTGTTGTAATGTCCCCTCTCTCATCCCTTGTTCTTGCTATGGAAATTTGTTCCCTCCTTTCTTTGGTTAGGCCTGCCAGTGGTCTGTCGATTCTGTTTATCCTTTCAAAGAACAAACTTTCAACAGCACTAATTTTCCCCCATAGTTTTCTTATTTTCCC
Organism: Echinops telfairi; assembly: GCF_000313985.2. Taxonomy (NCBI): domain Eukaryota; kingdom Metazoa; phylum Chordata; class Mammalia; order Afrosoricida; family Tenrecidae; genus Echinops; species Echinops telfairi. The sequence continues at coordinate 4,823 of NW_022104967.1, read as the reverse complement.
TCTCCTGAATCTCAGCCCTGATTTTTATTATTTCTTTTCTTTTGCTGTTAGTAGGATTTTCCCGCTGACTCTGTTCTAGTTGTTGTAAATTTTGTGCCAGCATATCAATCATGAATCTCTCTTCCTTTCTCAGGTGTGTACGTATTGCTATGAAACTTCCTCTGATAAGTGCCTTTGCTCTGTCCCATAAGTATTGGTACGTCGTGTGCTCATTCTCGTTGGTTTCTAGGAATTTCCTAATTTCATCTCTGATCTGTGCCAGTACGCATTCCTTTTGCAGTAGAGAGTTATTCATCCTACAATTGTTTGCTCTTGTTTTCTTCGCCTTCCTTTTGTTGATTTCCAGCCTTATGGCACAGTGGTCAGAGAGAGAGGTCTGTATGATATCAATGTGCTTAAGTTTATGTAGATTTGCCTTATGCCCCAGCATGTGGTCTATCTTCAAATATGTGCCATGTGGCCTAGAGAAGAATGTGATTTTTTTTTGTATTTGGATGAAAAGCTCTGTAAATATCTATCAGATCAAATAGTCTAACTGTAGTGTTTAGATATCTAGCCTCCTTATTGAGTTTCTTTTCCCGTGATCTGTCTTTTTCAGAGCAGTGTATTGAAGTCATCCACTATAATTGTTGACGCTGTGATTTCTTTTTTCATCTTTTGAAGTGTTTGGTTGACGTATTCAGTGGGGCTCTCATCCGGGGAATATATGTTTACAATGCTTAGTGGTTCTTTGTCTACCATTCCCGTGAGCATTATATAGTGTCCCTCCTTATCTCTTTTTATGGTTTGCACTTTGAGGTCAATTTTATCAGAGATTAGGATTGTAACCCCTGCTTTTTTTGAATCGTTGTTTTCTTGGTATGCCTTTCTCCAGTTTTTGATTCTCAGCCTATTTTTGTCTGTAGCCTTGAGATGTGTCTCTTGTAGGCAGCAGATTGATGGGTTGTGTTTTCAAAGCCAGTCTGCTAGTCTCAGTCTTATTTAAAAAATTATTTTATTGGGGGCTCGTACAATTCTCATCACAAGCCATCCATCCATCCGTCCATTGTGTCAAGCACACATGTACATTCGCTGCCCTCATCATTCTCAAAACATTTGCCCTCCACCTCAGCTCTTAATATCGGTTGCTTATGTCCCCCCTCCCTCCCCATCCCCTCCCTCATGAAC
>NW_022104967.1:0-1312 GCF_000313985.2 Echinops telfairi | reverse complement strand
ATTTCCTCCAGTTCTTCCCATGCGGCGATATGCTTCATGTGTTCATCGCTGCTTTTTAGCGATGCATAGTACTCCATTGTATGTATGTACCACAGATTTCAATCCATTCGTCTGCTGATGGAAATTTGGGTCGCTTCCAACTCCTTGCGATTGTGAACTGTGCTGCAATGAACATTGGAGCACAGATGTCTGGCCGTGGTTTGTTTCTTGCCTCTTCTGGGTATATGGCCAGTAGGGGGATTGCTGGGTCGTATGGTAACTCAATTTCCATCTGTTTGAGAAATCGCCATATTGATTTCCATAGTGGCTGTACATATGTACAGGTCCACCTGCAGTGGATGAGAGTTCCTGTTTCGCCACAGCCCCTCCAACACTTGTTACTTTCTGAATTGGGCTACTTTTGAGGGTGTTAGGTGGTGTCTCATAGTTGTTTTGCTTTTCATTTCTCTTATGGCTAATGATCGGGAACATTTTTTCATGTGTTTGTTGGCCATTCGGATTTCAGACTCTGTGAAACTTTTGTTCAGGTTATTTGCCCACCTCCTCAGTGGGCAGTTAGTTTTTCTCTTATTGCGAGCCTGCAAGGTATGGTAGATTTTAGTAATAAGGCCTTTGTCTGATGTGTCATTGCTAAAGATGTTTTCCCAGTCAGTGGACTCTCTTATTATTCTCTGGGTAAAATCTTTCCATGTACACAGGTGTCCTATCTTCAGTATGTCCCACTTGTCTATTTGTGACTCCTCTATGTTTGTATCCTTTCCTATTTCTGATAGCCTATGTATTCCCTGTGCCAAGGTTCTCTGGCTGGGAGGGATCTCCATGCGGCTTCTCTTGCTCTAGAGTTCTGGCTCCATCAGTTTCTCTCCATCAGCTTCTCCATAGGGATGTGTCACAGGGAGTGAGCAGAGAGAGAGTGTCTCCCATCTCCAAGGAGGAATACCAGACTTCCCAGAATTCTCGGGAGAAGGCCATGCCCATACAGAGGCCTCATTGGCTAAGACCTGATTGACAGGCTAGACTCCACCCCTTCAATCGGAATACTCTCAAATTCATACAAGATTATGTAACTACCACAGCCACCCAAGCAGAGCAAGGTAATAGATATAGGCTGGCCTTGTGGGACACTGAAAGTGTTTGGGGTTGTTATTGTTGACAAAAATAGGTGGTCATTCCTGCTCTGAGATAATTACACGTGTATCTCATGTTGCACACTAACTTCATATACCCACAGAGCTTCTATCCACTCCCTCCCCGCCTTCCCTCTGGAGCACAGTTCCAGCCCCAGCAATCCTCGGGAATGGAGGGGCCTCCA
>NW_022104966.1:0-5181 GCF_000313985.2 Echinops telfairi | reverse complement strand
CATCATAGAATGCCAATTTAATAGAACAAAGTATTCTTGCATTCAGGGAGCACTTGAGTGGAGCCCCAAGGACATTTCATCTTTTCTCTCCCATTTGAACTATCTTCCTCTTTGTCTCTATAGATGATGATAGTTACCTTCAACAACCCTATCCCTAGATATAGATTGCCCAGGAGGAAGGGATATATGGAAAGATGAGTTCTCCTTAGGCAAGATTGATAATATATGTATCCATAAATGCATTTTTTATGTGACATAGGACAATGTGTCAATCTTTATCATATGGGAAATGCATTCATTAAGTGAACTTTGTTGAATGCTTAGTATTAGCACGGCACAAAATCCATGTCGTCTTAAGGATTTAAAAAAATGATAGTGAAGGGTCACAATTTAACAAATGAGACAAGTTATAAATAATGCTCCTTTGAAGAATTAAAGTTCAGAGACATGAGGGCAGATTTGTCTCTGAACAAAGTAAGGAAAGTTTTATGAAATGGGGTGTTAATTTGAGTCCTACCTTGTTGTACCTTGGATTAATGCATAGAATTTGGATGACAAGGAGTAGTTTAAACTAGTAGTTATCTCAAGGACCCTCTGCTTAATATCTCTTGAGTATAGAAAAGGAATGTTTGGCATGCCCACCTGCAGACCCCAAGAGGTATATTTGGTAATGGACTTCTTTTTTGTAGAGGTATGTTAGCTTAGGTTCATGGGCATCGTAAACAACATCTGACTTCCAGCAAGTGTTACCTACCAAGCTGTTAACAATTACACAAAACTAAAGATGAGAAGCCAAGGAGAGGTAGGGAAGCTAGAGCAATAGGAACAGAATGGAAATAATGAGAATGTTGACACATTTTAAAAGTGTAACCAATGGCATGGAACAAAAATAGTTAAAGGGGAACTTAGTTTGCATATAACCTTTCACCTAAAACAAAAAAAATAGTACTAAAAAATAAAAGTGCCACCAAAGGTAACTGAAAAACTTGGGGTCTTAATATGCTAGTTTATTTTTGCTCTCAACTTCATGGCTTCATGTAATGTGACTAAAATTGACTAGTGTATATGTACCAAATGCTGTTTAAAGAGATTTACATAGGTTATTTTATTTAATTCTCAGAACAATCCTATGAAATAGGTACTGTTACCTCCATTTTACTGAAATGATGAAATCACTGAGTTACAAAATGATTAAGTAGGTCGGGTTCCAGCTGGAAGATTACACTTTGATTGTTCTAAGAGGTCAGATTGCCTTCAGTATTGCTTCCTATAGTCATAGCCCGTGGACATGGCCATGGCCATGGCCATGGTTATCATAAAATGGAACTTCCAGATTATAAACAGTGAAATATAGAAGGAACACCATTAGAAACTGTCCAGGAGAAGCTGGCTGCACAAGGGCTAAGGGACCCATGAGGCCGCATTGAAGTTTGGAGATAAATGGGTGGATTTTCAAACAATATTTCCTTTCCAGGTGCAATAGTAAAAGGATTCACATGGAAATTTGCTGCCCTCATGGTAGCTGCAGGAGATAAATATTTACTGGAGTCCCAGAATAAAGATAAGAAACATCACTGAAGCAAGTTCCAAGAAATACCTTAGTGACTTAAGTCTCTTTTAGAAAAAAGATTTCTATGCCACTGTCTACTTTTCTCTGTGTTGACCCATTAAATAATACAAGTGAGATATAATAAAATTAGAAGTAAAAATGATTTCATAACATGCCCGAGAACATAGAGCTAGTAAGTAGTAGAGCCTGGTTTGAAATTCAAGCTCTTAGGCTTCCGGGTCTGTATTCTTTACTACTTTACTATTGCAGTAGTAAATTTTTCTTAAGTTACTTTGCTGCTATTTCTGATTCTTTTTTTAATCTTTCATTAGTGCTTTGAAGGTAGTTTCTAGTATGTTGAGGAATGCAGACTATAAGCCTGTACAGCAAGTCATCTAACTAACATGGTCTTATAATTATAACTACAGCGGCGCCACAAACCGCATCTGCTCCAAATAAAGTTGCAACTCCAGTGTCAGTGGCAAGCCAAAGATTTACAGTGCAGATTCCACCATCTCAGTCCACACCTGTCAAACCAGGTAATGTGCTTGGGGCAGCGGAGGTGTCTTTTAAAGTATTTTTTTCTGAATTTTAAAATCTAGTAATAATAAAGCGAATGGTTTGTGTTCATATAGTAAGAGTTCAGTTGTTTATTTTGACAAGGGGTGGGAATAATGCTAAAAAAATAAAGTTCTTCAAAGGTGCCTATCAGTCCTCTAAAATTGTATGAAATTCTGCAAATATGTAACATTTTCAAAGGAAAGGAGGGTGTATTCAGTGTGGTCATCAGATTCTTACAACTATGAACTAAAAAATATTGAGCTCCACAAATCTAAGGCATCTTCAAGGAAAAGCATTTATAGTTAAAAGCTCAAGAAAAAGATAACAATTTCATGGTGAGTGTATGTATACAATCCAGAATGTAAGTGTGCTTTCACATGAAAATTTTATCTGCACTGAAGTCATAGGAAGAGATACAGAAAATTGGAATAACAATAATTCTGTTATTGTCTAATAATTTATTTGTACATATTTTTACATTTCACATCTTTTGAAACATAACCTCACACAGTAAACAACTTGTACATAATATTGGCCTATAAAGGAAGCATGATTCCTTACCTTTGGCATGTTCCTTTAGTATGGTTGGCAGTGAATCCAGTGCGCTGCTTCCTATGACTAGGTGAAATTTTAGGTGCCCACCCCCCCGAATTTTTTTAAAACAACCTTAGCTACCTTTAAATACTTTATAATGTATTTTAAACATTTAATTAAACTACTTTTAATGCAATATAATTTCCTGTGTTCTTTAATAGAATTATATCTCATGCTTTTGGAATTACATTCAGCTTTTGTACTTTTTACTATGTTTATGATTCTACATTATTTATTGTGTGGTGTGGGGTGGGGGGAATTCTTCTGTTTACAGTTCCCTCAACAACTGCAGTCCAAAATGTTCTGATTAACCCTTCAATGATGGGGCCTAAAAATATTCTTATTACTACCAACATGGTTTCATCACAGAACACGGCCAGTGAATCAAACCCACTGAAGAGAAAACATGAAGATGATGATGATGATGACGACGATGATCTTATGTAAGGAAATCGTCTAAGCTAGATGCATTTCAAAAGTATAGTTCCGTTTGAGCCTAACAGTTAAGGAAGCTTAAATGTACCTACAAGGTTTTTCATTTCAGCTGAAATTTTCGATTTCTGCCCCCACCCCTCCTCAAAATTTTGATTTCTTTACGCAAGAGTAGAAATGTTTTTACATTAGATTGTGTAAAATGTTAAGTTATTTTTTAAGAGTTTTATTAATCTTGAGTCCTATGACAATTCTATTTTTGGAAGTAATTTCCTTCCACCAGCATTTAATTTTAGTTTCTACTGTCTGGTCAGTAACTAGTCTTTTACAGCTAATTTCTAATCTACATTTAAATACTTTTTAAAAGGTAAATGATTACTTTTATTATCATTAACTCCTTTGACCAAATCTCACCATTTCTGAAACATTTTTAGAGTGATCTAAAGCTATTCTGAATGTTTTTATGTGGTGTTGGGGATTTCTCTAATTTGCTATTTCCCTCAACCCTTTCCTAGATCCCATTTTCTGTACTAGTCTCCCTCCTTCCCCCCACCCCAAAATAGGCTTCAATGTCTCCTATTCCTCTTAAAAAGGCCAAAACTAGAATTTAAAAAATAAAAGTCTGCACCGTGCAGCTCATTGTCTATTTTAAGACATGCTCTGTATGCCTGATGTTCTCTGCATTATGTTAACTTGAGGTGTGCATTTGCTTTTACTGCGGTAGCAGAGCAGTTTTGTTGTATCCATTGACTTTATGCTACTTAAGCATTACCATTATTGACAGGGAGTGTAGGTCCAGTTATTCTATTTGTCTTGTATTCCAAGTTGATAACTGTACTTAACTTAACATTTCTAAATGTAAAGTCGAAGATGTTATAATAACTTACTGCAATCTGCCTTGTGAAGTATATTTACACTGGACCCAAGTAAAACCACTGTAATAAACTTAAAACACTACCATTGAGTTGCTTTGGTCTCATTTCGACTCTATTGTCCAGGGTAGCACTGCCCTTCTGGGTTCCTGAGACTAAAAGCCCTGTCTTTCTCCCACCCTGCACCCCACCCCCCGCCCCCCCAGAAAAAACCCATTGTAGACGAAACCGTTTTCTTCCTTTCTAGCATAGGCATGTATGCCTTTGATCACTGCCACTTGAATCCACTCCTATTTGGCCTTAATTTAGATCATTGTAGTTTTCTCTTTGTAGTTTGTTGCTGAGGGTATCACGTAAATTACGGGATCCCACCTGAAAGTAGATCCTAAACAAGGTCAAATGATCAAATTTGTATGATGTGACTTACATTTAGGGGCAGTCTGCATATATTTCTGGGTAAGGTGGCTGGCTATATTGTTAAATACCCTACTCCTATTTTCCATTTGTCCACATAAAAAATTTTTACTGAGAGTGTTTGCTTTGGCAGCACATATACTAAAAAAATTTTACTGAGAAAAACTATAAAGCATTTGGAAATGGAAACAAACCTGTTTTGTTTTTGTTAAGCTTAAGTTCAACTGGGGAATACTTCTGCAGAATTTCTAAAATAAATGGTTTATTTCATAATTTTGAATTTGTAGCCAAGGACCTTTAAAACAAAATAGTTTCACCAAAGGATGGAAAAAGTCTCAGAAAAAATTCAGTCACAGGGGAGAAAAGTCTCACTGTAGTTTCAGTGTTGTCAGGGAAGGGTAATATAAACTTTAAAAAATGCATCTGATTAATATCCTAGGAAAGAAATATTGACTATAATAGCATAGGACCTCAGGGAAGCAATATGTAAGGCCTAGTTTCTAGTCCTGGCGTCACCATTTACCAACTACGTGACCTTACTTCCCCTACGAGCCCAGTTCTTTTCAATAGTAATAACACCTACCCTGCCTACCTCACAGGGATGGTGTGAAGGTTTAATTGGTATACGTTATTGGTTTCAAGGTTATTAACAATAAATTGACCATTATCAATGTTTCAGTTTTGTCCTAAACAATTCAGTAATTGTAATGGCCAAAAACCAATTTAAATTCGTTTAATGGGTGATTTATGGGAATTGCT
>NW_022104965.1:0-5234 GCF_000313985.2 Echinops telfairi | reverse complement strand
TCTTGTTCTATTAGAACAATGGCCTCTTGGTCTAGGTCTGGGTTCCCCATGAGCACAATTAGTGTTCTTAAATTCCTATCGTTTGCAGTATTGTCCATAGTTTGTTAGGCTTCACACAGATAAAAGTCAACGAAACAAAGGTATGCTCTATCTGACACTAGCAATGCTATTCCTCTTTCCATATCCTTTGCTGAATACAGCTTGAATTTCTAGCAGTTTCCTGTTGATGTATGTATTGTCACAACCACTTTTGAATTAACTTCAGCAAAATTTTACTTGTGATATTAAGGGTACTATTGGATAGTTTACACATTCTCTTGGGTCACCTTTCTTAGGAGAAAGGCATAATTATGATTCTCTTCCAGTTGGTTGGCCAAGTATCTGACTTCCAAATTTCTTGATATAAAACAGTGAGTGCTTCCAGTGTTGCATGAATTTATTGAAACATTTCAATCAATATTCCATCAATTCCCAGAGCCTTGTTTTTCACCGATGCCTTCAGTACAGCTTGGCCTCCCTCCCTCAATACCATCAGTTCCTGATCATATGTTACCTCCTGAAAGGGTTGAATGTCGACCAGTTCTTTTTGGAACAGTGATTCTGTGTGTTCCTTTTATCCTTTTGATGTTTCCTGCATTGTTCAACTTTTGTCCACGGTGTCCTGCAGTATTAGAACTCAAGGCTTGAGTTTTTTCTTCACTTCTTCCAGCTGGAGAATGGCAAAATGTGTTTTTTCCCGTTGGGTTTCTAACTCCAAGTCTTTGCACATTTTATTATAGTACTTCCACTTCATCTTGAGATGCTCTTTGAAATGTTCTGTTGTGTTCCGGGATAGATTCGAGCCACTGACTGCTAATGGCTGACAACTAGATCAGCTGGGGGTGACATCAAGACTATCACACATGAAGAAAGCAAGAGGTCATTAAAAAGAGAAAAGGGTGGGGGGGCGGAAAGGCTGAAATGGACGTCACAAGACTCTCAAGCTTGTTTAGAACATAGAGAAGCTACAGCGAGTGGAAGCAATGATGAAGTAAAAGAGTTAGGCCGGCTGGTGATGGGGCCATGCAAGAGCCGCCGGATGAAGGCGTCTTGGAGAACTCAGCTGAGGGTCATCTAGGGAACTTCTCCTGGGCTTGGGGATAGAACTCAGTGCCTTGTGTGGCAATGGGGATGGCTAGGTGGATGGAGTTGATGGATGGCTAGGTGAGGATGCACTGAATATTTTTTGCATAGGCCTGGCACATGCTCTGTCCCAGGGCAAGGGCCAGAGTGTGAGGGGGCCAAGCAGGAGGATTTGAAAGTCTCTTCCTCCCGCCTACACTTATGTTTGATACCCTTTAATGAATAAACCAGTTCCTGGGCCTGGTGTTCAAAGGCTAGTGCCATCCAGCTCCTGCCTACCTTTCTTCTCTGACTTACTTCCTCTGCCCAGCACAGGTCCTGCCCATTAGGCCTTTAACGACTGTGTCTTGTCACTCTGTCTACCTATCCTTGGAGGTCTAGTCCCCATGCTGCCTCCTGTTTAGGCAGAGGTTGCCTGCAGGTCTGAGGATCCCTGCCACACTGCCAGCACTCTGTGCCACCCTCAGTCCTCACCAAATGGCTGTCTTCCATGCGTCTAAGTGTCCCAGGTGAGTCCACCATTTGGAGTTCCTGAGTTGCTGAACCCTATTCAGCTTCTGGGTGCCTCCAAGCCTTGAATCTCAACCTGGCGTGGGAGCACTGCTCACACCGCATGACCAATCAGACCCCACGATACTCATTCCAATGATGTCTGGGTCCAATCAGGGCAGGTTATTGGCCTCTGCTAACTGACATGGGTCACGCCTCACCAGCCAGTCCTAGGAGCTCTCTTCCTAGGGTCCCTTCAGAGTTCCCTACCTGGTTAAAGGAACAGGTTAGACCAGGCTGCTGAGGACAGACTTTTCCTCTCTCTCTTCCTAGGAATCACAAAGTCTCAGTTTCTTTTCAGTCCTTATAACCATCCCATTACTCCCATCTCCATTTCTGCCTGCCCCGCCCCCGCCCCCACCTTTCTGTCCAGCCCAAGCAGAGGTATCAGAAGGTGTGTAGCTATGGGGTGTGCCTGGGTAGATGGAGAGGCTAGAATGTGAAGATACTACTGGGGACCTCTAGGTAACTCTTCAGAGCAGCAGCATCTATAGTCACACTTCCTCTCCCTTCTCCTCAATCTCTGTTGTGGGGTGCCAGGCATTCAGACCCCAAATTCCCAGATATTTCCCACTGCATTGCTGTGTGTGTGTGTGTGTGTGTGTGTGTGTGTGTGTAAATGAGTCTACTGGTAGGAGCACGGGCAGGGGTCTTCCCACCTCCTCTCACCAACATTAGGCGAAAATAAACTTAATTGGAGACTACATGGGAACTCACCCCAAACTCCAGGCCTTGCTCTGGACTAGTAGTAGACAAGGAATTAGTGGGGAGACCCCAAGAGGGATAATAGGATGATAGGGCCTGGCCTTCTATGTATTTTGATATTATTATGTGAGCAGCATAATAACAAAGGCAAAGATGATGTAAATGAAAACTTTTCTGTTTCGACTCAAGTGCTCTGAAATGGATGATAGGGGCCCAGAGCCCAAAGGGAGGATGCCTCAGCCGGTGTAAGTGTCTACTCTACACTTGACCATGAAGCGTTCAAAGGCACCTTCCATTCATGGGTATCTGAGCCAGGATAACAGGATGGTTAAAGTCCTGTGTTCTGGTTTGATTCCCAGCCCTGCTGCTTGGTCTGTGTGTTATCTCAGGCAAGGCACTTTGCCTTTGGAAGTTTGTTTGCTTGGACTGACCTCACTGGGTAGCTGTAAGGACTCAAAACGATGTGTTTTGGAACAAGTATGGCCAGAGTGTTCCTTAGAGGCAAGGGTGGGGAGACTTCGACTGATATACTTTGGACACGTTGTCAGGAAAAATCGGTCCCTGGAAAAGGACGTCAAGTTTGAAAGGCCCTCAAGGAGATGGACTGACACAGTGGCTGCAACAAGGGGCTCAGGCATAGGAACAATTGTGAGGGTGGCACGGGACCAGGCATTGTTTCCTTCTGTTGTGCACGGGGTTGCTATGGGTCGGAACCAACTATGACACCTAACAGCAAGGACGCAAACCCAAACTCACTGCCATCGAGAGTCAGTTCCGACTTACAGTGATCCTACAGGACAGGCTAGACTTCCCCTATGGGTTTTAAATCTTTACAGGAGTATGCAAGCAGTTTCATCTTTCTCTGGTGGGTTCGAACTGCAGACCTTGTGGTTCGCAGTTCAATGTAGTCCACTATACCACCAGAGCTTATTGTAAGGACCAGCTCCTAGAATTCACCTCGAGATTGTGTGACCCCAGAGGTATAGGGACTGTGGGAATTATGGATGGACCAGAGCATGGTGCCACTGGCCCTGCGGGAAAACCAAACAAAAGCCATTACTTGTCTAGTTGATTCTGACTCATGGTGCCTCCGTGAGGCCCTGAGTAAAGGCTCCATGGCTGTGAATTCTAATTGTAGTAGTTGCCTGGTGGAATGAATGACGACTGCATACTCCCCACGCCTCTCACAGGCAGGAAGGACAGAGCCCGCAAATGAAGAAAAGAATGGTAAGGAGGGGGCCGGGATGATCCCAGCAGCCAGTTCACTGAATGGGGAGGTCTTTTTCAATGGTGGGAAGGTCAGGCACAGTGTCAGGGGATGGTTCTAGCCCAGAGGCAGGTGTGTGGGGATGGGTGGAAGAGCAACTCCCACCACAGCAGCCATCTATTCAGTCCCGTGCTCTGTGCAGAAACACTTTTCATGTGTTATGTCATACTCACCACTTACTATGAGTATCTCAGTCACCAACTACCTCTTTTTCTTTTAAATGCATAAAGAAATTGCTGTAGAGCTCTTTGCTGGCGAACATCAGTCTCAGCGCTGGGACCCTGCCATTCTTGCTCCAGACCTTGAAGTAGCTGCTCTGTGCTCCCAAAGACAGACCTGGGTTCAAATCTTGACTCTCTTGTGCTTTTGTGCCTTTCTATCTTACCACACATCCAGTTCATCTGCCAAGATGTCTCACCAATGCAGCAACCTCCTAGGTGCCCTCCAACCCATCCATTGCCTCTCCTCCTCAGTCTCACTGCTTGCACCGTGGCTTCCTCTGATCTGTAGAGTAGCCAGTGCGCCCTTTTAAAAAGGAACATTAGCGGAGAGAGAGAGAAAGGAACATTAGAACAGGTCACTCCTGCCTGAAACCCACCAAGAGCTCTGACTGCACTTCACATAAACCCTAAGTGTTCACCTGCCAAGGCCCTGCCCAAGCTGCATCGCTTGGGCCTAGGGTCCTTCTTCAAAGGCCTTTCTTAAGGTCTTTGCTTTTAGCTGTGACCCCTGCTGCCTGGCGCATGCTGGCCCTTCTCCTTTGCTTGCCTGGCTCCTCCTGAGCTTGCAGGCCTCTGCACAGATGGTCACTTCCTCAGAGGCCTGCCTTGATCACCAGAGCTAATATGGTCCCTCCCTGAAGTCAGTCTCACATGACCTATTATAATAGTTTCCTGGCTTTCCAGAGTCTCTGAAATGATTTCCTTCAGCTATTTGTTTACTTGATTATATAGTCTCTCTCTCTCAACTAGATTGTAAGCTCTGTGAGGCTAAGGACAAGACTATCTGCTCCTCTCTGTCCCGAGTCTAAACAGTGACTAGGCCCTCAGAAAACATCTGAAAGAATGCTGTAGTGGTAATGACGTGGATCGAGAAGGCCCAGCCCCTCTCTGCCTCACTTTCCCTTTTATTTTTATTTCTTGGTTGAGCTCTGCTTCCTTCTTCCAGCCTCTCAGGGAGGGCTCTATGAGATCAGAGATGGCAAACCCTCTCTGGGGAGAGGAGGGGAGGCAAGATTTGCCTGTCTGGGGATGAGGTCAGTGTGGCAGGCTCTCTCCGAAGTGCACGAGAGCCTTGAAGATCATCTTGGCCAGGCCCCCCCGCCCCGGCATGGGATCCCAGCTAGACTGGGGAAGGCGCATAGCCCTCCTCCGGGTGGGAAGCTTCTCCCGGCGGGCCTCTTCCCCTCTCCCCGGGGAGGCAGGTGGAGCCGCGTCCTCATCTTTGTTCCCATCTGGAGCGCGTTTGGCGCGGCGTGGCGGGGGCGGGGCTGCGCCCCCGCGGTGCCCGGAGAGACGGGCCCGCCCGCTTATCTGATCTGCGGCTAATTGAAACTCCCTGCTCGCGAAGGTCAGCTCGGTCCCCTGACAGC
>NW_022104964.1:3118-5234 GCF_000313985.2 Echinops telfairi | reverse complement strand
CCCTGCATTCCTGGTATGAATTGTACTTGATTATGGTGAATTATTTGTTTTATATGCTTTTGTATTCTGTTGGCCAGTATTTTGTTAAGGATTTTTGCATAGATGCTTATTAGAGATATTGGTCTGTAGTTCTCAATTCTTGTGGGATCCTTGTCCACTTCAGGTATTAGAGTTATACTAGCTTCATAGAAAGATTTTGGGAGTTTGCCATCTTTTTCTATGTTCTGGAAGAGTTTGTGTAGGATTGGTATCAGCTCTTCCCTGAATGCTTGGTAGAATTCTCCTCTAAGTCATCTGGCCTGGGGGATTTTCTATTTCTTCTATTGCTATGGGTCTGTTGAGATATTTGACGTCCATCTAGGATAATTTAGGAAAGGATTGTTTTTCCAAGTATTTGTCCATGTCTTCCAAGTTGTTGAATTCGTCAGAGTACAGGCCTTTGTAGTACTGTGTAATTATCCTTTTGCTATCATTAGGGTCCATTTTAATGTCCTCTGTTTCATCCCTCATCCTTGCTATTGAAATTTGTTCCTTCCTTTCTTTGGTTAGGTTTGCCAGAAGTCTATCAATCTTGTTAAGACTTTCAAAGAACCAACTTTTGTGGCAATATTTTTTCCATAGTTTTCTTTTTACCCCTCTTCTCTATCTCAGTCCTAATTTTTATTATTTCATCTCTTTTGCTATTAGTAGGATCTTCTGTTGACTCTGCTGTAATTGGCGTACGTTTTCAACGCCACATGGCACATATTCAAAGATGGACCACATGTTGGAACAAAAGAGGAACCTGAGTAATTCAAGCATATAGAGATTATACAGACTTCTCACAGACCACTATGCCATAAAGTTGAAAATTAACAAAATTAAAAATTGAGCATAAGTCTCAATTCCTTTTTCATGTGTGCATGTATTGCTATCAAACTTCCTCTGATAAATGCCTTTGCTGTGCCCCAAAGGTTATCGTACATCGCATTTTCATTCTCATTGGTTTCTAGAAACTTCCCTAATTCTTCTATGATCTGGGGCATTACTCACTCATTTTGCAATAGGGAGCTATTTATTATCCAATTGTTTGCCCTTGTTTTCTTCATTGTCCTTTTGTTAATTTTCAACTTTATGGCATAGTGGTCTGTGAGAAGTCTGTATAATCTCTATATGCTTGAATTACTCAGGTTCCTCTTTTGTTCCAGCATGTGGTCCATCTTTGAATATGTGCCATGTGGCTTTGAAAAGAATGTGAATTTATTTTTTTGCATTTGGGTGGAAAGCTCTGAAAATGTCTACCAGGTCAAGTCGTCCAATTGTGCTGTTTAAATGTGTAGCCTCCTTGTTAAGTTTCTTTCCCAGTGATCTGCCTTTAACAAAGAGTGCTGTATTAAAGTCCCCTACTATAATTGTTGAGCCTTTTGTTTTCCATCTTTTGGAATGCTTAATTTATGAATTTCACAGGTCTCTCATTGGGCCCATATATATTTATTATACTTGCTGGTTCTTGCTCTGCTTTTCCCTTGAGCATTATATAGTGCCCCTCCTTGTCTCTTGTTATGGCTTGTACCTTAACATCAATTTCGTCAGAAATTAAGATTGCTACCCATGCTTTTTATGAATGCCATTTTCTTGGTATATTTTTCCCCAACCTTTAATTCTCAGTCTGTTTCTGTCTGTAAGCTTGAGATGTGTCTCCTGTAGGGAGCAGACCAATAGGTTATGCATTCTATGCCAGTCTGCTAGCATCTGCCTTTTAATGCCTGAGTTCAGTCCATTGATATTCAGTGATATTACATCCATTTGTAGAATCTGTGATGTAATATTGTACCTTTGTGTAGGGTGTTTTCCTACCTACCTGGTGGTGCAGTGGTCTAAGCGCTCAACTCTAATCCAAAAGGTTAGTTGGCAGTTTGACCCTGTGCTGTAGGGTCCCTCAAAGGCAGTGGGCTTGGTTTGTTGGAATTCAGGAGATCCCATAGGCCAACGCTTAGTGCTGCCATGCCCTGTGATTAAAGTAAATGGTAAATTACAGCAACCAAACCCTGACAGGACTTATAATGACCCAGACCCCTCAGGAATGAAGGTCTGGGTCACCCCACCAGGCAAAAAACCACAGCCAGCTGAGGTGCTT
>NW_022104964.1:0-1731 GCF_000313985.2 Echinops telfairi | reverse complement strand
TATTATGTGTCTTGATGACTTCTTCTTGGGATTCAGTCTGGCTGGTGTTCTTTCAATCTCCTGGATGGTTGTCTGATTTTCATTTGTTAAGCTGGGGAAGTTTTCCCTTTAAGACTTCCCTCCCTATTGTCACTGTTCAATTCTTTTTTGTGTCTTGTTCCGGTACTCCAATTATACTAATATTTGTCCTCTTCATAGCATAAGATATGGGTCTCAGGTTTTCTTCAGCTTCTCTGATGGTCTTGTTTGACTCCCTTTCCCCTTTGTTGACGTTTGATTTGTTATCCTTTAGGTCACTGCTGTGATTCTCTGCCTCCTCAAATCTGTTGGCAAAGTTGTTAATTTGCTCCTGGATTTTGTTATTTCATCCCTTAGGTCTTGTATTTCCCTTTGGTGTTTTGCCTTTATCTCCTCTATCATTTCATCCTTTTTCTTTATTGCTTTCCTCATATTCTGTATAACTCCAAGAAGCATTCTGAAGATTTATTTCTGTGGCAGGTCAATGTCTGCTTCCTCTATCCACCCTGTTAGAGTCATGACTTCTTCCAGCATTGTCTTCTGTTTCTCCCGCCTTTTCATTGAGGTTATTGTGTCTGGTTGTTTTTTGCGTGTTGTTTTAGAATCCAGCACTATCTTCCCTTGACGAGGGGCACTGGGATCTCTAGTGAGGGACTCGTGTGAGTGCTTCTTCAAACTGCCTGAACACAGTTGCACCGAGGGATCAGGCTACCACTCTATCTTCCTGTGGTTTCACACTTACCCTAGCCAACAAGTATTCCATTATTTGGAACATGAGTTGGATAGACCGCTCACAGGACGCTGGTCAGGTGGTTGTGGGCCAATGAGGACAGCGCTTCACCGACTGAACTCCCAGGAAGCCGGGGTGGTGTGTCCCACGGCTTGGAGCACCTTGGATGGTGTGTGTTTTCCTCTGCAATTGGAGTGCCAGAGAGGGTGTATCTGTGTACCCGCCTTGTTGTAGAGCACCATGGATGGCATGCAGAATTACCCTAGTCTGAAAGATCACCGCGGATGTGGGGTGGATGTTCCTGCAGCAGCGTGGAGTACCAGAAATTGAAGGCAGGGGTACCCCAGTAACTTGTAGGGTCTTTGGGTGGAGGCAGGAGTTCCCCCAGTCATTTGAAGGAGAGATTCCCCAGCCATTTTGGGTGCAGTGGAGGGAGGATGTGATTTTCCCAGCTGTGGGAGCTCCCCCAACTGGGCTGTCAGAGTTGCACTAGGCAGAGGGAAGTTACCTGGGGGCTGGTAGTGGCTTGTGAAAGGATAGAGAGGGGGAAAAGGAGAGAAAGGAGAAAAAAAAAGACAAGAGCAGAAATTAAAAAACAAACTAACACACACACAAAAGCAAAGACAATACAAAACAAGAAAAAAGCAAAGAAACAAGCAAAAAAGAAAACAACAACAAAAAAATCAGCCTACTTGGACTGTGGCAGGAAAGATCGAAGAGAGAAAAGGAAAAATGAAGAAAAAGCAAAAGAAGAAGAAAAGAAATAAAGAAGAGGGAAAAAAGAAAAGAATATATAGATAGTTGAGCCCCATGCTGTGTCATGTACAGCACTGCCTCATGTCATGTGCATCACTGCCACATGGGGCAGGCTGGAACTCTCTCTGCTGGGTGGGCGGAGTTGCCCTAGGGTTAGGGTAGGGAGGTGGAAGCCAGCAATGGCATGTGCAATGAAAGAGAAGGAGAGTAGAGAAAAATAAAAGGAA
>NW_022104963.1:3260-5197 GCF_000313985.2 Echinops telfairi | reverse complement strand
CACACCCTGATGAGGGTAACTTTTTAATAGCCCAATGATGGTAAAAGATAGGAATTACAACTTTTATCAGGGCTTTAGATGGAAAGTGATGTTACTACCTGAGTCCTGGTGATATAGTGGTTATGAGTTAGACTACTAATTGTAAGGTCATCAGTTCGAAGCCACCAGCACCCCCTGGAGACAGACAGGGCTTTTATTCTTGCTAAAGAGTTTTAGTCTCAAAAAGTCACGGAAAATTCTGCCCTGCTCTAGAGGGCCACTGTGAGTCCACATCAACTCAATGGCAGTTTGTTGCTGCTGTTGTTTTAGTTGCACCCATTGGCGGTTCTACAAGGCCTGATGTTATAATGGGCTATGCACTGAGCTTTGAACCAGAAGATCAGCTGTTTGAATCCACCAGCTGTACCTCAAGACAAAGATGAAGGTGTTTACTCCAGTAGAGATGTACAGTCTTGGAAAGCCAAAAGTCCAGTCCCACTCTGTCCTACCCGGAAGCTATGAGTTGGAATAGACTAGACAGCAATGTGCATAGAGGATTAGTCTTCTCCATCACCACATCTAAAGCTAACCACCAAGCCATTACTTGTTATTCAAGGTCCCTAAGTGACCTACTTCCTTCTATCCACTTTTCTCAATCTTATGTTAGTTTTATAATATAATGCTAGGGTTTTTTGCTATTCTTAACATGAGGAATAAGGGAGAGTCTATCCATTCCATCTCCATGGAAGTGGAAACATACAGTTCATTATTTTAATACCTGAAACTAATCTTAAAGCTTTAGCTTTTTATGATTGTGCCTCCGCCTTTTATCACGTTTGAGGTCCATGACATATAAAAAAGAACTGGAGTAGGGGCATTTCAACCTCTGGAACCTCATGTTCACCACTCGCCAGTGAGAAGTGGGGAGAAGTATACATTAAACTTGGTTTAAGTGTGTTGCATTAATTATTCCATTTATTCCTTATTGTCTTGCTGCGTGGTTATCCATGTTCCTGAATTGAGGAAGGTTTAGAACTTAAGAAGAAAATATGCTAATTAAACTGGTTCTCTAAAAGCTCAAAAATTCTTGAAATTCTAGAAAAAATATGTAAGATGAAAATTCAACAAAGCTATGAAAAAGTTTCTGACAAGATCGAGATAAGGTATATACTTAGTTTGTATTTACCTCTGCAATTCACTGATGAAAGAGAAAATATTGAATGTGTTGGCAGTAGGCTCTGATTCCTAAGAACTTGGGAAATTATAAAAAGAGTTTTAATTTTAGGAGTGTTTTCTTACCACATCTACAAAATCAAATTTTGTTTCCTTCCTTTCTTCTCCACTCTTGCCCTCATTCCTTGCCTCCCTCTCCCTACTGTCCTTTATTCTTTTCCTTTTTTTCTGCTGTTACTTTATATTTAATTTAATTTTGGATAAGATTTCCTGACTTTTTTTTATTACCTGTCAGTTAAGATTGCCATTTGGCTATTGTATGTCATTCAACAAAGCGTGAGTGACCACTAGTTTGTGACATAAAACAAAATCTCCCAGGGAATATGATTTATGCCCTAAAATATAATTTTAAAGAGAAAATTATATTTCTAAAATATAATTAGATATAAATATATTATAATATATAATTTATATTATAATATAAAATTTATAATAAATATATTATAAATATTGTAAATATGTAAATAAATAAAATATATTATAAAAAGAGAAAAATATATTTTAAAAACATTTTTAAGATATATTTTTAATGTATTTTTAAAATATTTTGAAAATATAATTTTAAAGAGAAAAATATATTTTAAAAATATTGTTCTCGTACAGTTCCCTTTGCTTTTGGGGATTATTAGGTCCTGGCAAACAAGAGACAATGAGACTTCAAAAAGCTCATTACCTTTGAATTCCATTTTTCCATGGAATTTTTTGCAGCTCCTCCATATGATAGT
>NW_022104963.1:0-1217 GCF_000313985.2 Echinops telfairi | reverse complement strand
AGAACTTACAAAAAACAATCGAATAAAGCAGTCCAATAACCAAATGGGGTGAAATTTAGAAGGACCTATGGGGTGTCGAGGGAACTCTGACAGTAGAGTGGTCATGCAGTGGGCACAGGTCAGCATGGGAAAACCACCAGCCGCCACTGTCATGGAGATTTACAGTCTTGGCAATTCGCAGGGCAGCGCTACCCTGCCCGATAGGGTTTCTATGAGTCAACTGCAACTTGATAGCAGTGAGTATTGTTTTATTTTTGAGGGGGCATGGTATATGGATGGTGTATGGGTTAAACATTGACGGAGGTGCGAATCAAAAGGGCATTAGTTTGAACTCACAAGATGCTCTACCGGAGATAGGTATGGCAGCCTAGGTGCATAAGGGTTTACCACACAATAAATTCTGTCACTATGAATCAGAATCTGCTGGACGAAGTGGATTTGGGAGTGTTCAATGGAGCAGAAATCAGAGAAAATAAAAATCAGGTATTTTTTTCATCCTTTTTATAAATAAGATCACATGAAGTTATGCAGAATATGGGAGAGCAAATTATAAATTAAATTTTATTTTGCAACACATTTAAAGTAACACAAAAATTTCTACATCCTATATTACTTTAAGATAATTTTAAAGTGCTGCCTAATCTATGTTATGGTTGTTAGGTGTCCTTGAGTTCCAACTCCCAGAAACACCAGGTAAAATGGAATAAAACCCTGCCCAGTCCTGCACCATTTTCACAGCTGTTCTTATGTTTGAGTCTATTGTTTCAGCCACTGTGCCAGTCCATCTTATCGAAGGTCTTCCTTATCAGTATTATTTTGCTCGATCTTTACTGTACCAAGCATATTCTCCTCCAGGAACTGGTCTCTCCAGACAGCATGCTCAAAGTGCACGAGACAAAGGCTCATCCTCCTTGCCTTCGAAGACCATTCTGTAAGAGCCCTTCTTCCAAGAGAGATGTGTTGGTTCTTGTGACAGCCGGTGACACTTTCAATATTCTTTGAAGCACCATCATTCAAATGCACGGATTCTTCTGGTAGTCATCATTATTTTTTTCTCTAATTCTAACTCTCTAACCTATTCTTTTCAAATAAGTTTTGTAGGGGCAAATTCACTTGAATTTGAAAGAGAAAGGGAGAAAGAAAAATAAAATCCCTTTCCAGGAAAGATTTCACACAACTCTCTCCTTTGCCATTTGAGTGCTGCTTAGAGAATACCA
>NW_022104962.1:3392-5241 GCF_000313985.2 Echinops telfairi | reverse complement strand
TTTTTTACTGTACTGTCCCCTCTCTTAGTAATTCTGCAACAAACAAACAAATGTCTTTATTTATATAGAACCCTGTAGGAGCTTGTGATACACAGCCTTGAAACCCCAATGAGGCAGTCTACATGGCCCTATCAGGTCACACCAAGTCAGCAAGTCCTTGAAGGCAATGCGTTGTTTGTCTTTTAGGGGAGGTTGTCCATCTGTTAAGGCTGATTTATGTATGTTCCTGTCTCCCCCAGAAATTGCAATCGAGTCGTTTCTGTCTCATAGTGACCCCATACACAACAGAATAAAACAGTCCCGCATCATCCTCACAACTGTCCCTGTCCCTGAGCTCATTGTTGCAGCCACTGTGGCAATCATCTCTTGAGGACCTTCCTCGTTTTCGCTTCCCCGCTACTTTACTGAGCATGATGTCCTTCTCCAGGCACTGATCTCTCCTGATACTCTGTCCAAAGTGCATGAGATGAAGTCTTGCCCTTCTTGCTTCTAAGGAGCACTCTGACCATACATCTTCCAAGACAGATTTGTTTGTTCTTTTAGCAGGACGTGGTACTTTAAATATTCTTCTCCCACACCACAATTCCGATGCATCTATTCTTCTACAGTCTTCCTTATTCAATATTCAACTTTCACATGCCTATGAAACAATGGAAAATACTGTGGTTTGGATCAGGTGCACCTTAGTCCTCAAAGTAACACCCTTGGCTTGTGCAGCAGATTTACCTAATGCAATGTGTCTTTTGATCTCTTGACTGTTGCTTCTATGAACATCAGTTATAGATCCAAGCAAGACAAAATACTTGACAACTTTAGCCTTTTCTCCAGTTATCCTGACCTATGGGTCCAGTTGTGAGGAATGTGGTTTTCTTTACATTCAGTCGTCATCCACACTGAAGGCTACAGTCCGTGATCTTCATCAGCAAGTGCTTCAGTTCCTTCTCACTTTCAGCAGCAAGCAAGGACGTCCCATAGACATACTGTTGATAAAACCCAGCTCCGGGTGACGGCCGCCTGACATTGTATCTAGTTCAGATGCTTGCTCTTTCGATGGGCTTTGACCATCTTGCTTGCGTTTGGTGGTGGTGGTTGCTAAGTAATTTAAATGATTTTTGTGCATATTTTTTCTTCTTTCTCCTGATACTGGATTCTTCTCCCCCCCCCCACACACACACCGTAGAGAAACTAGATAACACTGAATTTGAGTTATTAATGCCTTACTTTTAAGATCTACTTATTTTAAACAGGAACTCTGTGGCTGGAGAAAATAGAGCATAGGGTTTTGACTTTATTGCTGCCAGAAGGTTGGCATCCCAGGGATATGAAGGTTACATTCTTTAGAGCATTGGGGATGATTCTGTTTTGTGTTGTTAACATCTATTTTATACTTTTAATCATTATTCATCACACTGTGCGAACAAGAAAAACGCTGAAGGATCCCAGGATTCAACTCTTTTTTGTATATCAAGGCATGATGAAAACCTTTACTGAGGGTGAGAATCTTATTTAAGAATCATTACAAAAGCAAATGTTATGTGTTATTGGAAAAAAAGGCTCTAATTTTGCACACACCCCCGGCACTTCAGAGAGACTGTATTTGCCCAATATTATGGGCATCTGAAACTTAAATAAAAATGCATCCTGACTGTACATAATTTTTTAAAATGAGTTTCATGGTGCTTTTTCCTCAGAGGACCTGCAGATATTGTTTAAATAATTTCCAGTGAATGCATCTCAAATGTCACAAAAAAGGAAGAATAAGAATTGAAACTACAAGGGAATCAAAGAAGCAACAGGAAAACATGAGCTGAAACAAAATACGGATGAGCAGAAGGTTAAAATTGCATAG
>NW_022104962.1:0-2416 GCF_000313985.2 Echinops telfairi | reverse complement strand
TTACACAAGAGCCACAACAATGGATCCAACCACGTCACCCCTCATGAAGATGGCGCAGGACTGGACAACATGGAGGTGTAACGGGTTGTAATGAGTCAGAGCTGAGTTGATAGTAGCGAGCAACATTATTTTATGAAGTGCACCTATACTTGTTGGAGACATTTTCTTTCACACGTAGGCACCAAATGCCAGTATACCTCCAAAGCTAGGATCCAGAGTAATGCTTCCAAACCATAAGGGGAAAATTAGCCAAGCAAGACCTTAAAGCTTAAAACAAGCCGAGAGCTATAGGATTTGGTCACATAGGCTGTCCTCTGCACATCTCCATGGACACTATTCACATTGACAATGTGTACAAATTGATGCCCTGTTATATTAGATAAGCTTTATTGCAGTCTCTGCCTTTAAGGAAGCATAAATACCAAGGCATTGAAAATGTCTTTTATGCTAAAGGTACTTAGGCTCTGAAAGTCCCTTTGTATAAAAAAAAAACACCTTTGCCATCAAGTCAATTTTCACCCTGTAGGACAGAGAAAAACTGCCCCTTTGTGTTTCCAAAGCTGGAAATCTCTGCAGGAGCAGAAATCCTCATCTTTCCACTGAGGAGTAGCTGGTGGTTTCGAACTGATGACATTACAGTTAGCAGTCCAATTGGTAACCACTATGCCACGGGGCAGCCCTTTTGTGTTAGTAGCCAAGTGTCAACCATTTGTGATACCAAAAGAGCCTGGACCCATGTTATCTAATAGCCAGTATGACAGAAAAAGACAGGGTCTCTGCTTCAAGGAGCTTCATGGATAGGAGGGGGGCAAGCATTGAATGAGGAGTGATCCTTTGTAAATGTTCAAAAGGATAAAATATAAGGCTACCTAGATTGATTGTGCATTGTTGGATTTCCCCCCTCCATCCTTAATAAAATAACTACATTATAGAAAAAGAAAATAGAAGTAAAAAGAATGATATGAAATTTGACTTTCCTCTACCAGATAACATTTTAGTGTGTAAGCTTCTACACAATTTCAACCAAAAATGAAGATTATATTTTATTTACTGAAGGCATTTTGGAGGGGGGAAAGGCTGGATGACAGATTGGTCCTTCTAGTAGACCATAGCCTGAGAACAGTTCCCTAGTCTAGCATACTTTTCATCTCCCCACTGAAGCCTGGTAAACCAAAAGCCAAACTCACAGCCAATGCTGACTCAGACCAGCCCCCTGTGGGTTTCTAGATTATAAGTGTTCATGGGAGTAGAAAGTCTGTCTCCCTCGGAGCTACTTGTGGTTCCAAACTGCTGACCAAACTGCCCCACCAGGGAGGCCTAGTAGATTTTATATTCAGTAGCTATATAGCATACTGGTGACGCAGTGGTTAAGCATTCAGCTGCTAACTGAAAACTCCATGTTTTGAAGCCCCAACCACTGGGTGACAATCTGTTGCCCTAAAGAGCATGCCCTGAGCAGCCCTATGATTAGAACCAACTCCACAGCAATGGGTTTGGTTATATAGAAAGTGTGTTGGGGAGTAGGGGTAGCTTTGTGGTTAAATGGCTAGATATTTCTTCCCATGTTATAAATCAATATAAAATAATTTGATGCCACATGATCAAGTATGACATTTGCTAGACGAGGATAACGATAATTTTTACAGAGTGCCTTCCTGTCTGGAGCTTGAATCTTTTCAAAACTGGGGTCCTTCTATAGCTTAAAATAAGACCCGAACCATCACCTCCTCCCCAAACCTGAGCCATTCATAAAGGGCTAGCACTTCTTGCTTGTAACTTGCCGGATTCGCTCATGCTGGCTACATAGAAAGCACTGAAGACAGAAGAAAGTAGATGACCTTCCCTTGCCACTTGCTTTTATTACTGAAATATCCAGCCTGTTGACTTAGCCACGTAATGGGTCAGGAAGTGTCTCTTCAAGTTAGTTTAAAATAATCTTTGCTTTCCGTAGTCTTTCTAGGGGTAAGAGGGCCGCCTGAGAATATTGGCGGCAGTAGGTTTGGAGAGATTTCCCGTCTCCTTTGAAGTTTGAGGTATTGAGGATCAAGATGCCTTCTCAGCTTCTTCTTGAGCAGAATTCCCAGGGTGGCATCCACATCTCTCTCCATGATAGCTTTAGCCCAAGAAGGGCTCATTCTTGGCCAGGGGTAGATGGCAACTCAGTGTCCTCAAAGGTGCCTGTCATTTAACTACATCATGTGGTTATGAGTCATTCAGATCTAAACGGGCCCCGTTAGATCAGCTGTGTTGCTGTTTTGGTTAATTACATGTCATCTAATTACATAATTTAGCTATACATGCATAGTGACCCAAAAGCCAGTGCTTTTCTTTATTGTACAATTACTCAGAATAAACTCTCAGTGAAAATAGAATTTAAATACCTGTTGTAAAATGCTACGTCTGAAAGGTTGCTCTC
>NW_022104961.1:3420-5269 GCF_000313985.2 Echinops telfairi | reverse complement strand
CAGCAACATCGACTTCCACTCACCAAGGCTGACTTGGCCACTGCTAACACTGAGTGCCCCATTTACCAGCAGCAGAAGCCGACATTGTCCAATCTATGGGACAATTCCTCAGGGAGATCAACCAGCAGCCTGGTAGCAGGTTGATTACATAGGACCATGTCCATCATGGAGGGGGCAGTGTTTTGTTCTTAACTGGAATAGACACCTACTCTGGATATGGATTTGCCTTCCCTGCACGCAATGCTTCTGCCAAAACTACCCTTCGTGGACTTACAGAATGCCTTATCCACCGGCATGGCATCCCACATAGCATTGCTTCAGATCAAGGAACTCACTTCATAGCAAATGAAGTGCAGCAATGGGCCTATGCCCATGGTATCCACTAGTGATATCATGCTCCTCATCATCCTGAAGCAGCTGGCTTGATAGAATGATCGTATGGCCTCTTAAAGACACAATTGTGATCACAGCTAGGTGGCAACAACTTGTAGGGTTGAGTCCCTGTTCTCCAGAAGGCTATATATGTATGCTCTAAACCAGTGGTCACTATATCGTGCTGTGTCCAATGGCCAGGATTTATGGATCCAGGCACCAAGGGGTGGAAGCTGGATTGGCACCACTCACTATTACTCCTTGCAGCATTTTTGCTTCTAGTCCCAGTAACCTATGTGCTTCAGGTCTGGAGGTCCTAATCCCAAAGAACTCTCCCACCTAGAAACACAGGACTGCTTCCACTGAACTGGCAGCTGAGAATGTCCCCTGGTCACTTTGGGCTCCTCGTGACTTTGGATCAACAGGTCAGGATGGGTGTCACTGTACAGAGCAGTGTGATTGATCCCGATTACCAAAAGAGAAATTAGATTGATGCTACATAATAGCAATAAAGCAGAATATGTTTGGTATCCAGGAGATCCGTAGGATGTCTTAGTACTACCATACCCTGTGATAGTAAATTGTAAACTATAGCAACCAATCCTGAAAAGACATCTAATGACACAGATCCCTTGGGAATGAAGGTCTGGGTCAGCCCACCAAGCAAAGAACCGTGGCTAGCTAAGTTGCTGGCTGAGGGCAAAGGTAATACAGAATGTGTAGTAGAAGAAGGTAGTTCTACCTATCAGTTTTGACCATGCAATCAATGACAAAAGTGAGGTTTGTGATTGTCAATTTGTCTTCTTTATATGTGCTTATTGAATATCTTTCCTTTACTCATGTGATGTGCCAGATACAATTAGATTCAGTGGGTTTTTATTTATATGTATGATAGTTGTATGATCTTAAGTGTAAGTGTGATTTCATTAATGTCTAGAATTTATATATGCATAAAGAATTGTGTACAGATGCCAAGTTGGCAAGGGGTGGACTGTGATGGGTAGGTTTATTGTGCCAACCTGGCCAATAGGGACATGTGGGATTAACAGGGTCACAGTTTGATTGGAGGACAAAGAGATAAATGTCTCAGCAAGCCCCACCCCTCTCTCTCTTGCTCTCTGGTAATCGGACCAGCATGCAGCAGCTTTAGCTAGTTCACTCCCTCAACTTGTGAACTACGTTACTTGTGGGACAGCCAACCCATGGATTGTGTTGCTAGAGCCTGAGGTGCCTTGAAGACCTGCTTTGTCACGTGCTGGTGTATACATTGCTGCTGGTATGTGCATCACTTGAGCTCGAGGCTAGTGGATTCTGTCATCTGGCATTGCTTGAGTTTGATATCCCATTCAGGCCTGTGCTAAGCTCCTGAGCTACTGCCTGTTGGTGACCTGGCCTGCTGTTTGCTGCCTGTGGGCGGAATGTCTGCATTGCCCAAGGAAAGACTAATCTCTCAGCTTCCTTGACCTTGGAGACTGCA
>NW_022104961.1:0-2057 GCF_000313985.2 Echinops telfairi | reverse complement strand
CACCACCACCACCACCACCCCCATTCACTTTGGGTATGGTTTTGTTCTGGGTCTTAGATGCCTAATACCTGATCCCATTGACACCTCATGATCCCCCAGGCTGGTGTGATTCTTCCATGTGAGCTTCGTTGCTTCTCAGCTAGATGGCTGCTTGTTTATCTTCAAGCCTTTAAGACCCCAAATGCTATATTTTTTTGATAGCCTGGCACCATCAGCTTTATTGACCACATTTACTTATGTGTCCGCTTTGTCTTCAGCAAATGTGTCAGGAAATTGAGCATCACAGAATGCCAGATTGTTGAACAAAGTGTTCTTGTGTTAAGGGAGTACTTGAATTGAGGCCCAATGTCCATTTGCAACCTTAATTTTTAACATATAGATATGAGTACAGAGTTCTACTCCCCTCTCATTATATATATATATATATTTACTTATGTACACACCTATATTTAGGCCTCTATAAATGTCCTTTGTCTCCTTGTTATTTCTTCTATTTATTCTGTATTTCCCTCTTGCTTGGCCTTCATTTGGGTTTAGTAATTCCTTGCTGCTACATTGCCCTTATATACATACATCCCTGGGTTGAGGCCCAGCAACTATGGCAGGGGCCAAACCCAATCCAGGGATACATACAGCAGCCAACTAAATAAGAGGAGGGAAGAAAGAGAAAAAAAACAACCAAAAACACATGGGTAGGAGGGGAGCAGGGCACTAACCCACCCAAGGAGAGGGTATTGTTTATATCTCCACAGGTGAAGGAGAGAGACTAGGCTTCAACCCAATGCGTCAAGACATGAATACAACATACTGGCATGTACCAGGGAACCAATATAGAGGTCTGTGGGGCAGGACCCAATCCCGACTATGTGGACATCCCCCCCCCACACACACACTAAGAATGCACTTCAGAGGACAGCACTGGGGCTACAGTTTGGGGAGAGGAGCCCGCATCAGATTAGAGTGCTTGGAAGAAACACAAAGGGATGGAGAGGAAAGAAAGGACATCCTGGCCCACCAAGCCCCAAGGACGATGTTCCTGCTCGGAGCAGACAAGCACAGGGAGGACCATAGGGCTGGCTCCACCACAGAAATGGCCATCCCTCGCTGAACCATGGCGCCGCAGGGGACAGCACTGGGGACACAGTGCAGGAATAGTGCAGGGTCTGGCCCCATCACGCTGGGGTGAGGCACTGAGGGCATGCAGCAGAGCAGCAGGGGGAGCAGAGTGATGAAACCCCCGGGGGAATACCAAAAATAGACTTGGGAGACAGAGTATGGCACCCTATCAGAGTTGAGTGAAAAACACTCAGAAAGGCTAACAAACAGACCTTGGACTATTTATAGGCTTTTCAATTTTTGTCAGTGGCTTTCTTTTTGTTATGGTTATTTTGATTTTGCTTTCTGCTGTTTTTGTTTTCGTTTTGTTAATTTTGACTTCCTTCATTGTTTTATTTGGCTTTGCCTGGTTTCTGCACTTATTAATGTATCTGCATGTCTATGTAGATAACATAGGTGGGATAAATAATTTGGAGATGAAAAGAATAGGAACAATGATTCCGGAGGAATACAGGAGAAGGGGAGGTGGGAGAAAGGAAAGGGGTGGTGGGAACCAACCCAGGAGCAAGGGAACAACACGGGAACTAAAATCAATGGAAGGGAGGTCACAGTCCTCCTCTTTTAAAAAATTTTTAAAATAATGATTGAATCTATTATTAAAGATTCCTAGGCCTTACTCACTGAGTATCTTTAGGCAGGAGACAATGAGACCTGAGACCAAAATATTAAACTTATCTGGGTCTCGTTTGTTCTGTATTACAACGTGGAGACTGGACAAGATGATCACTTAGAAGTTTTCTCTAAGAATGTCATGGTGCTATCTCTAATCTCTCTGACTTCGCAAGGCAGAAGGGGAGTCAAACTCAACATCAGCCCATGGTCTGTTCCTATGAGGTGGAAGGCAGGCATGCCTCCACCGTCCAACCAATTCTGACATCAACCATCTCTCACAAGGCATGCCCTGTTTCTTTTCTGGGTTTGGTACTCCATTGCAATGGCCA
>NW_022104960.1:0-5250 GCF_000313985.2 Echinops telfairi | reverse complement strand
TGCTTTGGCTTGACGGCATTAGCCAGCAACATTCTTAAGATGATGTTGCAACTTGGAAGCATGAGCACCAAGCGGGAAGTGATTAAAGCTCCATGAAACACAAAAATTGGGGCCATGGCCAGCAGAAAGCCTGGAGAAGTGATAAATGTAGTCTGCTCTATCAGGGGAGGGGGCAGGTCCCTGGGAATCAGGATGTGTTTCCAATCTGGTACCACACTGGCTCAATCACAGGTACAATTTCATCAGGAATGGATGGTGGGCCTGGGATGGCTTGTGAACTCTCACCTGGTGAGGACTCATCGGATGAGAACTCATCTGTGTTAGTCTGGGAAAACTAGGGAAACAAATCCACAGAGACTCATATGTATGAGAATTTTATATCAAGGGTAAGTGTACGTTAAGAAAGCATCCCAACCCAGTGCTGTCCATAAGTTCAACATTAGCCCATATGTCCGACACCAACCTACAAAGTCCTCCTCAATCTCACAAAACTCTGACTGCCGGAAGAAAGCTGAATCAGTGATCGTGTAAGCATCTCAGTGCTGGCAGAGGTCTCTACACAGCTGCTCCAACACCCAGGGCTGCATTGGGGTAGGTCCATGTGGCTTCTCCTTGGGGATGTCTTGCAGGAAGTGAGCCTTGCCAGCTGAATCGGGGAACTGGCTAAGGCAGCTGCACCCAGGTCTGACCATCAGAAAGCAAGAGACCTGTGAACTAGCAAGGTGAGGCTCAACGAGCCATTTATCTCTCCACCCTTCAGCTAATCCCACGTGTTTATCGGCCAGGTTGACACACACAGTGGTAAACTGGGCTTTCAGGGGGCCTGGGAAAACCTTATCCTTGTCTTATCCCTTCTGAAAATCCCTTTCTGCAATTCTTGGAGCTCTGCACTCACACACAGATTGATTTCTCCCACTAGGGTGGGATTTTTAAACCTTTTCCCAAAGTCTCAGATGAAGAATTGAGGCCATGAAGGCAGATTTCTGGGAAGGAGGGCTGTGGAGAGAGAAGAAAACAGAGAGAGGGACACATTTGACCTAGAACCTTTACACGTTTTATCTGGCCAATTTAAAACTTTTGGGGAATGAACCACAGTGTAAAATCTTTCTTCACCACTTCTTCACAATAGTCCACAGTAAATATGATTACACTCACCCCCCCCCTTTTTACAGCTGGAGAAACTGAGGCTGCAAAGCTGAGTAACCATTACTCAACTTTGAGATAAAAAGCTGAAATACTAACCCAGCTGTATGTCCTTAGATCCAGGGATTCACTTTTTAAATAGGCATGAAGAAGCAGTCTTCCACCAGACATCTCTCTCTCCCTGTGGGGTCCTATGTGGATTTGGTGACTTCGAAGACAGAGTCCTGGCAGGTTTGTACAGGTGATTTCATTGCTTCCTCACTTCACATCTAGCCTCAGATTTCAAACATCACTCTTACTGCTGAACTGTCGAGTCTATTTAAGGGTGGCCCTAAAGGCTGGCAGGTTCACAAGGATTTCCCTTCCCAAGTAGATGACATGATAGCAATATAAAAAAATTGGATGGAATCTACAAAAAGGTACTAGAACTAATAAATGAGTTTATCAAGGTTGCAGGATATAATAATAATAATGTTTATATAATATAATAATGTTTTACTGCAAAAAATCAATTGTGTATTTATATACTGCAATGCACACTAAAGAACTGAAGGAACCACTTCTCCCAAAGTGACCTACAGATTTTTAAAAATTCAATTAAAATCCAGCAGGCTTTTTTTAAACATAGAAATCGGGACTCTGATTCTAAAATTTTAGTTACAGTTCAAAGTACCTAGAATATTCTAAATAGCTTTAAAAAAAAGAATAGAGCAAAGTTGGGAGATTATCTGATTTCAAGATTTAACTATAAGTAAATGTAAGTAAGATCGAATAGTCTTTACATACTGGAGATATTTTCACATCAACCAAGCAGAATAGGGAGTTCAGAAGTAGACCCACACAGATATTTGCAGTAATAATTATTAACTAAGACACTAAGAGAATTTAGTAGAGAAAGGGCAGTCTTTTTAAGAAATTGAGCTGGAATAAGTGGAACTATAGATACAAAAGAAAAAAACAAAAACATAACAAAACTTGAACACATAGCTCATAACTTACCCCCAAAATTTACTGCAAATAGATCAAAGTTCTAAATGCAAATTATAAAACATTAGGAGAAAATATGTGTGACCTTGGGTTAGGCAAAGATCCCTTACCTATGACATTGGAAACATGATCCATAAATGAAATAAATACTTAAACTCATAAAAACGTCTGCTTTCAGAAGACACCATCAAGCGAATGAAAAATCAAGCCACAGAAAGAAAACAGTTGCAACTCATGTATCTGAGAAAGGACTTACTTTATACAAAAAAATGTGAAGAACTCCCAGAACTCAATAATAAAACAAAAATCTAGCTAAAAATGAGTACAATAATATTTTAGTAGCTATATGAACTTTCATTCTCAAATTTACTGCCATCGAGTAGATTCCAACCGTAGAGGACAGCATAGACCTCTCATTGGGTGAGTATGACGGACTTTACTGAACAACCATGTCCGCCAAACTAAATTAAACCCAACTACTGTGCAGTCAACTCTGACTGAGAGTGACTTTATAAGACAGAGTGGACCGGCCCCATAGATTTTCTACGAACTTTATGGAGCACACTTCCACATTTTCTCCCTCAGGGAAACAGTGAACAGCTAGTGCTTTCACCAGGCACTACCAGGGCTCCTAGCCCAAAACTGGGATTGCAAAGGTATTTTTCAGTTTTAAAAAATAGTATAAGTAACTACACTTTAAAGCTCACAGATTGAACACACATTATATTACTGCTCCATACAGAAATCCCACTTATGTAAATAAATATTACTATACTTCTAAAATAAAAAATATAACAAATTAAACTCCAGGAAAATAGATGGACTGAAATAACAAAGACAGAAGCAAAACGAAACAAATGCAAAAGGTTGTATACACACAAGGAGACTCCACAAGCAAAAGATTGTGACATTGCTAATCTCCTTGAAAGATTACATTAAGAAAATTAGAGAAACCTACAAATAACCAGTAAGAAAAAGGGGGAACATCACAACACATTATTTAGACATTAAAAATACCCTAGTAGGGTTAGAAAAAGAGCCCTGGTGGTGGTGTACAAGCTTCAAACCCACCAGCCATTCTGTGGGGGGAAAGGGAGGTTTTCTGTTTCCATGAGGGGTCACAGGGAAGGGATGAGTCAACCAGGGCGCAGTAAAGCACCCATGAAACACACAGTGTTCCTCTGGTTCCTTGAGGCTTCCTCACCCCTCACTAGGGTGACGTCAGTGATGCCTCTCACTTAGGACTAGACCAGAGCATGTACACAGGTACAGATAAGAGATAAGAGCTCACTACACACGGAAACCAGGAACCGCAATGGGAATAGCGATACCAAGAGGGTAGGGGGAAGGTGGGGACAGCAGGGGAGGAAGGGGGAACCGATCACAATGACCGACCCATAACCACTCCCACCCCACCCTCCAGGAAGACAGTGGTCAGTGTAAGATATGAAAATAATAATAATTTATAATTTATCAATGAGTCACAGAGCGGGGGAGTGAAAAAAGAAGAGCTGATTCCAAGGGCTCAATAGAAAGTAAATGTCTAGAAAAGAATGATGGCAACATATGTACAAATATGCTTGATACAATTGATGTATGGATTGTTGAAAGAGCCCCTAATAAAATAATCTTTTAATTTAAAAAAAGAAAGAAAAGACTTATAATTGTTATTATTATTATCTCGCCATTTTGTTTTGCTTTGTATTGTTTCAGTCGGGCTTCCTAGTTTGTGAAGCGCAGACGGAGGTGGATGCATAGAGACAATAATTGGTGCAATGGCTTATTTGGGACATAGTGGAGGGTGTGGGGTGTGGGGAGAGTAAGGGGTTTGGGGAAGCAAACAATGAATGTGGGAGGAAGGAGAGAGGGAGGGACATTAGAGCTTATTGTGATGATGTATATACAAATCTTTTAAAAAGCGATTTAACCATACAAGTATATGATATGTGAATGCTGTATCAAGAAAACTACTAAAAAATAATAATCAAAACTTGACCAATGGTTACCATGGGTAAAGTAGAAAGAGTTGTTGCCTAGGGGGCATTAAGTTTATGTTAATAGTGGTGAAATAATTTGGAATAGGACATCAATAATGGTTGTGCAACACAAAGAGTATAATCAATGGCACTGAATTGCACGTGTGGAAGTTATTGAATTGGAAAATGTTTTGTTGTGTATATTTTTTGCCACAATAAAAAATACCCGAATAACAATGAGCACAAAGAGGAAGAAAAGGTTCTAGAATTGATTGTGGTGATGATTCCACAACTCTTCTTGATATGCTTGAACTGTTGAAATGTATGACATGTGGATGAGGTGCCAATAAAACTGTTTAAAAAAAATACTGTCAGAAACCAATAGGGACAGTTCTTTGTCCTATTGAGTTTCTATGAGCTAGATGTGATTCGGTAGCAGGGAGCTGTTTTGTTTTGGGGGTTTGGTTTAATAGGGCTGCACAATTATTGTAATTGTTGTCAATAAGTTATATAGCTATAAAAAGTCTAATTGGTAAGAGTGTGTGATAGGTACATTTATAACAACAAAGGAGTAGCCAAAGCCTCATGGGATTTTGTTTCTTGGTATGGAGAGTTAGGGTTATGGTTTCATGGAATACCCCAATTATTGAGCCTAATAACATATTTATACTTCTATTCTACATCCTAAGGATGTAGATGGTGGTATGGGCCCTGAGCTGCTCACCACAAGATAGTTCAAGCCCACCAGCCACTCCCTGGAAGAAAGGGAACGCTGTCTGCTCCCTAAAGATTTACTGAGCTGAGACCATCAACCCTCTGACAGGGGGTTTGACTGGGGTTGGTTGCTTCTACCTCCTACTTTGTTTCATAGTTCCTGGGGTCTTAAAAGGGAAGCCCTGGTGGTATAGTGGGTTACCTGTTAGACTGCTAACCAAAAGATCAGCAGTTCAAAACCACCAGCAGCTCTGTGGGTGAAAGATGAGGATTTCTATTCCTTTCTATCTGGAAACCCACAAGGGCAGTTCTAATATGCCCTATAGGGTCATTATGAGTTGCAATTGAGGGAAGGAGGGAGGCAGGAAGAGAGAGAGGGAGGTTTTTTGTTTTTTGTTTTTTTTTTCCACTTTGTTTTTTGTTTTTTTTG
>NW_022104959.1:3156-5225 GCF_000313985.2 Echinops telfairi | reverse complement strand
GGTTCACTGGAGCACTGCCAAAGAATTCCAAGACCCGCACACCCACCCTCAGCAGGGATTGGGTGAACAGCTCCTGGAATAACCCAGCTCTTCAAAGAGCCTTGGTCACAGGACATGGAGCAGCTTCTGGTGAGTTTGGCCAGCAGTTTTTCTGGTCCTTCCTGTAGATTTAACTTCCTCCTTCCCAGGAGCTCAACAGTGCTCCTGGTTTGGCAGAGCTTCAACTCATTCTACCCAGATTGTCCCACACAGATTGTCATTTCGGTGGATAAAGTGGAGCTAAGGGGCATTAGATTCCAATCATCAATGATGAAAGAACGTTGAAGGCAATGTTCTGTGATTTGCTGTGTTTTCAATTTAGAATCCACCACTTGTCTGTGCCTTTGTCATACTATAGTGGCTTGTGTGTTGCTGTGAAGAGGGACTCAGCTCCCCACTTTGAGGAAGAAACTGCTTCCAAGCATTTTCAAATACTGAGAGCTGGAACAAAGGAAGTGGAACATTGTCGGAGACCCGGCTGCACATTGCAGCAGTGCACTGACAGGACTCAGCTGAGGACGTGGAACAAAGGGTATCATTGCTGAGGTCAGATGGATCTTGGCTCAGAGCAGAGAATACCAGAAAGAGGGTTACTTGTGTTTCGTTGACTATGCACAGGCATTCAACTGTGTGCACAATGATAAACTGTGAAGACCCCGAAGAAGGGGGATTCTGAAACACTTCCCTGCGCTCATGTGGAATTTGTACACGGAGCCAAAGGCAGTTGTGTGAACAGTACAAGGGAATGCTACATGGTTTAAAATCAGGAACTGTGTGTATTCTCTTACCATACTTGTTCAATCTCTACGCTGAGCAAATCATCAGAGAAGCTGGATTATATGGATAAGAGTGTGTTGCACCAGGATTTGAGGAAAGCTTATTAACAGCCTGTGGTAGGCAGATGACACAACTGTGCTTGCTGAAAGTGAGAAGACCTTGAAGCACTTGCTGATGAAGAGCAAGGATTGTAACCTTCAGTCTGGATTACAACTCCATGTCAAAAAGACCAAAATCCTCACAACGGTACCAATAGACAACATCATGATAAATGGAGAAAAGGCTGAAGTTGTCAAGGATTTTGTCTTCTTGGATCCACAATCAGTGCTCATGGAAGCTGCAGCTAAGAGATCAAAAGGTGTACTGTATTAGGTGAATCTGTTGCACAAGACCTCTTTAGAACATCAAAGAGCAAGGATGTTACTTTGAGGACTCAGGTGCGCCTACACCAAACCATGGCATTTTCTATTGCACCATGCACGTGCAAGTGGGACAGTGAATAAGGAAGACCGTAGAAGGATCGATGGATTTGAATTGTGGTGCTGGAGAAGAATACTGAAAGTACCATGGACTGCTGAAAGGACAAACCGATCTGTCTTGCAAGAAGCAAGGGCAGAGTCCTCCTTAGAGGCAAGGACAGGGAGACTTTGTCTTACATACTTCAGACATATTGCCAGGAGAGTCCAGTCCCTGAAGAAGGGCATCATGTTTGGTAAAGTCAGGGGCACTGAAAAAGATGGCTTGACCCAGTGGCTGCATCAATGGTTCAGGAACAGGAACAACTGTGAGAATGCTGCAGGACTGGGCAGTGTTTCATTCTGTTGGACATAAGATCGCTATGGGTTGGGGCCAAGTCAATGACACTTAACAACAAGAACCAAGTTATAAGAATTCATAGGATTGTCTAAAGTTACTGTTCAAGATACTGGTATTAGAATAAAATTATCTGACTCCCCCCCTCCCGCCATCTAAGTGTATCTTCATTAAATGATTCTGTTTTCCTGACTTCTACCAGAATCAGCGAGTTTGAAGGGCATTTGACAAGGGGCTGTTGAGGACTGTTAGATATTCAGAACTGCCAAGTAATAATCAAGTGACTCTTGATTGTGCTTCTCGAGTTCTAGCCACTAGAACTGGGTACAAGTGGGGTGCGAATTAAATACGTGTTGATTTTTCAAAAAACTGAGTGTGATCGCATAAAAACATAGACCCTTTCAACCCTTAGTGTAGCTACCTCTAAAGGCAGATGGGTT
>NW_022104959.1:0-2230 GCF_000313985.2 Echinops telfairi | reverse complement strand
CCTACAGCCCTCATCTTGCCCCTTCCAGCTTCTGTTTGTTCCACAGATTCAAAGCATATTTGAAAGAAACATGATGGAAGCCTCTCGGGGTACCAGAACGCTCTTTGACGTGGTGGGGACTGAAGAGAGCGAATGTCTTCGGGGGAGGGGTAGAGAGGTGGACACACTGCCTTCGGAAGCGTATAGACTTGGATGAAGGAGAAGTCAAGAAACAACCGCTTCCCATTTAGAAAGATGTGTTTATTAATGGGTTGTATCATTTGTCATGATATTTTTTTGACTTACCCTCATACTGCAGGGACAATTAAAAGCCTGCAGGACAAACAAAAGGCAGCGCTGAAAGGGAGGTGTAAGCACCGCTATCCGTCAAAAGGTAACATACATGGGTTTTTGAGTACAGTATTACCAACTAAGAGCCGAGAAGGATGCTGCCAACCTAGCAATTTAGAGATATTAATTGCCCACTGGTAGTTTGGAAGAAGAAAACACTCAGAACACACACACACACACACACACACACACGCAGTAGGCTGAAGTTTCTCTGTAGAGCATCACTACAAATAGGAGAGGACTGTGTATATAGATGATTATTTTTGTTTCAAGAGTCTTCCCACTCAGTGTACTTGGCGATGAAGCTGTTTTTTCGGACCTGGCCTGGGTCAGAGTGGGGATGGGGGTAATCTTTAATGGTAGTAGTGTGGGGAATTCATAGAGATGTGATCAGTTCCTGTCTGAGCAGATGCAAACTCCAGAATTCTGTCTCGCTCCCCCTACTTGGAATAAGTCAAAGAATTCGTTCTCGAACGCTGTACTGTACCTCTGACTTGTGTCTGGGTTCATGTCCTAATGGTAGTTTGCCTCCCCAAGAGGGTTGTTTATGTGTATCTGCATCCTTTAACTAAACTATGGAATCTTCTAGGCTATAGGGGTCTAAAGGGCCCATTAATTCGATTACCCAACGACATCAAATTAGTCCTGTCCCAACTTCATATCTTGTGTTAATGGGCTATATTAGTCTCGCTATGATGCTAAATCAATTTGAAGGAAAATACTTAAGTACATACTTCTTATATGAATGGGATAAATGATGTATTTTAGTCATATTTTACCTCTTAACAATCAAATCAATATTAAGGATACCTCAACCAGGAGGAATTTTCCAGAAAAGAAAATTAAATTTTTGAAATCTTTTCTTTTCAGGAGAAATAATTAATTGATCTAGAGCTCACACAATGGAGCCCTGGTGGTGTAGTGGGTTATTCACTGGGCAGCAAACTTCCAGGTCCACAGTTTGAAACCTCCATTGGCTCTACAGGAGAGAGAGGAAACTTTCTATTCCTGCAAAGGTTTACAGATTTGGAAACCCACAGGGGCAGTTCTGTCTGTCCCACGGGGTCACTTTGACACAGAGCAGACTCTGAGCGCTTAAGAATTTTTTCGGGGGATAATCTGAAGTGTTATTGATGAATTTCTCTATTTTCCATCATTCTAGAACTACCTGTAGGTATTTGGAAGTTGAGGTTTGGAGTAGTTCAGATCAAAGTTGGTCAAGCACATAATATGCATTCCATATCATGAAACTTCATGTATGACAGCCAAGCGGGCCTTCAAACCAGGCACTGTGCTAAGCACGTTACCTGCATGATCACGGTTAATTTCACAACAGCTGGATGAAGGCCAGGGACCCGACAGCACCACAAAAGGGCTTGGCTGAGGACTGGAGAGTTGGTGGCTAGAATCTACGGAGCAGCTCTGAGTGGGAGAGACCTGGGAATCTGCTTCCAGAGAGATGA
This sequence comes from Echinops telfairi, assembly GCF_000313985.2. Classification (NCBI taxonomy): domain Eukaryota; kingdom Metazoa; phylum Chordata; class Mammalia; order Afrosoricida; family Tenrecidae; genus Echinops; species Echinops telfairi. The sequence continues at coordinate 437 of NW_022104959.1, read as the reverse complement.
CCGTCTAGAACACTCTACTGGGCACTTCTACTCGGTCCCAGGTGGTAGCCCTGAGTCAAAACTCATCTTGATGGCAGCTAAAAGCAGCACCGTAGGAAGGAGGTTCTCGTGGGTGGAAAGTGATGGTTAAAGGATCTCCCAGAAGCTACACATCCAGAAAAGGCAGGGCTAAATCAAAACCCTGTCTGACGCCACCCCTTACATACTTACCAGCTCTTTGGGAGAATTGGTTTGAGGCATGGTAGCCAAATGGGGTAGGTAAGGCATTTGGAAGACCTTGAAATCTTGAGTTCAGTAATCACTCCTTCAGACTACTAGGTCAAGAGAATACAGAAGCCCAAATCCCAGACTTCTGTAGCTGTGAGGAAGAGCCCTCGTGGTGGCGTGGGTTATGCTTTGGGTTAACAGTAAGGTCAGCTGTTCAAAATCACCCACTG
>NW_022104958.1:3998-5262 GCF_000313985.2 Echinops telfairi | reverse complement strand
TAACTCAGATGGCCCACAGCAAATTTCTACCTGTGAAAAAATAATTCAAGTTTTTGTCTCTGAAAAATTCCTATTATGCTTCCAAATACTAGTGTTCAAGGAGATATATGTATACTTACTTTCAGTTTTCCTCTATTAAATGCACACACACAAACTTGGTAAGCAGAATGTCCCATGTCTACAAAAACTACATTTCTTGGTTTTTCTTCTAAGGCAGGAAGATCTTGTTTATAAATTCCATACGCAAGAGCGACTATAAAAGAAAGAGGGGAAAGGATTCAAAATGATGCTATCATTAAAGTAATATATTCAAAACTTAAGTAGGGGGGAAAGCTTGTGTAGTGAATGAAATTGCATGACTGTTTTCGATAGACTCTTTACCAACTCAAGCATCTCACCACAAAGACTATGCGACTTCAAGGAGTTAAATGGTAGAATTCACTTAGCTTCTTTAGTTTCCAATGACTCTTGAAAAACCAAACTAATTCCACATCGCCCAACTTATTTTCCCACATTTCTTTTAATCCTGTGCCATGTAAAAATTCCACGTCCAATTCGAGTGCCATTATATGCTCCATCCTCTAAGTCTACCACCTTAAAACCAAAGCACCGCTACACACACACACATTAAATTCCAAAGTCAGTGTGTAGAGGGGACTGAAAGGTCTGATCAGATTCGTGCTTCACAGTGCCCTGATCCAAAGACACCGTGAAACAGGTGGCAAGAATGGGTGGCAGTTCTTCAAACAAAGGCTTAAAAAAGCTTGTGTTTGAAGTTCTTAAACCTTTAAACAATTTTTAAAAATTGATAGTCCCTCTTACCTGCAGTAGTTTCATTCATTAATCGCAGACAATTAAGGCCAGCGATCTGCGTTGCATCCATCACTGATCGTCTTTCTGCGTCAGTATAGAAACAAGGAACCTAAAAAAATGTCATATTCATCATCCTTCTACAGAACAGAGACAGGAACATAACAACTTTGATAATTATAAATGTTCCTCCTGTGAAAGTTACATAATTTCATGTCAACTTGATAAACAGAATGTAGGGGTGGAGTCTAGCCTGTCAATCAGGTCACAAGGTCACACTCCCCAGGATTCTGGGGACTTCCTCTCTTTCTCCTGAGCCAGGATACACTCTCACTCTGCTTTACATTCCCAACAAGAATCATAGTGCCACATTCACCCACCAGCCTGAGATCTTCCTGCATTTGGCCACATTGCATGTGCTGATTGACTCTAAAGAGGAATTCATGGGCTAATA
>NW_022104958.1:0-1347 GCF_000313985.2 Echinops telfairi | reverse complement strand
TTCACCTGTAAGAAAACAGCAAGAGGATCTAGGCTTCTATTTCTTCATACTGAAAAAGCCCCAAAAGAACAATACCCACAACTTCAATGGACAATGACCTCAAGAGAATACTAAAAGAAGCTGGCTTCCACCTTTAATATCCTTGAGCAACACAGTACTTGGAGATCTGGTGTGATTAACAACAAAACTTGAGACAGTCACCTGTACAGAGCAAACCGTCTCCATAACAAAGGAGACTGCTGACGTTATTTTATGCATTTCTTGTGTTTGCTGTATTGCCTTTGGTTTATTGTATTTGCCAATCCAATCTGAAGGCATGAGCTTTTGTCTGGTTTGGTCACTGCCACTCCCCGAGAGTCCCTGCCATCAAGTCAATGCTGACAATAGGACAAGGTGGAACTGCCCCTTGGAGTTTCCAAGACTCTGTTTACGGGAGCACAAAGCCCCGTACTTTTCTCCCACCACTGCTCCCCAGCACCTAAGAAACGGATCTGGTACAACTGATAGTTGAATTAAATGATAAAGCTTTGAAATAAAGTGCCTCCCAAATCAAAGTATGCAGTTTTGTTAGAAATTAAACTTTCCACATTGAAAGACTACTTAAAAGAAACCCTATCTCACATGCTTACATACTCCAATTGTAATCCAGACCAGAAAGCATTACTCTCCCACTCAGCTTGAATGCCACCTTCGCCTAACTCCCCATCCTCTGCCATCTCATAGGAACACTAAAGAGCACAGTACACTCCACAGGTTTCTGTTACTGTGAATCTTTATGGAAACACACTGTCTCATCTTTCGCTTATGGAGTGGCTGGTGGGTTTGAACCAGCAGTCCTTAGGGTTTATAGCCTGGTTTTTACCCACTGGGCTAGTGCAGCTCTTCCTAGATTGCAACCATAATTTATCCTGGTTTCGAATGACAAACAACTTCTCATCTTACTGCCTGATACTAAAATTGGGAAAATCCCTCTCAGTAACCCTCTTTCTAAAAACTATCTCCTCCTTTCCTGCTATTTCATTCTTAATCAACTGCTCCCACCTTTGTATTTCCAAATGTCACTACATTCTTTCTCCTTTAGCCCCTCTGATGCTTATGGCTAAGTCTGCCAACACTCATGCTACTTCTTTCTTAAGATTCAGGTTCACCCATTTCCTGACCTCCCTTTTTCACTGCCCTGCCCCGGATGCCACCCATCCCTTGCTATGCCATTAGAGCTGCTCAGAGATGACTGTTGTAGACATCCCACTGACTATCCTAGCACTCCTACTGGCTTCTTCAGTGATCAGAATGTCTCACTTCTCAATGCAAATGAATTCTCAACCCCACTGGCACAAACTCTCATCA
>NW_022104957.1:0-5267 GCF_000313985.2 Echinops telfairi | reverse complement strand
CAGCTGGGAGCAGTGTTTACACTGCAGACCTGCCCTGACTCTGTCCTGTGGAGCTGATGGCAGGTGGGATTTAGGAGAAATTGATCTCTTCTGGCACGTTCGAATTTTAGCAAGGCAACATGCAATGCTGGACATTATATATATATATATAATTTTAAAAACCTGTTAGTTCTAGCAGGGTGCGGCGAGCCAACGACCCCCCTTCTCTGCATTAAGGACAGCACAGCCAGAGACCGCTGGCAGGCTGTGTCATTACAAGCAAGGCTGGAGTGTGTTTCCTAACAAAGGAAGTCTCCCCTTAGTAAAGCCACTAATTAGCGCCGGGAGGCTCATTAGAATGTAAAGCTGCTCCCGGAGTAGGGTGGCTTCACTTTCTTTATACACTAGGAGTTGCCAAAGTAAGAGAAGTGTCCATTCGACTGACTCAGCAGGAAATGTGTCTTCTTCGTGTCCACCTTGAAAGATGGTTCCAGGACGCGGGCAGGTGGCCCCCCGGGACAGGTTCCACCTGCTTGTCTGCTCACCTGAAAGACCAGTTGCCCATCACTGGGCCCAAAGCTGTTTTGATCCATGGAAGGGATGCCCACGCTGGACTGTTTGCATCTGTCGCCTCACGCATCGCTCCTGTGGCTTCCGTCCACCTTGACAAGATATCCCGTCATTTGGGGCTTGATAAAGAGACAAAAAAAGGTAGCTTCTCAGCATGGTTATTTTTAATAGACATAAAAAATGGGAAGAAAAACAGAGGCTTCCTGGGAACCCTCGTGGACAGAAAAGCACTGTGGGCGTGTACACGAGCAGGGGTAACTATTTTTCCACATTAAAATATCATGTGACCATCAGTCAAGACAACTGCCGAGGTGGGAGAGACCCAGCGCTAGAGATCAGAAAGTGCTCTCGGGAGAGCGGAGACCTGCCTGCCAGAGCCCAGGGAGCCCGGGGCTGGGCGGGGAGCTTACCCGGTGGGCTGCTAGCCCCAAGGCCTGCAGCTTGAAGCCACTGGGTACTCTGAGGGAGAGCGATAGGGCTTTCTATTCAAGTAAAGAGGTGCTGTCTGGGAAACCCACGGGATGGTTCGACCCTGTCCCACAGGGTCACTATGCGTTGGAATCGGCTTGGCGGCCGTGAGTTTGCGTTTGTGGGTCAGAGCTGCCCCTGTGTGAGCCGGAAACCGCTGGGTTTCATCCTCCCGCATCCAGTCCTCTTGCTCTGTGGCAAGTGCAGCGGGTTTCCGGCGGCCCGTGTATCACTGGAAACAAAGTCCCTTTTCTGGACTCTCTGCTAGATGCGAGGGTCCTGAGAAGACTCTGTGGAGACCGCCAAAGCAGAAAGATGGAGCCTTAGAAGGCCAATTACAAAGGTATCCGCAGGACGGAGTTGATGGCCTTAATGAGAAAGAATTCTTTCAAATGGGTCTGGAAAATATGAACACTCCCAAGGGTGGGGGCGGGGGTGGAGGCGGGGAGCGCGGAAAGGGTGCAATGAAAAGAATGATGATGGTGACATACGTACAAATGTGCTTGACACAATGGATGGATGGATTGTGATAAGTTGGACGAGCCCCATGGACAAAAGAAGGAATACAGTGCAATGCTTGCTATCCACCAGTAGGTGCCCTGGCTGTGGCGCTTGGGGTCAGGCACTGGGCTGCTGACTACACAGTCAGTGGTTCAAACTGACCAGTCCCTCCGCAGGAGAAAGATGAGGTTACCTGTTCCTGTAAAGATTTGCAGTCTTGGAAACCCTCAGGAGCAATTCTACTCTGTCTTGAGGGTCGAGATGCGTCGGGATTGACTCAGTAGCGGTGGGTTAGTATACACCAGGTGTGTCGTCACCTGGCATCTCTCATTCGTTCTTCACAAAGACCCAATAAGGCAGGTGCACGTCCTATCCTCACTATTAAATATGTGGGAAAAGTCAAAGTATTGAGACGTTCAACGAGCAATCCAAGGTGACAAACCAGAATTCAAAGCCAGGCAGCTCCCAACGACTTTGTTCTAATCCCACAAATGCACCAATCCTGTTATATTAAAAAAAAAGTTTCTATTTACTAGCAAACCAAGTCGTGCTCATTTACAATAATAAGAGGAGAAGTTTCACATTTCCAATTAATAGGGGATTTTTAAAAAGGTTACTATTCCCTTCGGACAAGGGTTGGGTTGAAACAGACACTCTCAAATGTAAATCCGGACGCTGATCTCGAGGGCTCAAATAGAAAATAAATGTTTAGAAAATGATGATGGCAACTTATGTACAGATATGCTTGATACAATTGATGTGCCGATTGTTACAAGAGCCCCCAAAAATGATCTTTAAAAAAATAAAACAAAATAAAGCAAGGGAAAAGCAAGAGCTACTGTGTATATATATATATATATCTCCAGAATCTTAAGAAGTCCACGACATATCACTGACCCAGTGATGCTGTTTGAAGTCATTTGCTCCCGGGAAATAAACATGATGTAGACAACTCTTCAGGTTCGTAGAGCTACTCTGTAGTACTGGGAGTTTGCTAAATGCCCCCTTGGGAGGAGTGGTGGGGTAGACCTGAGCCCCCATGTGTTCACTGCAATAGGTCGTGAAATTATCAGGTTGGGGAAACGCTGGTGATCCATGTGGCAAGGAAAGGCAGAATACAATTGCATGTCAATAAAAAACCCTGCAACAACTAGAACTGTCAGAAGCGGAAAAGCAAAGCAGTACTCTCAAGTTCCGGCTCTCAGGGTTCACGGAGAATGTCACAGGGGTGTAAAATATGGATAAAAACGCACACAAGCGGAAACATGGAATGTGAACCACAGAGGGTCTGTGGCCTACGGGATCATGTATGGTCATGCCTATGTTATAAACTATGACAGTCTTCTATAGTCAACATGTTTCCCTCTTATTTATAATCAGGGGAAGAAAAGACATCTTGTAATGATTCTTAAAAGCCAGATTCTTAGTGTGACTTTCCAGCCTTGCAGGGATGGGTTGCTGGATCCGAAAGCACCAAATTAGGCTAGGGCACGGGGTGCATGGTTCTCTGGAAAGATGGGAAGTGTTCTCCAACTCTGAGATCCCATCGTCTGAACAGTCCACACACACGCACGGGCTGCTGGTCGTGGGTGCTTGGTGCCTTCGAGTTCTTTCTTTCTATTTTCTAATTCATTTATTTTGGCTCTCTTTTTTCTCCCCCGCAGTTTTGTTGGCATATAAGTCACTTATCACAAAATTCCCATCATGTCAAGAAGAGTTGTATACCCATCACCACCATCCGTTTTAGACAGTTTTTTTCATTGTGGTACGCACTGCCATTCACTCCCTCCACCCCGAACCTCCAAGGAACACTTCATCCAGCTCTGATCTTTAGAGATTTACCTATCCTGGTTTCCACAGACAGAAAAAAGTTAAAAACAGACAAAACTAACAAGAATAAAAAAATAAAACAGATAAAACTCCAATAGAAAAGAAAGCAGAAAATATTAAAAACTAGAACAAATTTAAATGGATGATAAGGGGGCTCAAATGATAGAGTGCTAAATTTTATTCTAACTGCATCTGCAACCATCCACTTCCCCATGCAGTCTGCATGCTAACAAGGCTATTCACAACCCTGGCCCATGGTCAGAGGGGATTTGCCAGGGGCTTAGTGCACATGTATTTCCCCTTTGCTTTTTTAAAAAACTGAAAGAGCTTTAAAATGAGTCAAAAGAGAGGTAAATGATATTACATCTTGACCTAGCTATGTGTGCTATAAGTGACGTTACAACGCTCTCTGTCTGAAAACAGGGCTGTTCCCACCCCTCCCGTTCGTTGAGTGGATTCTTGACTCAGAGTAACCGGTGTGGTTGTTGGGTTTTATGTCCACTTGGTGGGGCCAAGATTCTCAAGGATCTGGCAGTGGAGGCCAACTAGCCCCTCATGATGTGACCAAACAATTGATTTACACCAGGGTGGGATCTACTGTGAGCAGCAAGCGGTTGTAAGATTAGGCTGGAGAGCAGCTCCCTTTGTTAGGCCATAGCCCTGATGCAATTGAATTCTGGTTTCCTCAGGTGTGTACCCTAACCTCTCGCCAAAAAACCAGACTCACTGCCATCAAGTCAATGCTGACTCAGCGTAGAATGCACAGTCTTTATCCCCAGGAGCAGCTGATGGTTTCGAACTCCCAACCATGTGGATTTCAGCCCAACGCCCAACCACGCCACCACCAGGGCTCCTCATGTAAATAACACTATGGAAATGCATTTACGTTTACCTGGGTCTGGATCCTGCATCTGGCTGGTCAACTTCCAGTCCTTTGGATTTGAGCCAATGGTCTGCCATAGTACCTGCTGATCCCAGGAGCCATCCGTGGCCTGCTCTCTGACTTGCCATCTGACCTACCAACCTTGCGTCCATTTGCCCCTCCAGCCACAAGCCTGGCCTGCTGCCCTTGGATTCTTCCATCTCCGCAGCCTGTGGTGTTCCTGCCGGTGGACCATGAGTTCATCAGCTCCTGAAGGGACCCCACTCAGAAGAAGCCTCCAGCTTAACATCTGAGGCCCCGGCTTGAAATCAGAGTGATCCTTTTTCTTGATAGACATGTCACTCTTTCTATGGATATAGTCGTGTCTCTAGAGAACCCACCGTAACACATCAGGTACCAGAGTAGAACTGCCCCCAAGTGTTCCCTAGACTGTAATCTTTATGGGAACAGATGTCCAGAACTTTCTCCTGAGGCACCTTGGGTGGGGGGTGGCATGCTGTGAGGATAAAACATGTGAAGAGCCATGTTTGTGCATGGGGTTACTAACCGGAAGCCCTGTGGCTTAAACCCATAAGCCTCTGTGAGGGAGAGAAGACTTGGTGACCTGCCCAAGTCTTCACCTGTCAGTGAAGATGACAACTGAGGCAACAATCTGAGGGCAGTTCTACTATGTCACACAGGGTCACTGTGCACCGGCATCAGCTCAACAAGAAGCCCGTAGCCCATGGTTAGTGCAAAGAGAGCACTCAGTAAATGCAGATGGTACCACCACGGCAGATGGTTGTGCCCGTTGCTTTGTCAGGAGGAAGCAGGCAATGTGTTCAGACTGGCTTGTCCTGGGCTGGGGCTTGAAGGAAGGTCCACAGAGGCTGCCCATTTCCAATCCTACATCCTGGCCTCCTGCTGCTGCCCAAGACTTCCGGCCACTGCCGAGGACCTCCGCTTCACACCCACACCTGGACATATGGCTAAACCTTCAAGGGAGGATTTTCTCCCCTAAATTGGAAGTCCCTTTCATCATCAGCCCTGCTTTAAA
>NW_022104956.1:3549-5268 GCF_000313985.2 Echinops telfairi | reverse complement strand
CTCTCCTCCTTCTGATAGAGCTGTCTACCTGTCTGAGTGGACCTCATCACAGCTTTGCCTGGCAGCCACTTTGGAAGCACTGCCCCTTCATCTTTGTTTCCCACTTTTGCATACCAATTATCAATCATTTCAGTGCACCTTGTTTGCATGTGTGATCAATTTCCGAATGAAGACATTGGTAAAATTCTTCAACTTCTTCATCACTAGCTTTGGTGTTTGGTACATACATTTGCATGATAGTTGTATTGATGGGATTTCCTTGCATGTGACTAGATACAGTCCTATCACAGACACCATCGTACTTCAAGATCGACCTGGAAACTTCCCTTTTGATGGTGAATGCAACGCCCTTCCTCTTTATTGTGTCATTCCCAGCATGGTAACCCATATGACTTTCTGATTCTAAATGGCCAATGCCAGTCAATTTCGGGTCACTAATGCCTAGAATATTGATATTTGTTGTTCCATTTCGTGATACTCCTAGGTTTATACTCCATACACTCCAAGGGATGATTATTACTTGATGTGCTCTCATTTTTAGTCATGCCTCATCAGCAAATGAAGGTTGCAAAGGCCCTACTCCCACAGGCTCTACTCCGTCCATGTTAATCTGGTCACCTCCACCTTGAGAAGGCAGCGCTTGCTCACTCATCTTTTGAGTTTCTTTTGACTCTAGGAGCTCATTCTCTGGCACTGTCTCCGACAGTGTTCTGCGTATTTTCATGAGGTTTTCAGTGTCTGACCATGCTTCAGTTCTCTCCAACAGTTTTCATTTCATTTTCTTTCATGTTTAATTTCTCATAAGTGGACATCCTAGTCCTTCTTTGTAGTCTGTCGTTAGGCTGGAAGCTCTGCTGACACCTGTTCACGTTGGGCGACCCTGCTGGCGTTGGAAAGACCAGTGGCATAGCTGGTCTAGCACCACAGTAACACACAAGCCGCCACGGTATGACAAACTGACAGACAAAGCTGGATGAAACAGAGGGTGAGTAAAACAGAAGAAGATCCCCGTGAAGTTGGATTCATGCCATGACTGCAACAATGGACCCACGCAGCATAAGACTTGTGAGGATGGCACAATAGCAAGCAGGGTTTCTGCTGTTTTGCATCGTATCACTGAGTCAGAACTAACTTGATGGAAACCAGCAACCACCAGAAGGCGGAGGAGATCGTATGTGGAATCAGTTATTACAGACTCTGTTTTCCATTTTGAACAACCATCAATTATTTAGAATCCATTAATAATCTGACATACTATCAGAATCTGAGCAAGGCTGTGCATGAGATAAAAATGAGGCAATGCTGAATAGTCAATGAATTTTAAGACACTTATAATTAAGATAAATTAGGTAACTTTTCCACCACTATTGATCATTTTGTCTTATGATGGTGGCTTGTGTATCGTTATTCTGGAAGCTATGCTACCAGTAACTCAAATACAAGCAGTGTTATTCATGAGAGATGATTTCAGTAAAATTTCCAGACAAAGATAGACTAAGGAGGAAAGTCTGGGAATACACTTCTAAAAATTAGTCAATAAAAACCATATGGCTCAAACAGAATACTGCCTAGTATTAGTACTGAATATAGTACTGAAAGATATTTCTAACTTGAACATTAGAAGGAATTCAGAAAAGACAATTGCTACCACACTGTAATCAGACATGCATACTATTCATCATAAGAATGCAGCTAACAGATTCCTTCCTTTGAAGCATG
>NW_022104956.1:0-2131 GCF_000313985.2 Echinops telfairi | reverse complement strand
AAGCAGATTCTCCGAGACCACGTAATGATTAATTCTGGTTTATGTTTTACCCACACAACCTAGAACTGCCATTCCCAAATTCCATTTTATTAAGTGTAACTAAAGTGTTGTACTGATCTTTTTAAAGGTTTCTCCACAGATCCTTTGCTTTCAACTACTAACCTGGTGGTCCTAATCCCGGCCACACAATAAAGACCTAGCAATGAGAGCCTGTCTCTAACGGGCACAGTCATGCTCTGAAGTACACAGAGTCATCACGAGTAGGATTTGGCTCAGGTACAGTGAGCACAGCGAAATAAACTATAAGTATATTATATTCACTACAGGATCCTTCGGGGAGAGTCCGAAGCTCTCAATGTCAATTCTTCACATCAAGAAAAATTTAGATGATTTTTAATCTAAGAAACAAAAACTGTGATGATTTTTTTTATGTGACAGACATGAGCATTCTTTGAACCATCTGTAGAACTGTAAAAATACCTGGTCTCCATTTGTTTAACTTAATTATTTTTCATCATTATCTTTGTCTAAATTTGCCTTTTCCCCTTTTCCACAAACACATTGTAAGAAATTTCAATACTTATGGAAACAAAAAAATGGATATAAGCAAATATTGTAATTATTATTTGTTTTGTAACCAATCCCAGAGAAATGTTATTTTAAAACAAATCTTTGTTTCAGGCATCTTTTTAGGTGTACATTACAAAGTATAAGATTATATACGAAGTGTTTGTTAATGAATAATATTTGAATTACAAAAAAGGATGGCTCACATTTTATCAACGGCATGTTTTCTTAATATCCAGTCTAAAGGAGCAAATTAAATCAAATGGATATTCTTTGCTGCATTACATGAATGATAAGAGGCTGTCTCCCGTTTGATATTTGGCCAAAAATACTGTAGACTAGCCAATTCTGTTCTTCGCCTGCTCTTTGCCAGATGGTCAAAATCAAAGCCTCTTTATAGATGTCATAAATGCTTCCAGACCTTTTTTTTTTTTTTTAATTAGCTACAGCCTTTTCAGATACCCACCCTCCTCAAACAGCTAATTTCTGGCAGTAACTACAAATTATGAAAGGAATTCTATAAGATTTTATAGTCTCCATTTTCTCTTATTCCATTCATTCTATTTTAGGAAATATGTTGATTCCAAGTTCCAGATTTTCAATAAGGCCCTGAACTTGAGTTACCAAATTACATGAAGTACAAATAATAATACAGGCTGAATTCTTTTATTATCCAAAACTGCCTTCTGCCACTAGTGATGTTTCTAATTTTTTTCAAGTTTTCATCTGTTAACATGTTTATCTATATATTTATTTTTAAATTTATTATTTTTGTCAATAAAGTAAAAGACATGGCTTGAAAGAGTTTTGATGGCCTAATAAAGGAGATTACACTGTTTCAGGATAAGCATTATAGTTAATGATCATTATCTTTGGGTTTAGGTTCAAATAAATTCTGCATCTAGATTTGTGTTGTCTAGCATGAAAGCACCTGGGACTTCACTTCTGTTGGTGAATTTTTCACTTGTTACCGGAAGGCAGTTCCACATAGTCAATTTTTTATCAGTAATTGTACTTATTGTCACATTCAATCAGTTTTCATCCACTCAAGTTTTATACATCATTTCATAAGCATTCCTAGGTATTGAGAGAGTTAATAAATATTGAGCAGTTTTTGGTACTCAACATTGATTGAAGCTATATTTTCATAAATTAAAAATAAAAATATTTACCTTGCATGGGATGTAGACCATTGTTTTTACAATTTTCAATATAATCAAACATAAAGTGTCCAACCCAAGGTATATATCCCTTCCTATTCTTTCTATTCACAAATAAATAAGATTTGTCTTCAAAAAATTAAAAGGAGCTTTTATTTTTAAAAGTAAATTCTAAGCTGTTAGGATATCAACATTTGAATATTTTATAAAGTCCAAGTCTTATACAAGAAGCAGATGGACCCTTTAATATCATACAATGAAAACCAACTTAATATTGTTGTTTCAAAGTGATAATACCTATAATAATAAATATTGCCATTTTGAATCTATCTGGGGAAAATAGTTTTGAAGTACATTATAAACTTCTTTATCATGAACGATGTGTCAATGAGTTTGGGGTTTTC
>NW_022104955.1:3238-5258 GCF_000313985.2 Echinops telfairi | reverse complement strand
TCACCATACTTATTTAATCTGTATGTGGAGTAAATAATGAGAGAAGCTAGATTAGATGAAGAAGCATGTGGCCTGAAGATGGAAGAAGGCTTATTAACAACCTGTCATATGTAAATAAAAATTTGCTTCTTGAAAGTGAGGAGGTATTAAAGTACTTGTTGGTGAAGATTAAAGGCTTCAGCCTTCAGTATGGATTACAATTGAATAGAAAGAAAAATCCTCAGACTGGACAAATAGGAAACCTCATAAGTGGAGAAAAGTTTGACGTTTTCAAAGATTTCATAGTGCTTGGATCTACAATCGATGCACGTGAAAATGACAGTCAAGGGATCAAAGGGCACATTGCCGTAGGTAAATCTGCTGCCTAAGTATTGAAAGTATCATAGAAGCTGGATTATATGAAGAGGATATTAGGCTTGGAGGAAGGCTTATTAGCCTGTGTTATACAGGTGACACAATCTTGCTTGCTGAACATGAGAAGGAATTGAAGCCCTTGTTGATGAATCCCAATGACTATAGCCTTAACTATGGATTGCAACTCAATGTAAGGAAAACCATAGTCCTCAAAACCAGCACAATAGGTAACATCAAGATAAATGTAGAAAAGTTGAAAGTAGTCATGAATTTTGTTTTACTTGGCTCCATAACATGTACTCATGGAAACAGCAATCAAGAGATCAAAACATATATTGCATTACTTAGATGCAGGTTACTTTAATGACTAAAGTACCCTTGTCACAAGCCATGGTATTTCCAATGGACTCATATACTTATTTCATTTGGACAACGATTAAGGGAGACCAAAGAAGAATCTATGCATTTGAACTATGCTACTGAAAGTACCATGGTCTGTCAAAAGAACAAATTGATCTTTCTTGGAAGAACTGCAGCTAGAATATTCTTTAGAGGCAATGAATGAGGCTTCATCTCACATACTTTGGACATGTTTTCTGGAGAGACCAGTCCCTGTAGAAGGATATCATGCTCAGGTAAAGCAGGAGGGCTGTGAAAAATATAAAGACCCTAGACAAGATGGATTGACACAATAATTGCCGTGATGGGCTCAAATATAAGAACAAATGTGTGGTTGGCATGTGTGGCAGTCACATAATTTCCTGTTAACTTGTGAAGGGGTGGGGTCTAGGTTGTCACTCCGGCCATAATCAATGAGGGCTCTGTGTGTGCATGGCTTTCTCCTGAGGATTCTGGGAATTCCTGTATTCCTCCCTGAAGGTGAGCCACTCTCTTTCATTCTTCTTCCTGCTGACAAGCCACATGGAGCTACACTGATGTCACATAACCATCACAATCCTGGGTATGTAAGTCACCAAGAATTTCATTTCTCAGATGAACAAATGCTGAATTCTAGTTATGCTTGTTATCTTTTGTCTAAAGCAAAAGAGGTAGAGTGCACACAGAGTAGCATGAGTGGCTTCGCCACACTCCTTCCCTGGGAACTACACTCGGCACGTTGGCACTAAGCGTCCGTAACTTTGAACTGTGTCTATGAACACTATATTAGGGTTTTAGGTTTTGTGTCACTTGGTAGGCTATTTTGGGGGGTCTGAAAATGCTGAAAAAAATGTTTTTCCCCATGTAAATGAATGGTAACTGCTTCTTCACTGTTCTGCCATTTCAGCGTGTAAGACGTTTGAGTGGATACTTCCAGATAGACTTCAGATAGTTGGAGAAACTTGAATCAATATACCTACAGGGCTAAACTCTACTCAGATAGCTTTTAGATCATTGGGGAAACTGGAATCAATATGGCTACAAGGCTAAAACTCTACACTAATGTTCTTTTTGAACCTGCCAAAAAACAATCTGTTTTGGAAGAAGTACAGCCAGAATGTTCCAGCCACTTGAGGTGGGTAAGGCTTCGTCTCTGATGCTTGGGACAAGTTGTGTGTAAGAGACACAGGTTAACTACAATATTAGAGTAATCAATACTTCAGAAATTCTAGCAATATCATTTTTGAGAATGAAGTTATAATTAAAGGAGAAAAGCAAGCAAACAAAC
>NW_022104955.1:0-1104 GCF_000313985.2 Echinops telfairi | reverse complement strand
GGATTAAGAGTGTAGGGGTGGAGTCTAGCCTGTCAATCTGTGGATAGCCAACAAAACCTCTGTATGGACATGGCCCTCTCCAGAAAATTCTGGGAACTGCTGTACTTCCTCCTTGGAGGCTGGAGACACCTTGCTCTGCTGACTCCCTGTGAGACACACTACTGACAAGGCAGGTTCCATGTGAGACATCCCTGAGGAGAAGCCATAGGGACCTACCCTGATGCAGCCCTGGGTGCTAGAGAAGCCACATGAAGACCCCTGCCAGCACTGAGATTCTTACAATGCCACTGGATCCAAAGACTTTCTACCCACTGGCCTGTGATCATCCTGCATTCAGAGTCATTGCATGTGTTTTGTGAGTCTGAAAAGGACTTTCTATATTGGTATCAGACATATGGGCTAATATCCAATTTATTGATTTGATCTGGAATGGGCTTGTACATTTTCTCAATATTCAACTGCTCTTGTATATAAACCTGTTTCTTTTACACATATGAGTTTCTGTGGATTTGTTTTTCTAGTCTATCTGGACTAACACAATTAGATAAATTTAAGATTAATTCATTATTAAGATACTTATAGCTTAATTACATAAGCATAAGGTCAATGGGTTAAACTCACCAGCTTCACTACTGGAGGGAAATTAATCTATCTGCTTTTGTGAAGAATTAAACCTTCAGAACTTCAAAGGGGCAATGCTACTCTATTCCACAGGGTTACTTTGAATAAGAATAGACTTAATGGTAGTTGACTATATATATATATATATAGTTGACTATATATATGTGTGTGTGTGTGTGTGTGTGTACACACACACACACACACATTTTCACAGTTAATAAAATACAATTGATCTTTTCACAGTCAAAAAATACAAGTCAAAATATTTATGGTAAATTCTACTTTGAACCTAGGTCCATCTGACATCAGCAATAATATTCCTTGGTCCAAGTCCTCTTCTGAATCTGATCTGAAATTCTGAAAGTTCCCTGTTGTAGTAGTCTAGGTACTTTAGAGAAACAAATCCACAGCAACTCATGTATAAGAGAGTTTTATGTAAAGAAAGTGTGCATCACAAAAACATCCCAACCTAATGCTGCCCAA
>NW_022104954.1:3019-5269 GCF_000313985.2 Echinops telfairi | reverse complement strand
CCTTAACTCTGGCACCGGAGAGTAGAGGACCTGGCCAGTGATTCAGGTGCTGAGCTGCTGACCGAAAGATTGGAGGCTTGAGTCCCCCCAGAGTCAGAAAGGCCTGCAGAGGTCCTGCAAAGTCAGCCATTTGAAACAACGCAGCGCAGTTGAACCTGGACACCCATGGGGTCGCCTTGAGGTGACATGATCCCAAAGGCAACCAGGTACAGTCAACCCTGCCGAACACAGTCTCCTTTCAGTATGGTTGATGCGACCCCTTGCCATTCTGCATCCATTTTAGACTCCAGGCCTGAAAGGAGACTGTGTTCGGCAGGGTTGACTAGAGAAACAAATCCCGTGGCACTCAGCTATATGTAAGAAAGAGCTTTATATCAAGAAGTAGGTAGATATCAAGAAAACATCCCAGCCCAGTTCAACTCACATCCCCAGCCCGATACTAGTCCCTAAGTCCCGCGTCAGACTCACCCAGCCATATGCAATGATGCTGAATGCAGGACTGCCCGAAGCCGGGAAGTGCAGCCCCATGGGTCCAAGGTCAGTGGAGACAGACGTGGCAGGGCTCTGGCATCTCTCAGGGTGACCAGCAAGTAAGAAGGGAAGGCCAGAGGGTGAGGGTGGGAGGAGGTCTTAGGGTCCTCTTCATAAGAAGGCTACACCCCCAAGGGGATAGCTTCAGGCTGTGACCTGATGGACAGGTTGGCCTCCACCCCTCCACTTTTCTACATCTTCAACTTGACTTGGAATTATCTAACCGCCACAGAGACTTGCCTCCCTGGGAGCCCCAGGAATTCCAGCTCATCCTGGAAGGTCTTCTTTGCGATCTCTCATACCTCTTCCAACCCTGTTTGATTGAGGAATCTGGAATACATTTCTTACTTTCCCCAGGTTCTCTTCACCCCTGCCAGGGTCTTTCCTTCTGGGAGAACATCAATCCTATGCCTGAATGCCCCGGGAGGCATGGAGATGAGCAGGTGTCGGGAAGGCGACGTGTTGTTCTCGTGACTATTAAAGAACAGGAGCTTTGAAGACTCAGGGAGTCAACCTCTTGTTGCCACTCGATTTCATCCTCTCGTGAAATGAGACTGCAC
The DNA here is from genome assembly GCF_000313985.2 of Echinops telfairi. Classification (NCBI taxonomy): domain Eukaryota; kingdom Metazoa; phylum Chordata; class Mammalia; order Afrosoricida; family Tenrecidae; genus Echinops; species Echinops telfairi. The sequence continues at coordinate 4,178 of NW_022104954.1, read as the reverse complement.
AGAGTCGAAGATGCATGGGATACTGCTTTGGCATGCAAGAGTCACATTGCCACCTGCCACCACTGTCCTTCCTGACACCTGTAGTCTTGCTTCCCTAAATCGTTCCCTCACCCTGGCAGGGAGCATCACAAGACTCTCCATAGGCACCGTCCTCAAGGTCACCCAGGCAGTAACAAGGATGTTCTACAAGGCCACCTTCTCCCTTCCCTCACGACACCTCCATTTGCAGGGGTCTAGATGAGGGTCCCATACGCTAGGTCCCCCTGGTCAGATTCCACATACTACAGACATCCATCCCACCAGCCTTAGCAACACCATCTGCTTTAAAGACCGCCATGCACCACCTTCCGTGTGACCTGGGACTCCATCACCTGGGGAGAATGCTTTGGGAAGGAGGGGTGCTGGAAACAAGGGGCAGTTCTCATTGGTTCAACAGTTTAAAACACTGACTCCCCCACACAGCTGCCAAACCCTCCCTGTGAGTTTCTGAGACTGACTCATCAGGGAAGTAGACAGCCTGGTTTCAAACAGCCAACCTCGAGGTTCAGTGGCCCAAAGCGTCACACCCCTCTGCCTTCAAGTTGCTCCTGATGGATGGCACCCTCGTGCACTGCAGAGGAGGCCTGCGCTCCCAAGGGTTTTCAAGGTTGGTGGCAGACCAACAGGACTTTCTGCCCAGGTGAGCTTGAACCATTCACCTGTCCATTAGCTGTCAAGGGCTAAGCTGTTGGTATCACCTGGAACCTCCTAGGCAAAGTGGAGGGCCTGCAGGAGGGAAGGTGACTGAACAGCCTTCCAGCAATCATGAAGACGTGGGTGCAGGACCAGGCAGGGTTTCATTCTCCTGTCCCCAAGGGGCTGTGAGCCGGAGCCAGTTCTGTAGCAAGTCAACAACAATCACAACGGGCCCACGAGTCCACAGAGGACCTGCCGGGCAAACCAGGAAAAGCCAGCTCGTGTCTCTCCTGTCTGGCTGCCACCCAGAAGTCACGTCTCAGACTTGTGTTTCTGGCTTAGGACAAAACTCGGGAGGGTCCCATGCAGATGTCATCTGGCTAATACTCCATCTCCCTGTGGGGTTGTCCTGAACCAACCATTGCTCAGGCACAGGCAAAGAAAACACCCCCACCTACCCAACCTTTCCTGGTGCGAATCCTGA
>NW_022104954.1:0-1793 GCF_000313985.2 Echinops telfairi | reverse complement strand
CCTTAACTCTGGCACCGGAGAGTAGAGGACCTGGCCAGTGATTCAGGTGCTGAGCTGCTGACCGAAAGATTGGAGGCTTGAGTCCCCCCAGAGTCAGAAAGGCCTGCAGAGGTCCTGCAAAGTCAGCCATTTGAAACAACGCAGCGCAGTTGAACCTGGACACCCATGGGGTCGCCTTGAGGTGACATGATCCCAAAGGCAACCAGGTACAGTCAACCCTGCCGAACACAGTCTCCTTTCAGTATGGTTGATGCGACCCCTTGCCATTCTGCATCCATTTTAGACTCCAGGCCTGAAAGGAGACTGTGTTCGGCAGGGTTGACTAGAGAAACAAATCCCGTGGCACTCAGCTATATGTAAGAAAGAGCTTTATATCAAGAAGTAGGTAGATATCAAGAAAACATCCCAGCCCAGTTCAACTCACATCCCCAGCCCGATACTAGTCCCTAAGTCCCGCGTCAGACTCACCCAGCCATATGCAATGATGCTGAATGCAGGACTGCCCGAAGCCGGGAAGTGTAGCCCCATGGGTCCAAGGTCAATGGAGACGTGGCAGGGCTCTGGCATCTCTCAGGGTGACCAGCAAGTAAGAAGGGAAGGCCAGGGGGTGAGGGTGGGAGGCGGTCTTAGGGTCCTCTTCATAAGAAGGCTACACCCCCAAGGGGATAGCTTCAGGCTGTGACCTGATGGACAGGTTGGCCTCCACCCCTCCACTTTTCTACATCTTCAACTTGACTTGGAATTATCTAACCGCCACAGAGACTTGCCTCCCTGGGAGCCCCAGGAATTCCAGCTCATCCTGGAAGGTCTTCTTTGCGATCTCTCATACCTCTTCCAACCCTGTTTGATTGAGGAATCTGGAATACATTTCTTACTTTCCCCAGGTTCTCTTCACCCCTGCCAGGGTCTTTCCTTCTGGGAGAACATCAATCCTATGCCTGAATGCCCCGGGAGGCATGGAGATGAGCAGGTGTCTGGAAGTCCATTCAACTTAGGGTGACCCAGATGCATGCCAGGGGAGAGCTGTGTCCCAGAGAGCTTTCGATGTCTTGGTCTTTCAGAGTAGATTTCCATGCCACCCTTTGGACACGCCTCTGGGTTGACTTGAACCATCAACTTTTCAGTTAGCAGTTGAGGCCTGGGCTGTTTGCACCACTCCGAGATGTATGGAGATTAGGCGCCCAGTAACCACTGATGAGTCACACCCATCAATGCCGGACCAGTGACCTATACGGAAGAAGTAGAACTGCCCGCTAGGGGGCTTCCAAGGGTGAAATTGTTATGGAAGCAGACTGCTTCAAATTTCTCCCATGGAGCCAGTAGTGGATTCAAACTTCTGACCCTTTGGTTAACCACTTAGCGATTACCCCCTGTGCCCCCAATCCTCAAATCACCCTAAACCAGCCATGTGACCGAGGTCGAACTACTGCGTTCAGTATACTTACCTCCTTGTGCTTGTCAATCTCCCAAGCTGAGTGAGAACCCACCTCCTTCAAATCCAACCCCAAAAATTATGTGCCCTGGATTTGTCGGCTTCATGCCAAGGTCTTCCCAGAATGAAGGAGCAGATGCTCCCAGGCAGGAGTTACGGCCAATGTGATCTTGGAGAAGACCTTATCTTTCATGTGCATGTTCCCAGGACTCAGAAAGCCCTGGGAGGCGGCATTCTACCACCTGATTTGCAAGCAGGGATACAACGTGATACATGAGGTGTTAGAATTCACACACACTCAGTGGTGAATCCTTGGTAGTGAGCTATGAGGGATTAAGAATGCTTACTAGTTAAAGACATA
>NW_022104953.1:2963-5271 GCF_000313985.2 Echinops telfairi | reverse complement strand
ATCAAAGACTGAAGCCTTCAATATCTATTACGACTCAATGACCCAAATCCTCACAACTGGACCAATAGGTAACATCATGATAAACGGAGAGAAAGTTGACGTTGTCAAGGATTGTGTCTTACTTGGATCCACAATCAATGCTCATGGATGCAGCAGTCAAGAGATCAAAAGATGTATTGCATTAAGTAAATCTGCTGCACAAGACCTCTTTAGAATTTTGAAAAGCAAGGTTTCTACTTCGAGGACTTAGGTGTCCCTGATCCAAGTCATGGTATTTTCCATTGCCTCCTATGCATGTGAAAGTTGGACACTGAATCAGGAAGACCAAAGAAGAATTGACACATTTGGATGGTGGAGCTGGCGAAGAACACTGAAAGCACCATGGACTGCTAAAAGAACATGTCCATCTGTCCAGAGGAAGTGAGGCCAGAGTGCTCCCTAAGAGACAAGAATTGCAAGACTGTCTTAAGTACTTTGGACATGTTGTCAGGAGCGACTAGTCCCTGAAGAAGGACATCTTGTTTGGTAAAATAGAGGGGTAGTGAATGAGAGGAAGGCTCTCCAGGAGATGGATTAACACAGTGGCTGCGACAATAAGCTCAGTCGTAGGAAAAATCGTGAAGATGGTGCAGGACAGGGAAGTGTTTTATTCTGGTGTGCATAAGGTCGTATAAGGAACCAACTCGATGGCACTTAACAACAACAACAACAACAACACACAGTTGTAAAAGTGGGAAAGTCCAGTCCAGTTCAAGTCTGAGGGTCAAATATAAGGTGAAGGCTCCTCCTACCTCCTGAAGCTACAGGGACTGATGAACAGGAAACAGGAAGACCACAGGCTGGTGGCTCCTGAGCTGCATCAACAAATTAATCTTAGGCCAGCAGTCTGATAATGGCTCCGGGATTGTCACACAGTATAACTAGAGGCCAATGAGCCGGATGCAGGACCCAATTCCATCAGTGGAAGTCTGCTAGCTTCCACTATATGAAACCTCCATTAATCATATCATAGCTGTAACTAGACTGTTGCCTTTAGATGCCATCCAGGGGGTTCTGACTCTTAATAACCCTGTAAACGACAAAGAAACATTGCCTAGTCCTACGTGATCCTCACTACTGTTCTTATAGTTAAGACCGTTGTTGTAGCCACAGCTTCAATGTCTCTTGATGGCTGCTTTCCTCTTTTTCACTGCCCTACACATTACCAAGAGTGATGGCCTTCTTCATGGTCTGGTCTCTTCTGACAACATATCCAAAATTTGTGAAATGAAGTCTTGCCATCCTTGCCTCCAAAGAGCATTCTGGTTGAAATTCTTCCAAGACAGACCAATTTATTCTTTCAGCAGCCATGGTACTTTCAATATTCTTTTGTCAACACCAGAGGCCAAATGCAGCTGCCTATCAATGTACTTACTGCTTCAACAGTTTGGGGATGATATTCAACAATTTTTTTCTTGTGTATGTGATATTGTTCTTTAATTTGAGCATTCTATTGTGTCACTTCTTTGGAATAGGTATGTGTTTCTGGGTTGATTAGAGAAACAAATCCATGACATTGATCTATATGCAAGAAAGAGCTCTATATCAAGCAATAATCCCATATTAAGAAGGCATTTTGCTTAGTTCAGTCCAACTCACGTCCATAATATGATGCTAGTCCATAAGGTCCTCTTCATACCCCATAGCTTGTGCAGTGACACAGACTGCGGGAAGAACACAGGCCGTGAACCACAGAGTCACGTGGTTGGCGAAAACATGGCAGGGCACAGGCAGCTCTCATTAGTGGCAGAAACCAGCAAGCAGGAAGGTGAGAGGGCAGAGAGAGGTTCCCAAGGTCCTACTTCTAAGAAGAACCCCCACCACCCATGGAAGCATCATCAGGCTGTGATCTGATGGACAGGTTGGATTCCACCTCTACTTTCCTACATCTTCCAGTTGACATAAAATCATCTTAGATGATTTGCACCACAGGGTACAAATATGGATCTCTCCCAGTCAGCTGGCCAACTAATTGTATTCCAAATTTGCTGGTGTAGGTGAGAGTGATTGCTCCAGTGCCTCACTGGCTTGTTGAAACATGTCAATTGGTATTGCATCGATTTCCACAGGCTTGTGTTTTTGGCTAACACTCTTCCCTTCAGTGCCATTGGCTCTTGCTCATACACTACCTGTTGAAATGGTCAACTAATTCTTTTTGGTACAGTGACTGTATATTCTTTCTATCTTTTCTCAATATTTCCTGCATCATTCAATATTTTGCCCATAGAATCTTTCAGTAATGCAACTCAAGGCTAGAATTTTTTCTTGG
>NW_022104953.1:0-1363 GCF_000313985.2 Echinops telfairi | reverse complement strand
GTAAATGACTTCATTAGCCTGCTTGTGGCTACCCAGGTACAAGCAACAGCCCTGAAAGAGTAATTCTGAGGTTCTACAGCAAGTAGCGTTATTTAAGAACTTTCTTGGGGCCCTGTGGCACTATTGAATATCAACCTCCCATTCCAGGTTGGGAGTGAGGGCAGGCTAGAGTTACCAAGGAGTGAGTGTCTACATTTTTTGTGCCTGGCCTGCCACCCCAGTGAGCTGCTAAGGTAAACAACATCTAAATGGAATATGTGGGACTGCACACATATTATGGGGCATTTGAGTAGACTCTTGATTTTTGGATACGCTGGATTTCTTGACTTCACTACAATTTCCCTGTCATATGTTTTAGATTTTCAAACCAATGAACCAGGAATCCAGGAGCTTCTAGTATTAGAGAACCAACTTTGAACAACGCCAAAGATCCAGGTCTTAGAAAATGGAATGATCTTTGTAACTCGGGTCACGCTTATGACTTTAGAAGGCAGAAGTCTTATGGGGGAACCTGTGTGTGAAAAGTTAATTGGGTCCACCTGCTGCCCTCCTCTGTCTGGATTTGAGACAATCTTGGGAGCAGTTTTGTTCCCTACTGCTCTACAACAAGATTTTTACCTAGTTTTAGAAAACCTACTTGGCTGTTATGTTCACGTTCTCACACCCTTCTTTCCTCCCTGAAACCAACCCATGCCAGCACAGCATAACGGGCCCCTGATAAAAACCTGAAATCCAGTTGTTGTTGGGTCAATTTCATCTCGGAGCGGAACTGCCCCAGAGGGTTTCCAAGAGCGCAGTTAGTGGGTTCGAACCCTTAACCACTTTACCACCAGGGTACCTTGGGTCTCATTGAGGCTTGACATTCTTTAGAGTTGGCTTAATCCGATCAGAAAATGAATGCAAAGGTGTGGAGTGCAGGCCAAAGGAAATATAGTGGATTTAGTGTTTTTCCACAGTTAACAAAGCAAGCCATTAGCTTAAACAACTCTCAAAGAAAACGCAGGCTGCACATCATCCAGATGCTTCTACAAGTCCTTGTTTGAATGAAACCTATCATATAAGGCACCTACGCTCACCTTCCCTTTTCCTTACATGACGCAATTGATCAATTTCTGGAACCCTATACTCAGATCATCTAGAACTTACACTACTCTATACCTTGTGTTATCGATGTCAGTTCTTCCCATCTCTTCCTGGGAATTGTCAGGTCATTTATGGGATTTGTTGTCTGGGAATGAGGAAGGCATCCTGTTTTATATGAAATCCCAAAGGATCAAGCACCTGATACCCATTGCTTTTGAGTTTATCCCATCTCATTGCAACCCTTTAGGACACAGTAAAATTGCCACCTTAGGGGTTTTAA
>NW_022104952.1:0-5267 GCF_000313985.2 Echinops telfairi | reverse complement strand
ATCCAGGGCAGATAAATCCCTCAGGACCAATAATGAGAGTAAACATACCAGGAGGGTAAGGGAAAGGTGTGGGGAGGAAGGGGGAACCAATCACAATGATCTACATATAACCCCCTCCCTGGGGGATGGACAACAGAAAAGTAGGTGAAGTGAGACACTGGTCAGTGTAAGACATGAAAAAATAATAATAATTTATAAATTATCAAGGGTTCATAAGGGAGGGTGGGAAATGAAGAGCTTATACCAAGGGCTCAAGTAGAAAGAAAATGTTTTGAAAATGATGATGGCAGCATATGTACAAATATGCTTGACACAACGGATGTATATATAGATTGTGATAAGAGTTGTATGAGCCCCCAATAAAGTGATTAAAAAAATAAAAATCTTGGCAACATATACCCCACTAGTTAATGATTTCACCTTTCTTAATGTTTTGTTACACTGATATTAAGAAATGATGACACAGTACTGAAGACACAATGGCATCTCATATTTCTATACTCCAAGCACATTTATGGAGAATAAGTCATAGCCTTTCTTGTAGAAACTATGGGAGAAACCAAGCTTAAAGTGGCTGCAGTCCCTACTATCAAAAGATTGCTCTTACAATGTTCTACAGCCTGCTTTGGGGAGTAGCAACTATGATCTTAAAAGTTTGTGACCAGTGATCTAAGATGTAAATACGGGTCTCTCCTTGTGTGGAGGAAAGCATGATGAAAACTGAAGGCACATGGAAACAATTAGCTCAATCAACTAATGGACCACGTGAACATGAGTCGCCGCAACTCTGACACCAGAAGAACTAAATGGTGCTCAAAGTGACATTTTTGCTTTAAACAGGTCTTGGGCAGCAGACTGGCCCACTGCAATACATCATTTGATTTCCTGACTGCTGCTTCCACGAGCATTGGTAGTGGAGCCAAGTCATGCTATCTTATTGGTCCAATCGTGAGGGCTTTGCTTGGTTGAGTTAAAATCCATACTGAAGGCTGCAGTCTTTCATCTTCCTCAGTGAGTAGCACATGTACTCGAGTACGCCAACACATTTTCCGTGCGGCTTTGGTGGTAAAATTGGGTGCCTTAGTGGATCTTTAGGGTGGCTTATCCTTGAGTGTATACAGTATTTCAAGTCTCTGAGCCTTCAGTAAGCAGGCTGTGTCATCTGCATATGACAGTTCGTTAAATAGCCATCTTCCAATCCTGAATTCCCTCTCTTCTTCATATAGTCCAGTTTCTCTTGTTAATTTGCTTAGCATACAAACTGATTAAGTACAGTGAAAGATACAACTCTGATGCATATCACCTTTCTTGGTTTAAATTTCCCCCGTGTCCCATTCAAACAACTTCCTCTTTGTCTATGCAAAGGTTTCACAGGAACGCAATTATGTTCTAGAAGTTCCATTCTTCAAAGCGTTATTTACAGTTTGTTAAGACTCAGTCAAATGTCTTTCAGTCAATAAAACACAAGTAAACAGCTTTCTGGTATTCTCTGCTTTCAGTCAAGATTCATCTGACTTGAGCCATGATATTCGTATTCTACAGCATCTTCTGTATCCAGCTTGAATTTCTAGTAGTTCCCTACTAGTACCCTGATTTCTAAATTATCTTCAGCAAAATTTTATTTGCATCTGATATAAATAATATTGTTGGATAAGTTCCATATTCTGTTAGGTCATTTTTCTCTGGAATGGGTGCAAAGAAGGCCTGCTTCCAGTCAGCTGGCCAGGTAGCTGTTTTCCAAATGTCTTCGTATAAGGAGAGTGAATGTGAGTGCATAAGCAAATGTGGTGAAGAAAGCTGATGGTGCCCAGCTATCAAAAGATATAGTGTCTGGGGTCGAAGGTAAACAAGTGGCCATCTAGCTCAGGAGCAGCAAAGCCCACATGGAAGAAGCACACCAGTCTGTGTGATCATGAGGTGTCGAAGGGATCAGGTATGAGGCATCATCAGAACAAAAAAATCTTACCATAGTGAAGGAGGCAGGGAGTACAGAGTGGAGACCCAAAGCCTGTCTGTAGGCAATTGGACACCCCCTTATGGAAGGGTCTTAGGGAGGAGACGAGCCAGTCAGGGTGCGATGTAGCAACGATGAAACATACAACTTTCCTCTAGTTCCTAAATGCTTCCTCCCCACCAACTACCATGATCCCAATTCTACCTTACAAATCTGGCTAGAGCAGAGGATGTACACTGGTACAGATAGGAACTGGAAACAGGGAATCCAGGGCGGATGATCCCTTCAGGACCAGTGGTGTGAGTGGCGATACTGGGAGCGTAGAGGAAGAGTGGGTTGGAAAGGGAGAACCGATTACATGGATCTACATGTGACCTCCTCCCTGTGGGACAACAGAAAAGTGGGTGAAGGGAGACATCGGACAGGGCAAGATATGACAAAATTAAATTATCAAGGGTTCATTAGGGAGGGGGGAGCGGGGAAGGCGGGGAACAAAAGAGGACCTGATGCCAGGGGCTTAAGTAGAGAGCAAATGTTTTGAGAATGATGAGGGCAATGAATGTACAAATATGCTTTACACAACTGATGTATGTATGGATTGTGATGAGTTGTATGGATCCCCTAATAAAATGATAAAAAAAAAAGAGGACTGAAAAATAGAGCCTTCTTTTTTGAATAAAGTCTCATGGAGGGGCTATCAAATCCCACATTCTCTCCAACAAAAACAGAACCAGGCAGTATTCACAAGTAGCAAAACTGACTGAATAATGCCCCCTCAATCCCTTTGGGCCTCTCAGAGAGGTGCTTCAAACCAAGGGGAAAATCGTAAAAGGCAGTAAGTTGGAAGGAGTGAGCAGAAAGAATATTACAATACAGGAACAGGTAACAGACATTGAAAACATAAAGCTTAGCATTAAAACTACATGTTTTTTTCTCCCTAAATCTCAGATTAGGAAACATGACGATACATGACATGAGTCAAGGTAACAACTGTGGTGTGGGAAAGTTCCAATTCCCAGGGGTGTTCAACACTCGACAGAAACTGCCCTTCCTCAGAGTGCTCTGCTCCCCATTGTCCTGGAGAGGGCGCTGTGCTTACGAACAGGAAGAGCAGAAGTGCAATGAGAGCTGCCCCGCGCCATTACACCACCTCTACTCTGGAAAACACGGCAAGTAACCGGCGGCTCGTAAATGCCTAGCCCTTATTTCTTCAAAACCAGCTAGATTATAGGGAGGGGGGGGGGGGGAGGCAAAATTTATATTTTCCTAAACACACGCACATAAATGATAACTCTAACTTAACACCGTGAAGTTAGGGAAAGATTACTTTTTAATCAGCTGTGAATTCCTACTTTCCATCTCTTCCATTGCTCCCAACACCGCCAGGGCTTGCTGGCTGGTCAGCTCCTCGGACATCAATAAGACGGTTGAAGTAAGTCTAAAAGCAAAGAAAAATACTTATTTACTGAAGACCTGATGATTGATTCACTTGTTAAAAAATAACTTGTTTGGGCAGAAAATAATAATGTAAATAAAAACTAAATCCTGTATGCGATTTCAATTTTCTCATATTGAGATATTTCACAAATAAGATATAAAATTGCTTTCTTCACAGGAATTAAGGGCTCAATGTAACGTAAGATGAAAACGTTTGTTTCCTTTTCTCAGATAAAACGTTTTCATAAAGGACTTAACGCAAAGTTCCAGTATTTATAAAATAGTTATATAACGAAATTATTCAATACTAAAGAACTAAAGAGCAAAGGATTAATATTCTAAAGAATATTCTAAGTTTGAAGATGAAATAAGCACTGAGCTGTAATCCAATGTGCTTATTTTCCCTGCCTACCAGAAATTTGTACAATGAACACAATACATGGGAAATGTAAATAAACAGCCCATTCTGAAACCATCCAAAGTGGTTCAATAATAAAAGGAGTAAACTGGGTCCTTTCAGATAACTGAGGAAACGGGATCAAAACATGAGATCTGAGGCTAGCAGGATAAAATTCTTGTTTCTACTCCTCCCGGATGGCACCACACAAACCTAGCCACCCAGTGTGTTCTTCATCGAAGGCTTCAAACCCAGCTTTGCCCAGGGCTTTTACAGCCCTTGGTCCTCCAATCCGCTCTACCTTCGCTGCCCACAGAGACCCTGGAGAGTTTCCGAGAGCGTCAATCTCGGTGGAAGTAGAGGCAGGTGGCTTCGAACTGCTGACCTGCAGGGAGAAGCCTAATCCACTATGCCCAGGGCTCCTTTTCCGGAGCATACCAATTGCCACGAGCCCAATCCAGCTCCCAGCGACCCCACATAAGTCAGAGGGAAACTGCGGTCCAACGGGTTTTCAAAGGCTGGGATCTCTCAGAAACTGCGGGCTAGGGCTTTCCTGCGTGAACGGGAATCACGCCTGCTTGCCTGCTTACCTGCTCGCACCACCTAGGGACTCCATTAGAATATAACAATTGATTTAAGAGCTGACATGCAAATTAAATCAGAAAGAATCAGGGAGGCGCGCTTAAGAGTTCTGCTCCTTTACACAGTTTGGTGGGGTGATTTTGTGTTTTCTTAAACTTCAAGGAGAACCAACCATAGAGCCATAGAGCCCTAATAAAAAAGTATGTTTAGGCGAACTTACTGTTCTCTTTCTTCAGGTCCTGCCCAGGGTCCCAGCACAACAAATAATTTTACAAAGCTGGCCTGGTCATCACACAGAGGAATCATTTCCGTCAGCTTCTTTTTAGCCATCTGCATAAATTCAAGACTATGAAACTGTAGAGACTGGTACAGCTCATTTATTTTACTGATAGAATCCAAATCAAGGTCGTGCACGTTGCTTAAAAACACTTTATTACACTTTTCTAAGAGCGGCTGATGGTTATATTTAACATTCCGAAGAAACTGTAGTATTCTCCTTGCAATGTTGACCTGGGAAGAATCTAGGGTGTCTATCAGGAGCTCTGTTTTGTTTATTAATCTTTCTTGAAAATGCCGTGAGATTAAAGAAGATGTGCTGACCATCACAACAGACAAGGCCCTAAGAAAAAGAAACATACATTTTCACATTACTGTGGAGTCATCACCAAAAGGGAAATTAAATGATCATCTATAGAGAGGAATTAGCAAAAATAGAACAGGTTCTATAACAGGAAGTTTTTCTAAAAAATACAAGTGGGACCTGAAATTAAATGATGTACAAATTTAGACATTTTAGCCAGAAAGCACTGATATGCAATTTTTTTAAAAAAATCATTTTCTTGTGGGCTCATACAACTCTTATCGCAATCCATACATCCATCCATTGTGTCAAGCATA
>NW_022104951.1:3222-5280 GCF_000313985.2 Echinops telfairi | reverse complement strand
GGGAAAAATCTGCCAAGTTAATGACAACCATGAAAAGGCAGGAGTGGCAACATTATTCATTGATAAAATAGACTTCAAGGTAACTAAGATAATGAGAGACAAGTATAGAGAGTACAGAATGATCAAAGGAACAATGCACTAGGAGCATATAATCTTAATAAGCATTAGGTTAGGTGCTATTGAATATGTTCTGACCTATAAGTTAAGGTGTGTCAATGAAACCCTTGCCCATTTCAATCTTTTCTCCATTTATCAGGATGTAACCTATTGGTCCAGTTGTGAGGAGTTTGGTCTTATTTACATTGAGTCATAATACATACTGAAGGCTTATTAATAAACCTTCCTACATTCCAATGTAGTATTTTTCTTCATGTAATCCAGTTTCTCTGCTTATTTTCTCAGCATACAGATTGAATAAATATGGTAAGTTAATAAATGTACACAGCCAATGAAAGACCATTAAAAGATATCAATCAATTTCTCGCAGAGTTGAAAACAGAAACAAACAGCTCAAAAATGATAGTAAAACAATAGTATAGTCTAACACCACTCTCACGGAGAGAAAAACTCTTTCAGAAAAGAAACTAAATAAAGAAACTGACATACTAAACAACATGATTAACAAGTTCAACCTCTTAGATATAGACAGAGCACCCCCCTCCGCACTGTTCATTCTTTACCAGCACACAGACTACACACTCTACTTTAGATCACATGTTAAGCCACAAGGCAAGCCTCAACAAATAAAAACACATTGGTACCCTACAATCAATTTTCTAAGCTTGCAATGCTGTAAAACTGGAAATCAACACTAGAAAGAGCAGGAACATAAAGACAAATACATGGAGACTGAACAACATCTGAGAAATGGCTGGGAAATAGATCAAATAAGGGATGAAATGAAGACATTTTGTGGGAAAATTGAGAACAGTAATACATCACACCAAAACTGTTGAAAACCAGCAGCAGCCTTAAAAGGAGGGTCATTTATATCAATCAATACACACATGAAAAAAACACCAAGGAGAAATCCAAAATCAACATGGCAACACAATACTCCCAGCACCCAGAACACAGGCAACAACATAAACATTCCAACAATAGAAGAACAGAAAGCATACAGTTTAGAGTGGAAATAAAAGAAATAGAAAACAGAAAGAATGGAGAAAATCGACAAGACAAGATTGGTTTTACGTACGGATTAGTAAAACTGCCAAATGGCTGCCAACCTTAACAAACAAAAGAGAAAGGGGATGCAATTATTTAGAATTAGAGCTAAAAAGGGCAACATCACAACAGATCCAAACAAAATAATAATAATAATAGCACACAAATATAAAAGACTGCACTCAAACAAATTTGATAATCTAGAAGAAACTAGCAGATACCTGGAAATAGTCCATCTACCCAGTTTCCTGCAGACAGATGTAGGACGCCTGAATAGATGCCTAGAAAAGAAGAAATAGAGAAGACGACCAAGAAACCTCCAACCAAGAAAAGCCCAGGACCAGATGGAAATTCTACCAATTATTCAGAGAAAAAATGTAACCAATTCTACACAGACTATTCCAGAATATAGAAAGGGTCGACAACATCCCAAACTCTTTCTATGAAGCAAGTAGAACCCTAACACTGACATCAGGCAAAGACCCTACAAAGACTGAAAACTAGAGACAAATATCACTCATGAACGAAAATGTATGAAAAAAACTCTCAACAAAAATTCTGACCAGTAGAATTAAACACATATCAAAAATGTAATTCATCATTACCAAGTTGGATACTTACCATGGATGCAAGGATAGTACATTTGATAAACCATAAATGTAATTCCTTACATAAACAAGAATACAGAATATGCACCTCAAGATCATATCAATAGATGCAGAAAAAGCATTTGAAAACATACAACACCCATTTCTCATAAGAACACTAAATAAAATAGGAATAGAAGGGAAATCCCTCACCATAAAAATATAAAGGCCATTTATGAAAGTCCAACGACCAATATCATGCTAAATGGTAAAAAAACTTTTAAAACTCTCCCTTAAAAATAAG
>NW_022104951.1:0-1325 GCF_000313985.2 Echinops telfairi | reverse complement strand
GGACAAACGTAAGGACTCTATTGCAGGGCAGACATGGACTACCAAATATAAAGGAAGTGCACACAGTGAAAGACAGATGACTTCGGCCTATTAAAAATAAAACACATGCACATCAAAAGACTTCATCATAAAGATAAAACATGAGTTTGCTGACTGGGGAAAATCTTTAGCAATGATAAAATGGACAGTGGATTAATCACTAAAATGTCTAGAATTCTGCAACACTTAAAAGGAAAAAAACAAATAATCCAATTTTAAAAGTGATCAAAGGACATGAATAGACTATTCACAAAGAATGACAGTCAAATGGATAACAAAGACATGAGGAAAATGGTACGGAGCCATGCAGTGGATGCAAATCCAAACAACTGAGATATATAACTTTCCTTCCAGAATGACAGCCCAATTAAAAAAAATGAAAACCAGAGGGAAATAATGCTGGAAGGGTGCTGAGACTTTGGATCTCTTATACACTGCTGGTGGGCTTGTGACTATGTAAAACCAGTGTGGAAAGCAATATTGTGCTAAAACAACAGAGAATAGAACTGTCATACAACCCAGCAATACATTTGCTGGGTCTATGCCTCAAAGAAATGCAACAGAACATGAGCAGACATATGGCCTTCCATGTTCATTTAAGTACAGTTCACAATATCAAGAAACTAAATCCAGGATCATTAGATATATGAATACAATAACTGGATAGGGGCATGGTAGGGGATGATGGGGGTTAATGAGGATCTGGCAAGCAGGAGAAAGAATAAAATGTTCTGAAATTTATTGTGGTGATTGCACAAATCTTCTTAATATGACGGAAGGATCAGAGTGCATGATGTGTGAAGTACACACCAATATAACTATTTTTTTAAATATAGGAAACTACAATATATTAATAAGAAAAGTACAAATACTTTAATCAAGCAATGGGCCAAGACATGAATATACATTTAACTAAAGATGACATCCAGGCAGCCAATAATCATATGAAGAACAGCTGATGTTCATTAGTTATAAGAGAAATACAAATTAAAACAACAAGATACAACCTCACACCCATACTGTTCAGCAAATTAAAAGCAAAACAACAAAAAGGAAACACAAAATAATAAATGCTGGAGCAAATGTGGAGAAATTGGACTGCTCATACATTGCTGATGGGATTGTGGAATTGTGCAAACATTATCGAAATCAAAAGGGCACTTCCCTAAGCAAAAGCAAATACAAATACCTTGTGATGCTGCAATCTCTCTACTTGGTATATTCCCTAAAGAAATAAGTAACAAAACATGAATAACCGTATACACCCCTACGTTTATTGCAGCCAT
>NW_022104950.1:3604-5295 GCF_000313985.2 Echinops telfairi | reverse complement strand
TCTGAACTTTTAAATCCTGAAGCAGAGAAGTCCTCCTGATTTGGGGCTATACTTATATTTCCAATATTTTTATGCTGACTTCAAACATATAAATACACAAGCACTTGCTGATCATCTGGCAGAGAGCCAAAAGCCATCGTTTGGTGTGGAGTCCCTGCCCTGAATAAGTGTAGCCATACCTAATTGTCTGTGGCCTTCAGCATTGTTTATTTATGTATTCCCCAAACCACTCGATTGGGAGTGAATACAGGGATCATCGTCACTCCACAGGTCAATCACATCAAGCAGTGTTGTACAATTGCCACCACCATCCCCTTCAAAACATTCTCTTCCTTCCTGACCGCCTTGACATCAGTTCCCTTTCCCGCCCCCCTGCCCACCAGTGTACCCCCGAAACCCTTATTCTGCTTGCCGTCCCTACAGGTTCATCAGTCCTGGGTTCATGTACTGAAAGGGAAAAACATGTAACAAAAAGTCAGAGGGTGGGCCCCAATGACATAACACGTCTGAGATAAACCCCAATATGGACAAACACGAAGCACAACCATACAGACAAGGTTGGAACCAGATTGGGGCGGGGTGGGGGCGGGGCTGGAGGCGGGGGATCGAGGGACAAGGTTCAACTGTTCAAGCCAGGTGTGTCCTTTTGATCTCCCATTGTCGGCTCTCCAATGCCCTCGGCTCAGTCACGTGGCCTTCGGCTTTCGTGTCATCGAACTAGAGCCAGAAGCCGCCCCGGTAGACTCCATTGTGTGGCGCTGTGTTTTCCCGTTTCTCACGTGATACCGTCATGGTCAGAGCCAGTTTCTCAAGCCGACTGCCGATGACACCTCAAGCCACATGCCCGGCGCACCCCTCTGGCTAACTTGGGCAAGTTCTTCCCATCTTTGTGCTTCCGCTCCCTCAGTGCCCGCCACGTCAGAGGGAGCGTGTGAAGGCCAGAGCAGCTGTCTGTATGAAGGGTGTGCACGCAGTACACACTCACTATAGGGCTCACTTGTGTTGTCTCATAATTCAGCACCTTTGGGGGAAAAAAGATTTACCTGTACTGAGTCTTCCCAAAGCATTAGACTCATGTTCTTAGAAAAACTCTCTCTCTCTCTCTCTTTTCTTCCCACAATTGGTTTACAGCATATTGAATGAAAGATGCAAACACAGTAACCAAAAACATAAACATATTTTGGAACAATCACACTGACATCTAATCACCTGATGGAAGTAGAAATACATGGTGTGCAAGAGGATGGCTTAGCAACCAGGAGTATGCCGGGTGATGGGCCATCAGTTAGGAGCCCTGGTTACTTGTGGGGCTGCTAACTGCAAAGTCAGCAATTTGAAACCACCAGCCACTCCGTGGGAGAAAGACAGGGCTTTCTACTCCCATAAAGAGTTGCCGTCTTGGAAACCACAGGGGCAGTTCGACCCTGTCTTATAGGATCACTATTATTCAGCAGCGACGCCATGGCAGTGAGTTTGGTTGGCAGATGGCACACCATTAATTAGTGCCTCTTACAGTGGGAATGGCAAGTTTTTGCTAGCCTAACAAATTAGGAAAGATGTGTTGTGTTGGGGTTGTATTCTTTCCCCGTACTTATTCAATGTGTACGTTGAGCAAATCCTCCGAGAAGCTGGACTACCATATATACTCATGTATAAGCCGAGTTTTTTTTGGACATTTTAATGCAGTTTTT
>NW_022104950.1:0-994 GCF_000313985.2 Echinops telfairi | reverse complement strand
AAGAGGTGACGTAAGAGTTGACCATGTGTGGCCCCTGGTTGGTGCTCACTGAATACTTGTTGGCTGAATGACTAAGACTAAAGCAGTGAAGGTGTCTAATTAACTCTTCGGCTTTGTGGGACCAGCGTCGAGGGCTTCCTTTGGGTCGGGGTCCCAGTTGAAGAGGCTCTATGAGTCAGTCTGTCCCAGGCTTTGGCCCCAGCGATTCTAAGCTTTAAGAGCCGGATGAGGAGCTGGCCACAGGTGCAGAGCAGAGTGGGCCAGTCTCTGAGCCCACGGAGAGCGACAGGAGAGGAGAGCTGCTCCTGAGAGGTCTTCCTCCAAGTGCTCTTGCCATTACCACCTTCCTGCTCAAAAACAGCAACGATGGGTGTGTTTTGGGGCATTCCAGACACGACCCCAAAGGAAACCTTCCTGACCCTGGTCTCAAATCGGGCTCATCATTTGATGTCCATTTCACCTAAAGTGCATACCCGTGAGGGCAAGGATATTTTACTGCTGTCATCTCCCCGGTGTCTGGTGCATGGTCAGTACTGAATAAATATTTGCTTACTGGAGGTAAAAAACAACAACAACCAAACTGGAATGCTGGGTCGTGATAGAGCCTAGACCAAGGAAAAAATGCAACTGGAATTCTTATTCCCCTAGAAGTAGATTTTCCCTAAAGCTGAAGCTAATGAAATTTAAATGCAAGACCTGGAGAGTTTTTACATGAACCTGCACACACACACAAAGGACTTCAAAAAGTTCTTGGGAAAATTCCATTACTTTTTATGTCTTTTTTTGCACACTTTTTTTAAGCCCCTGTGTGAGGGGTGGGGTGGGGGCAGTTAATTTGAAAATGTAAACTACTGTGACCGACACTGATTAACAGAGCATGGCTCCCACTCTGACTTTGCCCGTCTCGTGCGGAGGAGCTGCGGCGTGCCTGTGGGTGTTTGGGGACTCTCGTGAAGGATACGTTAGGTTGGGAAGATAGTTTTGGTAGAATGGG
>NW_022104949.1:3185-5300 GCF_000313985.2 Echinops telfairi | reverse complement strand
GATTCTGACTTTGGATTTTTTCATCTCTGTGTTATCAGCAGTGGTCTTTCTGATTCGTCTTCTGCTTCCTGGCTTGTGAGCTATACATATCATGAAAAGATGTCAGTGTGTATGTATATATCTATATTTCTATATAGATATAGACATAGATATACATACACATATACATATATACGTGTATGTGCTTGTGTGTGTGTATATGAACCCTGGTAGTATAGCAGATCGGGCTGTGATCTGTAAGGCTTGAGGTTCAAAGCTATTAGCCCCTCCTTAGCAGAAAGATGGGGCTTTGTACTCCCATAAACAATTAGAGTCTTAGAAACCCACAGAGGGGTTGCTATGAGTTGGCATCAACTCGATGGTAGTGAGTTTGGGTTATAATATATGAGTGGGTACCCCAAAAATCCAGATTTATTTCTAAGCTATGTATTTAGTGTTTTTACAATACAACTTTATCATCTTCAAAGTACTCTCCATTACACTTAAAACATTTGTCATATCTGCAATTCCACTCTTGGAAATATTTTTAAAACTCAACTGTTTGGATGGTTGACAGCACCTGCCTCATTTTTTTCTTCACCTCTTCCACGTCATCAAATTTCTGTCCTTTCATGTTCCTCTGCATTCGAGGAAACAAAAAGAAGTCACACTAAGCGAAATCAGGTAAGTAAGGTGCATGGATGGGGCAAGAGAGGCATGCTGTGTCTGCCAACAAATGGTGCACTGAGCTGGCTGCATGAGTAGGTGCACTGTTGTGATGGCAAAACCAGTTCCCCATCTGCCACAAATCAGGCTTTTTTGATTTGTTGTTGCACATTGTTAGGCAATCTTTTCAGAACCTCTAAATAGAAAATTTGATTAACGAATTCCAAATGCACTATGAATAAACATTTCCATCCCTTTGGGAAGTTGATAGAGTGTAGAATGAGGTTCGTCATCAATCGACATTTCATCTTTTTTCAAATGAGAAAACCACACATACACGTCAGTTTTCCCTATAGCACTATTCTGGTCAGCTGTGTTCAACAATACACCCGTTTCTGCAGATTGTTTTTCCCGCACAGGAAACAAAATTTCACAGCTGCATTCTGTTCTCTTAAATTGGCCATTACACACAAAAAAAGAGGTTCAAGTGAAACTGCTTTTACAAAAATATTCACTGTCACCAGAGAGAGCCTTCTCAGGCAACACCACTGGGTGCATTAACTTAGAGCAAGTTGCTTAATACTGGCCTAGTGGGTGAACATGCATACTATGAAAACTCCACTCTGTCCAGCGCAATTCCACTTGGGGGAGAACACTCTTGTGTGTATATATTGGTTTGACTACTCTAAAGAAACCAGCCTAACACGGAATCATAATGAATATGTTGTGAAGAATGGCAAGTACAAAACAATTATGCCCAAGAAAACTGGTACATGTCTTACACTGTCCGACGTCTCCCTTCACCCACTTTTCTGTTGTCCATCTCCCAGGGAGGAGGTTTTCTGTGTAAGATATGACAAAATAATAATTTATAAATTATCAAGAGTTCCCGAGGGAGAGGGGAGCAGGGAGGGAGGGGAAAAATGAGGAGCTGATGCCAGGGACTTACGTGGAGAGCAAATGTTTTGAGAATGATGAGGGTAATGATTGTACGAATGTGCTTTATAGTATGTATGGATTTTGGTAAGAGTTGTATGAGCCCCCAATAAAATGATCAAAGAAAGAAAACTGGTACATGGACCAATAGGCAATCATTCAAACAACAGGGAAAACTATATGGTTTAAAATTGGGAAATTTGTGCCGGAGGGTTGTATCCCTTCGCTATACTTATCCAGTCTGTATGCTGAGCAAATACTCTGAGGAGATGGACTATATGAAGAAAATCAAATCACAAGGATTGACTGAAACCTCAGTAAGAAGCTGCAACATGCAGGTGACACACTTTATCTGATGAAAGGAAGGACTTGAAACATTTGTTAATGAGCACCAAAGACTCAAGCTTTCTGTATGGATTACAAATCAATGTAAAAAAAAAAAAGACATTCTCAAAACTGCACCAATATAAAACATTCTGATAAATGAAAAAAAGTATGAATGTTCATAGAAACAGCATTCAAAATATCAAATGA
>NW_022104949.1:0-1489 GCF_000313985.2 Echinops telfairi | reverse complement strand
AAAATGAGGCAGATAAACTAGAGCATAAAAACTTAACTAGCAAAATATAAGTAAAATATTATTAAGATATGCTAAATGGAACTGATGTTACTGAAGAGTTTGTGTGGAAATTGTCAATAAACTTATATCAAAAACACAAATAATTTAAACATCTATTTAATGTATTCCTTCAAAACGAGTCGTGTTTCACTCAAGATTAATTATTTCTCAGTACCTCAAACATTTTATGCCTAATAAGTGCATATCATATATGTGCACAGCTCAATGAATTATCCCAATATGCACACACCAGTAGGCCTAAAGCCCATCTTTAGAAATGGAGCATTGCCAACACCCAGAGGCCTCTTCGGCTGGCTTTCACAACAAACTCCAAGAGTAATTATCAGCCTGAATTTCTAAAGAAAATATTGTTTTGCCTTATTTATACTTTACATAAATACTTACATAAATCTACTAGTTCTATAAGTAATTCTTTTGTGACTGGTTATTGTCATACAGCAATATGTTTGAGAGATATATGCACATAAACAGTACTTTCTAAATCTACTTTTACATTATTTTGAAAACATATTAAAAGCTTGTTAAGAGCAAAGATCAATCCTGTTACTTGGATACGCTTGAATATGCAGTGTTCACTATAACTTAACAGGTGCTCAGTAAATACATTATGAATAAATATTTTGGCTCTTTGTTTCTCAATACAGTAATTCTAGAATGCTCCTTAGAGGCATGGATGACCAGACTTTGTCTCAAGTACTTTGGACATGTCAGGAGAGACCAGTTTCTTGAAAAGGACATTATGCTTGGTAAAGGAGAGGAGCAACAGTAAAGAGTAACAACAAGATAAAATGACACAGTGGCTGCAACAATGAGCTCAAACATCAGACGAGCTGTGAGGATTCAGGATGGCGGGTGATGTGGGGGTGGGAGGTTGCTCTCCTATACATGGAATAGCTGGGAGCAGGAGCCATCTCAAAGGCACCTAACAACATCATTAGGGAAACAGACAGCCAGATCTTTACTTAGCAGTTGAGTACTTAACCATTGTGCCATCAGGTGTCTTTCAGGTCCCCTTTATAAATAATTAGGAATGAGGGTGCATAATTGTCATATAAACAGACATAAGAAATTATATCTTTTAAAAATTGAAACTATATCATACTCTTCTTAAACCCCATGTTTACTGTAACTCAGTTGCAAATATTTGTGCAACTGAATAACCAGATTTACTCTGAACTCTCCATTATCATTGAATCACCTCTTGTGTCATCTTCTGATCCCATTACAACAGTGGTTGTGTATATCAGTCTCTTTATTACCTGCACCATTAATCATATTTAATTGAAATTTCCAGTTGGTTGATAAAAAGATACAAGGAAAACTGACATCATTAAAAAAGTTTATTCCTTATGTGTTTTTCCCCTTTACTTTTTAAAATTGTATTGTATTTCACGCAAAAGTTTGTATAGCAAAGTCTTTCTCCAATCAG
>NW_022104948.1:4052-5075 GCF_000313985.2 Echinops telfairi | reverse complement strand
GAAGGAAAACTGGTTCCTCTGCCAACTGTAAAGGAGGCACAACCCTTGGTAGACCCTTCTGAATTTGGGAGGCAACATAGTCACTATTTGAATGTGTTAATTTGGTGTACTTATCAAGTGATTCAGATAGCTGCTGTTTTCCAGTGGGGTTCAAATCAAGAGAAGAGTGTGCTCTGGTTGAGGCTGCCATGGAGTCAGTTCTACCACTTGCACCGTATGACTCAGTTGATGCGATGATGCTTGAAGTGTCAGTGGCAGAGATGCAGTTTGGAGTCTTTAGCGGGCCCCTATTGGTAAATCACAGTGCTGATTATTAGCATTTAGGAGCAAAGCCCTGACATCCTTGCAGATAACTGCTCTCCTTTTGAGAAACTGTTTTTGGCTTGTTACTAGACATAAGTGGGGACTGAGAACCTAAACATGTCATCATGAAATAGTTGTTGGCAGGGAAGGATCACTAACCAAATAGTAGACACATTTTAATTCTGGTAAAAGGAGTCAATACACAATATAAAGGAAATTAGCAAAACATTTCCACGGCAATGAAAGACACTAGAGCAAAGCAAGAGATGGGGCTTTCTACTCCTGTAAAGAGTTAGTTTTCAAAACCCACAGGGTTCTGTCCAGTCTAAAATTGACTCAGTGGCAGTGAGATTGAGTTCTTGATGATAAATACTAAGAATTCATGGTGGTGTAGTAAGTTACAAGTTGTGCTAATCACTAAGTTATCAGTTCGAAACCGCCAGATATTCTGTGGGAGAAAGATGAGGCTTTCTGTTCCTAAAAAGATGTATAGCCTCAGAAACACATAGGAGCAGTTCTAGTCTGTCCTAAATTATCATGAGTCAGAATCAACTTGATGGTAGTGATTATGGTAAATATTATAACATATAATCCTGCAACAACAGTAATCACAAAATAATTTTTGTGTAGATACATTAATTAGATGTGTATGATAAATAGTAGTGGGTGTTCATATAAACTATACCTATGTGCATATATAGTATGGCTGTGTACTTATCT
>NW_022104948.1:0-2661 GCF_000313985.2 Echinops telfairi | reverse complement strand
ACAAAATGATTGACATCAAAGTGATCCTGACTCCTGGTGACCCATGGGTGTTAACACAACATACCCACTTAAAACTCAAGGTCTTTATTGAAAGAATTAGCTAATGCCAAGTTTCAGAGTTGGGGTAACTTCAAGTTTAACTCACAGATGCAGTCTAAGCATCTGGAACTACCAATGACTTACATATACCTGCAAACTTTCACTTATCCTGGAGCCTCTACCTATAATACCTTTATCCTCTTTTTCAGCTGTTAAACACATAGGTGTGCCAAGGTGATATCAGCTCAGTTAACCTCTGCATCTTACCACTTCAAGCTATATCCATAATTCCCTTCTGTGTGCATATTATGTCTCTGTACTAGTGAAATTCTAATGTAAAGTTATTGTTGTTAATTGTCATTGAATTATCCAGACCCCTGGATAAGTCTTGCACAAAGAAATGAAACACTGACTATTGTGTAATCATTAGTTCATTTTCAGAAGTATAAGGGTTAGTAAAAAAATGTATTGCTACAAAATCATAGGAGCCTTTGTTAAGCAAAAACAGTACAATGTATATTGTCTCAACATACCTTCCATATAGTTCTATGTACTCCTGCGAATTGTGTTTCCATCTCTCCAGTCCTTCTTTAGGGACCCTGGTGGCATAAGGGTTCTGCATCTGGCTGCTCACTGCAAGGTCAACAGTTCAAAATCACCAGCTACTCCATGACAGAAAGATGATGCTTTCCCAAAATTGCAGCAGCAGGTTCTATTCTGTTGGCATAATTTAACTCATTTTATAAAACTAGAATTTGTTTCTGTTTCATAATCTCAGGGCAAAAAAAATGATTATGTGAAGACATTTTCATTCTGCTAGGCCTTTGGGAGAGGCCGACTGAAAGAAGACTCAAACAGTTGTGATGAGCCAATTTTCCTAATCGCAATTGCTTTTGTGATTAGGTTGCCACCCACCTGGCAAGCAGTAGATATCAAAACAGTTATATCCTAAGTTTGAGAATGAGAAGACTTTTTCCCTCCTGTGAGAGAATTCAACTAGGAAACAGAGCAGCAAAAGAAGGAAAAAAATCTAAAAAATGCATAAACATGAATTGTGGGCGAAAGGGCCAGGACCCACAACTAACCATGGGTTCAGTATGCACAAGTGTATGGTTGAAATACATAAAGATTATAATAAAGTCATAGAGAGCATGAGAGATAGAAGAGAGATTGAAATAATGGATTCAGACATATTTCATGGTAGCATGCTCACCTTCTGGATGGCCATGATCTTACCAGCCAGGTCCGTGCACATCATGGACCGAGACGATGTGGGGGGGTAGACCTGGAGAGTTGTCCGGTCGGAGCCTTCGTTTGTTGCTAACCAAGACATATCTACATAGGGGGGGCATGATTACAGGTAACCACACATCACAAGAAGGGGTTGTACAAAAGGCGTACACATCACAGAAAGGGGCAGTACAAAAGGCATAAGCATGACAGGAAGGGAATGAGCTAGGGGTGTACACATGATAGGAAGGGGTGGAACTAGAAGTATACATGTGACAAGAAGGGTGGACCTTAGATTCAATATGGCTGCCTGACGTTGGTCAACCGTGGGTGGGCTTGACCTCTATAGGGTCTCCTACAAGCAAACAGTCACCTACTATCCTTATCAGAAGGGAGTAGGTCCTACTTGTTGTGGGATAAAAAAGACTACTTGGTCTAAATTGCTGATAACCCTTAGGGAGAATAACCGCTGATCTACTTCTGTTGACCTCCAAGTGTATATCTGCCACATGTAGCAAGCAGCTAAGTTTGGCATATATTTGGCAGAGACAACTTGGGAGAAATCCTGTTTCCCACAATGAATTGCATTAAAAGTAATTATACCTTTATTATTACAAAATAAAAAAATAAATCAGAGCATACCATTCTTTGTATGAATAGCCAGTAGCAAAAGTATTCATTCATTTGCTCGTTCAAAAAATACACACTCTTGGAAACCCATGGAGGCAATTCTACTCTTTCCTGTAGTATTGCTATGAGTTGGAATTGACTCCACAGCAGTGAGTGAATGAATCTTCCCCTGAAGGACGTAGCACACTTCAATCAGCACATCAAATGGCAGTTTGGCATGCTCAGGGAACTTTAATCATGTTCCTTTTAAATATTCCTTGAACTTTTGTAATAAAAAGAAGTCTGAAAGGGAAAGATTAGGGTTATAAGGTGGATGGGGTAGAACTTCCCAATGAAATTCTCATAGATCCGCTCAAAAAATGAGCATGTGCACTAGAGTGGTGAAATTGATTTCTTAGTGCAACTTTCCTGACTTTTTCTCACCAATGCAGTGTTTTTTAATTCTCTTAAAATTTCTTTATAAAATACTCCCATGTTCACAAGGTATTCTTTGAGGAAAATCTGTTAGAATTATCCCTTGGGGATGCAGGGATGGCTTAATATCTGAATATCCATCAATATTATAAACCACATCAATAAGAAAAATGATAAAACCATATGATAATATCCATAGACACAGAAAAAGCATTTGACAACATCCAACACCATTCTTGATTAAGACACTCATGAAGATAGGAATGAAAGGTAAATTCCTCAAGCTGATACAAGCTATCTACAAAAAGCCAACAGCCAGCATCATAGTTAATGGAGAAAAGACAAAAA